>NW_027507790.1:262824268-263214268 GCF_037356315.1 Lithobates pipiens | reverse complement strand
AGATTGCACGCAGGTGGACAGCATTTCACTAATTATGTGACTTCTGAAGGTAATTGGTTGCACCAGAGTTTTTTATGGGCTTCATAACAAAGGGGGTGAATACATACGCACATGCCAATTATCAGTTTTTTATTTTTTGAAAAATTGTTCTATGTATATATTATTCTAATTTTACTTCACCAACTTAGACTATTGTGTTCTGATCCATCACATATAATTCAGATAAAATAAAAACATTGAACTAAAGGCTGTAATGTAACAAAAATAGGTAGAAAGCCAAGGGGGTGAATACTTTTGCAAGGCACTGTATATACAGTATATATATAGGGACTTTGACATTAAGAGACCTGACCTTCCTTTTCTATCCCTCTGATCCCAAGTTGAAAGACTGTTCAATTGACTGAGTTTTGCAAATAAAATCCATTCAAGTGGATCTGTTGTCAGTCTCGAGTTACTGGGCTATTTACCACGGGACATCCGCTAGACGTGCCACAAGGAGAACAGAAGGTAACGGAAGGCCCAAAAATAACCAGCAGCTCCCTTGGGGGTTAGTGCTACAAATATATATATATATATATATATATATATATATATATATATGATATAATATATGTAAAATATCAAATGTAGCACTGAGGTAAGTAATTTTTTTTTCACAGTAGCGTGACAATCCCTCCACCTCCGGTCTAACTAATCACTCTCCCCTTATGGCATGGACCCCTGTGCAAACAGGTGGTCATGCAAGCGGGTATCAAAAGGGTTAACACGGACCATAAACTTTTCTCACGTCTCCTTAGATCTCAGCAAGGACACCAGGTCATGGGTAGAAAGAAAAGATCTAAGTGCTCACCGCTTAAGTATAGGAATAAATTGTTGTGTTCAAACACAAACTACTCACATAAAGATGATAAAAACACAGCATGTAAAGCCGAAAATTGTGTTACTTCCATAGGGCAGCAGCGGGTGATGTCATGCGTAGCTCCTTCCCCGTACGCGTTACGTTCAATCAGAACCTCTACATCACCAGACTCCTCCCCCCTTCCCTTCGTTAGTAGACGGAGGCACTTGGGGAAGGGGGGAGGAGTCCAGTGACATTGATGTCCGTGACATCACCAGATCTCCGACAGAACTCCCTGAAGACCCAGAAGCTGGCGGAGAGGTGAATACCGATCAAAAGAATTTTGATTGATCAAAAAAATTAATTGATTAATCAAGGAGTTACAGTATGTCTTTATGGTCCTTGCTTTGTGCGCTGGGGCGCAGTCATGTTGGAACAGGAAGGGGCCATCCTCAAACTGTTCCCACAAAAATGGGAGGATGAAATTGTCCAAAATGTCTTGGTATACTGACACCTTAAAAATTACCTTCACTGGAACTAAGGGGCAAAGCCCAACCCCCCACCATAACCCCCCCTCCACCAAATGATTTGAACCAGTGCACAAAGCAAGGTCCATAAAGACATGGACGAGCAAGTTTGGGGTGGAGGAACTTGGCTGGACTGCACAGAGTCCTGACCTCAACCCGATAGAACACCTTTGGGATGAATTAGAACAGAGAATGAGAGCCAGGCCTTCTTGTCCAACATAAGTGCCTGACCTCACAAATGTGCTTCTGGAAGAATGGTCAAACATTCCCATAGACACACTCCTAAACCTTGTGGACAGCCGTCCCAGGAAAGTTGAAGCTATTATGGCCAACTCAATAATGAACCCTACGGACTAAGACTGGGATGCCATTAAAGTTCATGTGTGTGTGAAGTAGGGATGAGCCGAACACCCCCCCCCCCGGTTCGGTTCGCACCAGAACTTTCGAACGGACCCCAAATTCGTACGAATGTTAGAACCCCATTGAAGTCTATGGGACTCGAACGTTCGAAATTAAAAGTGCTATTTTTAATGGCTAATATGCAAGATACTGTCCTAAAAAGGGTTTGGGGACCTGGCTCCTGCCCCAGGGGACATGGGTCAATGCAAAAAAAAAGTTTTAAAAATGGCCGTTTTGGCGGGAGCACTGATTTTAATGACGATTAAAGTGAAAAAAAAGTGAAATATTCCTTTAAATATGGTGCCTGGGGGGTGTCTGTAGTATGCCTGTGAAGTGGCACGTGTTTCCCGTGTTTAGAACAGTCCCTGCACAAAATGACAAAAATGACAATGTCAAAATTACATTTAACGGAAATAACGTCATTTAAAACTGCTTGCGGTTTTAATGTTATATCTGGTTCCTGCAATATGGTTGAAAATCATTGAGAAAAATGGCATGGGTAGCCCTCCCTGCCCATTACCAGCCCCTTTGGGTCTTGTACGCATATTAAGGGGAACCCTGTACCCATATTAAAAAAAGGAAATGCGTGTGGCCCCCAGGCCCTATATACTCAGAACAGCAGTATACAGGCGGTGCAAACAAGGCAGGGACTGTGTAGGTTTGTTGTGTTAAGTTGAATCTGTTTGTAATTTTCAACTGGTACATTTTTAAAGTGTAGCTGAATCTCCTACAACTGACTGAAAGCTCTATTTAAAACGAGCAAGATAGTTAGCTATATAGGTGGATATAGCAGTGTATACTGCGTTCAGAGCACGCAGACAGCACGCATAATCTCCTAACACTGACTGCAAGCTCTATTATAAAAGATAGATATATCGCTAGCTATAGGTGAATATAGCGGTGTATACTGCGGTCAGGGCACGCAGACAACAACCACTACAGAAGAGCAAGAACGAAAAATCGGCCGATAACGATCGGTGTGTACTGTGTTGAAGGTACACAGAACACCCACTAACTGCTACAGACGCCAACACACTACACAAGGCCACCGCGCTGGCGGCCTTATATAGTGTGGGGCGTGTACTACACAGCCTGAGCTATGATTGGCCACAGGCATCCTGCCTGTGGCCAATCATGGCTCTCCTTGCTGCCGGCGCTGTGATTGGCCAAGCATGTGGGGTCACAGTGCATGCTTGGCCAATCATGAGCCAGCAATGCACTGCGCCATCGCAGTGCATTGTGGGCCGTGAGCGCCACACGAATTTGGCGCGAATGGCCCATAACGTTCGGAATTTGCCGAACGGGCGAACAGCCGATGTTCGAGTTGAACTTATGTTTGACTTGAGCACGAAGCTCATCCCTAGTGTGAAGCAGTGTTTCTCAACTTCAGTCCTCAAGGTGCCCCAACAGGTCATGTTTTCAATCTTCCCATTGTTTTGCACAGGTGATTTGATCAGTTTCACTGCCTTAGTAATTACCACAGCCGTTTCATCTGAGGGAAATCCTGAAAATATGACCTGATGGTAGGGTTGCCACCTAATCCCTTTAAAACTGAACGCACATTAATTACACGGGTTCTGTGGCTGATTAAGGTGGCGATTAAACTCACTTGGTGCCTTATCTGCATTAAATTAGCCTCAGAACCTGTGTACTTCATATGTGTTTGGGTTTAAAGGGATGAAGTGACAACTCTACCTGATGGGACTCCTTGAGGACTGGAGTAGAAAAACACTGGTGTAAAGGCAGATGTCCCAATATTTTTGACAATATAGTGTATGTATGTAGCGGCCATAACCCATTGCAGGGCGGCCTTGACTTAATGGGCTTACCAGTTACCTTCTCTCGGCCTGCTCTTCTGAGTCTAGGGGTTCCCAGGGTTGATACCCAACTACTTGCACATTGACACAGATGAAGTCCCTTTAAAAAGGTTTATTTTGCAGTAGAACTTTCACAAACACAGTCTCTTATGGAACAGAGGGCACGAGTGAAGAACTCAGGCACCTTGAACTGCAGGTCTAGCAAAGTCTCTATTTCCACCCAGAGAGTAGCCACTCACAGCTGGGCACTTCAAGGCTGAACAGCTCTCTAGCCAGAGATCATGGCAGTCAGCACGTTGACTCAAAAATGGAACAATCAACTAGGGTGAACAGGAACCTTTTTCCTCCGTACCTGGAACGTTTCCCGTCTCCTCAATGGTACTGGAAGAGTGTGGACTCCTCAATGTCCTTCCCAACTCAGTAATCAGGCACTTCTCAGGATGCCACTTGCCGGCCCTCCTCTGAAGAGTCCTCCCCTGGTCACTTGCATGAGCTGTGATGTCCCTTTCAAGCTGAGAGCACAACCGGACACTGTGAATCCTCCCTCAGTTACTGCGCCTCGGACCAGCAGGTTCCAAGATTCGGGAACAGACGGATCCCTACCCCAGACCAGGCAGGTCTATCAGGGGCCTTCCACAGGATCATGTTGCGGGGTGTCAAACACCCGTGACTGGGACCCCTCACGGGGCTACCCTGGTCCTGGAACCAGAACAGACCACATGGGTCTCACAACAACTCTGTAACCCCGAACACGTGACCCACACATGTTTAAGTACTCCCTCCCAGACTCCCCAGCGGGCCCCAGCACTCCCACTGATTGGCTCAGAGAAGGCCATACCCAAACATCCAACCAGACCTGGTTCTGGCCTGTCATGTGCACCTCACCATTCACATGACCATGCAGAACTTTCAAACACAGCCTGGCCAGACTGGTGTTAAGGCCTAACGTACACAATTAACCCTCAGAACCTTTATTGTTCTGAGACCAAAAACTAAATTTACAATGCGTGTGACATTTGATCCCAAATTTGATTCTTCTGTGTTATATTGAACTGCATCAGGTTTGTATTGTTCAGTAGTATGCCAACATCTAGAGGTGGTTGAATCACTACAACTTGTTTACCTGGGCGATTTGGTATCTCCCATCCTGTTTAGTATTAGTTAGTTCAATTTTAGCTATACCCAACCTGTTTCTATTATCTTCCCTCAGTCAGTGTTAGCACTTTGCAAAAACAGGGCTTAGAAAAGTCATTGTCTTCTTACACTTCAAAAGACTAGAATAACATCTCCTGTGCTGCAATTAGCTGAAATAAAATTGCGTTGGATTCAATGTATTGAAGAGTTAAGCTGCCTGTGGATGGTGTCAAGACCGCAGGTCACTATATTGTCAAGATCTAAGGATATATGTCCATGCATAAAGCTGTGTTTGAAACAGAACATCCTTAATGGGCAAAAGATGAGTTAAAAATACTAATACTAGTGCACAGATATATTCAATATAATAGTTGAGAGATCAATTAGAACCAACCCTCTGACTTCAAGAAAGAAATTCTGATAGGTGGTTCTGGGTTACAACATTTTGGACTTAGACCTAGAAAGGCTGAATATATTAAGGTGTTATTCAGGTAATATTCACTGTGCAGTCAAGGCTTCCTGCAGAGGGACAGCTATTACATTTAATTTTCTCAGTGCTGCTTCTTTTATTCTGAAATGGCGATGACAAGGCTAAAAATACTTCAGTGCCTAATTTTATTTTCCTGGCCTGTCGAGCGTTCCCTTCCAATGCAGGTAACAGAAAAACGTTAATTGATGCCTTGAAGTATTCAATTATAGCAGACAATGAGAATTTTATGTAAGGATATATATATATATATTTATATATATATATATATATATATAGAGAGAGAGAGAGAGAGAGAGAGAGAGAGAGAGAGAGAGAGAGAGAGAGAGAGAGAGAGAGTTTAAGTTAGGTTAAATTGCCGGTGCCTTACTGTATTTTGCACGGGCCTGGAGGTTTGTTTGGGTTAAGGTGAAGTTATAGGTTAGATGGGGGGTGTGACCACCTGTTCATCACCCTGGGAAAACTCTCCCTTGCCCTCCAGAGGAATCTTCTGGAAAGGAGGCGGGTCAGGCTCTGAAGGACAGGCAGTATGTATGAGCTCTTGTCCAATTGTTAATTTGTTTGGTCAGGGGCGGGGCCCATACATATACTCTGGGATCACATGTTCCCTGGGGAGTTGAGATGGGACAAACTTTAATCAACAAAGGCAAAAATATGTGACGTTAAGTCCGAGGGCTGGAAGGCCTGGAAGTTCAGAGATACCAGAGCTGGAAAGCCACAGATCTTCGCCGGAAGGTAATGGAGGTTCAGAGACTCCAGAACTAGAAGGTTTCCATCAAGCAAGAAGTAACTGCAAACCAACCGGATGAACCAGGGTTGGCCTGGATCTTTCCTGAGCTGGCCTGGGAAGAAAAGGGCAGGAGGAGAAGGCAGGTGAGGCCTTGGGGACTATCACTCACATATGTAAATCCAATGCATCACTTAGGTGATAGTACCTGCCGGAATCTGGACTAAAGTTGAGGTTTTGAACTGTTCTAAATGTGTCTGTGCTTTACTACAGCAGGGGTGGAAGAACCGGGGGTTAAACTAGCCGTACTGTATGAACTACTAGCAGCTCCCAAGGGAGTAGTGCGCTTCATATATATATATATATATATATATATATATATATATATATATGTAGCACTGACCTCTGAAGGAACTGCTGTTTTGATTTGGACCTGCACTCTGCTAATAAACCCCACTCACTTGCCTCAGTCCCCTTGACACAGCTGTGGTGCAATACAATACAGTACAATATAATATAACACAATATACCTGTTTTGTCCTCTCAGGATCCACTGGCTCCAGCTGCTGGGAGAAAACAATACTCCACACAACGGAGTACTTAACCAAAGTATATTTTACTGTGTATATTGGTAAACAGGTGATTACAGCAATTGTATTGCCATCCCAACATAAAATGACAGGAATGATGATGAATTTTGATAAAACAGTTATAAACAATATATATATATATATATATATATATATATATATATATATATATATATATATATATATATATATATATATATATATATAATGTGGGAGCTCCCCCTACCTTTATAGATATATATGACATCTCACTTAAAATACTCAGTCTTTAGTCTTCTTGTCTTCGCTAGCAATGATAATTCCTTATAATTTGTAATCCAAAGGTTAAAATAATTAAAGTTGAGTTAAGGATGATCCTAGTGTTGCTTCCGTAGTTATAATATAATATTTGAGATGCGATAGTAAGTAGGCTTTATGCCTGCCTAGTGTCAGTTGCAGTACTTCTCCTCCGTGGGACTATGGATCCCTGTGAGGCCTGTATATAAGTCTGACTAGGTGCAAAGTTTAGAAAACTGTGGGCCGCAATCCGCTCACCAACTGGATTGGAAGCTCGGTATGGTAACTTTGGTCCGGTGTTTGCAGCTTGCTTCTACGTCAGCCGGCTCCGTCACTCCCTTCTGTTCCGAAGTGGACCTGGTCTTCTGATGCTCAAACAAGTGTCTCTGGATCTTCCCAATCCGATCACTGTGTCTCTGGCAATTCAGGTCACTCACACAATCGAGCAAAGTTGCCGCTTCCTCCGTGAGGCCTCCTCACAAGTCCTCACAGACAGGCCATGCATTCCCAAGAGCCATAAGATGGCTGTTCGGGGTCCTTTTATGTCCTATCCAGCATGCAGTGCAAGGGAGGGTGTCCATGGGTAGGTAACCCGGCATCCTGGGTAAAAAGGTCAACTCTCCAGTGTAAATAACAGTCACTTCCTGTAAATAGTTCAATGCTTGTGAAAGCAAAAATAATTTAAGTCCACTATCAGTGTTTTGCCGTTAGATAGGGGCAAACACTAAGCCATAGAAAGACTTTTATTGTAAATGCTAATATAATTTAGTAGGCATATATATATATATATATATATATATATATATATATATAATGGAAAATTGTTATCAATACCATAATTTTCCTTTTTTGGCTCTGCCTCATGACAGCACAACTTCATGCCAACTCCACACCATATAGGACACCCCTGTATAGACAGATAAAAGACAGGCAGTACCTGGTGCAGATGTTCTTGTAAATAGCTTGCAAAGGCCCAGGGAGGGTGTGTGCTGGCAGAGCCAGGAAAGCAAAATTATGGTAAGTATTGATAACAATTTTCCATTTTCCTGGCTCAGCCTCATGCCAGCACAACCTCGGGACCTAACTAGCACACACAAAGAGAGGGGAAAAAAAACAGACACCAGGTGCTGCCAAAAGGTAAATGTATTAACATCTAGACAGAGCAGAGAACAATACAGAAGTTCTCATGAGACTTAAAGCGGTTGTATACCCGCACTTCTTTTTTTTTAACAAAAAGACCTGCAAGGCAAAGGCATAATGAGCTAGTATGCAGTGCAGGTGCCTATGATCAGTCCAGAAGCCTTTATCAGTAGAGGCCAGGAACTCACGAACAGAAAGCTGGAACACAGCGGGTAGCAGGCTGGAGAGACGGCAGATGGCTGGCAGACTTGGCAGAAGACAGGCAGAGGTGCACCACCAGAAACCGGAGCTTGAAGCAGGATGGGCGGCAAGGAGCAGGGTCAGATTGGCCGGGTTGACAACAGATGGGCAGATCAGGCAGAGGCAGCAGGCAGGAGCGTAGTCGGGTCACAGGCAGGCTTCGCCAACAGACGGGCAGATCAGGCATAAACAGCAGGCAGAGGCGTAGTCGGGTCACAGGCAGGCTCGCCAACAGATGCTGGGTAACAGGAACTGGAGACAGAGATCAGTCCATGGGAAGCCAGAGATCAGGGCAGGAGGCAGGCAGAGGTAGTCAGGAGCAAGTAGGATTGGTATCAGAAGTCATACACACAGGAATCAGGATTCAGGTAACGCTGTAGGCCAAGCAACAACGTGTCAATATTGAAGCTCAGTTTAAATAGACTAACTGGCGCCAGACAGGTGCATCCACACCTAATGACAGGTGCGCGCAGACGCGTGATCGTGATCACGCGCATGCCCGTTTACAGATTTGTCAGTGGCCATTCTGGGCACTCTTGGTTGGCACTTGTGCACAGGTATGCGCCTGGCAGCTGTAGTTTGCAGATGTCTTCCCTGACAGTAAGAAATTATACACAAACATTAGTCAGTAAGTAAAAAAATATAGTCCATAGAATAGTCAATGAAGTATGTGGAGTGATCCATATCCCTAAGTTCCTGAATACCGTCACCGATACACCACATGCACAAATATCCCCTTTGGTAATGCACTCCCCACAAGAATGAGTCGATCAGCCTGATATCTCCACACAATGTTTGATAGGCACCTGTCCGTGGATCATGAAGGTTCCTCATAAAGTGGCTCAGAAGGGCATCGTGATTGACAAGAGAGCTGCGTAGTCACGCCCTAAGGGCGTAAGGGCATGACTACGTGGCGCTCTTGTCAATCACGGTGTGTTTCATCCCGGGTCTCATCACGACCAGCCATCCCAGGAAGCAGTGAGAGGACATACGCTGTGTTGTACGGGCTAATGGATGCACGCTGTTTTTATAGTTCTTCCTGTAAGCATATATTGTTTGTAGGGGATATTTCTTAATAAAATTACAGTATTACGCTATTTGGAGTGTTCCTTTGATTTGCATGATGCACTTCTGAACCACTTTATGAGGAACCTTCATGATCCACGAACAGGTGTCTATCAAACCTTGTGTGGAGATATCAGGCTGATTGACTCATTCTTGTGGTGACTGCAGTACCAAAGGGGATATTTGTGCATGTGGTGTATCGGTGATAGACATGTGTGCCATCAATAAATTTGTTTTGTTTCATTCCGTTTAGTTTCGTACGAAAAATAATTTGTATTTCGTAATTTGTGTCCGAAATTCAATTCGAATTCGTACGAAATAGGAATTTTCGTTAGATTCGTAAACTTCTCGTAAAATAACAAAAGTTCGTTATGATGAATTTATCATTATGAGGGGTCCCCACCATCCCTGTGCTGTGCTGACTTCCTCTGATTTGTGAACAAAACACCAGTCACGTTTCTGTTGTAACGGAATTTGGATCCAAAATTCCTTAACGAAATGTCATAGTTTGTATAAAATTCTTAAGCATAGAAATGCTCATAGGGTTCCCACCATCCCTGTGTTGAGTTCCCAGGTCTGTACACCTGCTGTGTCCATTATGAGGGGTTCCCACCATCCCTGTGTTGAGTTCCCAGGTCTGTACACCTGCTGTGTCCATTATGAGGGGTTCCCACCATCCCTGTGCTGAGTTCCCAAGTCTGAGCGTACACCCGCTGTACCCATTATGAGGGGTTCCCACCATCCCTGTACTGACTTCCTGCGGTTTTAACTTTTAGGTTCGTTAACTGTTTGTTAAACAATTACACATTTTTGTTATGAATTTGGATCCCAAATTCGTAAATGAAATTTCGTATTTCGTACAGAATTCCTATGCATACAAATTCGTATTTCGGATTCATACGAATGTACGAATTTCTGGAAATTCGTACGAATCAAAAATTCGTACGAATTTCCAGAAATAATTTCCAGAAACAAGTCGCACCTGTCTAATCGGTGGCGGTATTCAGGAACTTAGTGATTTCTCGTAAGATTCTGTTGGGATATGGATCACCCCACATACTTCATGGACTATTCTATGGACTATATTTTTCTTTACTTACTGACTAATGTTTGTGTTTAATTTATCGTTTATTGAATGTCAATTACTGCACTCAATAATAATTTGGTATATTTTTAAGCTCTGTTTATGCTGGGATTGTATTCATATTTTCCTTACATATTTTCACAATTTTCTTTTTATATAATAGCAGCTTTTGTGCGAAAAGTTTTTCGTCCGTTGAGCGCTGGGATCAGTTACACTTAGCGCGACTGTTATTTCTTGTCTAGAAAGTAAGATATATTGTTATTTGTTTTCTTTTCAAAATTGTCTGCCTTTTTTTGTTTATAGTGCAAGAAATAGAAACCGCAGAGGTGATCAAATACTACCAAAAGAAAGTGCTATTTGTGGGGAAAAAAAGGACATATATTTTATTTGGGTACAGCGTCGCACAACCGCAAAATTGTCAGTTAATGTAACGCAGTGCCGTATCGCAAAAAAATCCTGGTAAGGAGGGGGTGTAAATCTTCTGGAGGGCAAGTGATTAAGGAATGTAAAAATATAATAACCAATCTTGAGTAGTTTCTGCCTCTTTTGATCAGTTCTCTCAATAGTAGTGCATAGAAACCAAAATCTGGAAATCTGGAAATCATTGGGTTTTTTTTTTTTTTGAAAGCCCATAGCATGTGAAACACACTCAAAAACTTCACCCGGTGCCAAAAAAATGTGCACACACATAAGGAGTGAAACACAAAAAAGTGCCTTGCCCCTTGAATCCCCCGGGTGTTAGGCTCCTGAGAGGGACAAGGGTACTTAAAACTTGGTCCATCTGGCCGAGACCAGAAGGACCCCTTTCTTTGGAAGGTCTGCCGAAACAGACCCACCCAAGTACTAGATAGGGCTCCCCCGAACTAGATAGGACCCCATCAGAGAGAAGATGAACTAAGCCAAAAGGCCATGTCCACCCCTCCCCAGACTTTCAGGGCAGGCCTGAGGACCTGCTACCCTACTCATCACAAGTGCAAGTGACAAACACAAAAAAGTGACAAAGGTAAATAAAAAGAAAGTGGGGGAGCAGGAAATAGAGGAGAGTGAAAAAGTGGCCATTGTGCAACACAATGGCCAGGCCCTCCGTCCAGGAATAAAAAATTCCTCCGCTCCCAGCCAAAAGGCCCGGCCCAGGAGGCAGGTGCTAAAAAAAGTGTGTAATGCAGTGACCAAGGTGCCTTAAATCAAAGTAACCCTCACTCACAGTGATCTTTACTGCCACTCCAGGGGCACATACACCATAGGCTTTCAGGACCACTCTGACCAACAGCCCAGACTACAGCAGCCCCCACTCCAGTCAGGAAGGCATGAAGTTCAGGGAGCCCAGACCTCAACAAGCTCAAACCCTTGCTCCTATCACTCCTACCTAATTACATTCAGAGATACTAAGCATTCCTCCCCTGCATGCAGAAGAGGACCCGGTGTTCTCTCTTAAAAAACTGTCCAGAGCAAGAGCTACCCCAATCTTGGCCAGAAGTCCAGGGACCCGACCCTCTGGGGTCCGACCGCATGCAGCACCCATCCTCATCAGGAGCACCCTTCCAGCTTTCCTGACAATGCCCTGGACAGGTTTGTTGGTGGCGGGGGTCCTCTGGGCTTGTACGGCCCTCTCTATATCCAGGTATATACGGGGATTCCTGTCAGTCAGATTCCCGCTCCTTTCTCAGCTCCGCCCCTTTCCCCCGGCATGCCTATAGGACCCGTACAAGCCCAGAGGACCCCTGCCACCAACAAATCTATCCAGGGGATTGGCAGGAAAGCTGCAGGTATCGGCAACGGAGAAGAGGAGTCTGCAGAGCCAATCCAACAGGAAATGTGGCTGCTGCCATACAACTATCCACTGTGGACACTCCACGAATTTGCTGTTAGACTCTGAATAGGAGAAGGCTGTATCATCTCTAGTGAACCAGTTGGATACTATTTGTGAGGAGGAACACAGCAATTGAACAAGTTGATAAGCATTCGCTGGTATAAAGTGTATTTGACCCTCTGTAATTTAAAGGCTTTACACGATGAGGTAAGCAGCCATTTCTACCATTGGTCGTGGTCCTCCCCGGCACTAAGTTACTTTATGCATGGTCTGATTGTGCATCACTGAAGATTTCTCATGTGGATTTCTCTAAATATAAGCTACTTTAGACATTTTTATTAATTTTAAAATATTAGAAATTATTTCAGTTATAGCGCTGCACTATCTGTTTGATATATTGTGTTTAGGGATTTGGTGATTGAGCCTTGGTGTTCAGCTGCTTTCTTTAAAGGGGTGTGTTGGGCTGCGCTGATTTTTTCTATTTTAACATACAGAAACACAGACCACAATTAAAAAAAGAATATACTGGTTCTAACACTTCTCCACTCCATCAAAAACTATAAAGAAAAAATTGCTTAGGCCGCGTACACACGACCGGACTTTCCAGCAGAAAAGGTCAGACTGAATCATTTCATCGGATATTCCGATCATGTGTGGGCTTCATTGGACTTTTTTCTTCAAAAATTCTGATGGACCTAGAAATAGAACATGTTTTAAATCTTTCTGACGGAATCAATTCCTATTGAGAAAACCGTTCGTCTGCATGTTATTCCAACGGACCAAATACGATGCAAGGGCAGCTATTGGCTACTGGCTATTGAATTTCCTTTTCTAGTCTCATAATACGTCATCATGTTATAAACGAATGGACTTTGGTGTGATCATGTGTAGGCAAGTCCTTTTGGTCGGGAATCCGTCGGAAAGACCGTCAGAGTTTATCCTGATGGAAAGTCCGGTCGTGTGTACGAGGCATTAGAGTTGAGCTCCACCTGGAATGGAAAGAGACCTTTCCATCCCAGGTCTCTTCTTACCCATCCTGCTGATTTTTCATCCACGGGGTTCAATTTTCGGAGCTTACTTATCACTTATCTCTTTCCTTTGTAGGTCTTCTTATAAAAAAATAAAAAATTAAAAAATTAAATAAATATTAAAATACATTTTGGAGTGACAAGATGATTGCGTTCATAATGGAACGGTCACAGCTTTTCAAATGTTGCAACTAATTAAAAAATACATTACTCTGCAGAGTGAGTAATGTCACAATAACACTACCTGAGCTGACAAAAAGATGATGCAGAGTAAAGCAATTAAAGTCTCTGTAGAGAAATATTTGGTGTAATGTCCCTGTGATTAAATGTCACAAAGGAAAGTGTAACTTTGAAGTGAGAATGTATCAAAAAATGTTACTTTCGTTTAATTTGTTGAATAAAAATGTAATCATTGCGCCTACGTTGATGTCTTGTTTGCTATAAACATCCATCTTTTAGGCTCGGTTCACATCAGAGTGATCTGGCATGCGACTTGACATGCCAAATCGGTGGCAATTGCTGGCAACGCCACCGTCCGAATAGGTGCAATGCCACATTTGCGGTGCCGCGCCGAATCCCAAAAGTCGTTTCTGTACTACATTTGATGATTTTGGGGGTGCAATTTCCTTAGACATCTGTGCAGTAACCCACACAGATGTCTCTGAATTCACCCCCCAAAGTCAGGACTGACATGTGGGAATGAAATTGAGTGAGTTCAGCTAAACTCGCACAATTTCATGCCTGCTGTCAGTGTGAACCTGGGCTAAATGTGTGTGGATGAAAGTGATTTTTTCTGAAAATGATTTAGGCCCCATTCACACTGGGAGATTTGGAATCGCAGGCAGAATCGGCAGGATTCTGCCCACAAATTTCAAATGGAGTGGCAATCCATGAAAATTGCACAACATGCATTTGGGTGATCGTGTGGCAATTGCTGCAAAATGCGCAAGTCTGGGGCACCATTCATTCTAAATGGCACCCCAAGCTTATTTCGATTTTGTTGTGCAGCAATTAATTGTGCTTGTCACTCCAAAACGAGCAGGAACAATCCCAACAATTCTCGAGAAATAGGCTTCTCCCAGCCACCACTTGGCTATGTGTTTTACTTCAAATGTTTGGGAGTAGGCAGTTACATTTAAAAAAATACAGTTTAAAATTGACAAGGAACACCGACATAGTTGCATCTTTTGATCTTAAAAACTACGGGACAATGGTGTTGTGGTAACTTGACCCCAAAAAAATGCATAATAATATTATTCTTGATATTACTAGAAAAAAAAAGCCTTTGAAAATTTGTTTGCAATAACTCCATCAGTATCACCAGCAAAGCAGCTTCATTATTATCCCATTAAAGAAAAAGAGAATTGTGCGCTGCATTTGGAGATTTCATATTTTGCCACGTCACGAATGTTGATTCTACGTTACGAATGCTAGTTTAAACAATGGTATGCTCATCCATGCTTCCGAGCATGCGTGTTTGTACTTTGGACTTTTGTACACGCACTCGGAAAATCTGACAACACACATTTTTCCGCGTAAAATTTTAAAATCTGCAATCCAACATTTGTCCGATGGAGCATACAAACGGTCGGATTTTCCACCAACAGCCCGTCATCACACATTTCCCATTAGAAAATCTGATCGTGTGTACGAGGCTTAAGTCTTCCAAGCTTTTTCAATTGTTTTTTTAGTGGGTGTCACTTAAAAAGTCAATTTAAATTCAATCTGAAATAGGTTGGGAGGGTGTAGACTGAGTAGTGCTAGAACGGGTCAGGGAAATATTGATAGAGAAAAGTATGGAGAGAATTTTTAATATTTACTCCCATAAGTGATGTACTGTGGGACAAAACCACCAAATATGGAAGTGAGTGTCGCTTTCATCACAGCCCCGAAAACAGGTTGGCAAATAATTTGGTATAAATTCAGAAAGCCTAGCAGGGACCGGATACCATTGGGTGAGAACTTTGTAATTGGCTTCCAGCGCACTTTGCACAGAGGATTTTGGCCTGTCCTTCATCCAGCGTTCTTTCGGAACGCACATTCAGTGCTGCTGGAGGCTTTGTAACTGATCACAGGGTGCGCCTGTCCATCGTCTTGGTTGATCGACTGACCTTCATAAAGATGAATCAGTCTTGGATCACCCCCAGCTATCAAGCACCTGAAGCTGATGTAACCGAATATTTTTTTTTTTAAATGTCACATCCCTTCAAGACTGCCCATGCTGATGCTGAGTGACTGTCCTGTTATGTTGACTGACTATCCTCCTCCTCCTCAATGATCCTGCTGATAGCTTGGAAGAACATTTTTGGTTCTGGGTGACGCCACCAGTGGCTAAGGCCCAATTTTTTAGCCCCTGTTTAACAGGGGCATGTAATTACAATTTTTGATGCAATACTTTGCAGCAGGGCTTATTCCTGTACTCCAAGTAGAGTATCTGTGAGGGGTTGCAGTGTTGTTGCACCAGCACCAGTACCTAAGGCCCAATTTTTCATCCCCTGTTTAACAGGGGCATGTAATTACAATTTTTGATGCAATATTTTGCAGGAGGGTACATTGCTGTGCTCAACTACAATATTTGTGAGTAGTTGCAGTGTCGTGGCACCAGCACCAGTGCCTAAGGCCCAATTTTTCAGCCCCTGTTTAACAGGGGCGTGTAATTACAATTTTTGATGCAATACTTTGCAGCAGGGCTCATTCCTGCTCTCCACCTAGAGTTTCTGTGTGGTGTTGCAGTGTTGTGGCACCAGTGCCTAAGGCACAATTTTTCAGCCCCTGTTTAACAGGTGCATGTAATAACAATTCTTGATATAATATTTCACAGCAGGGCCGATTCCAGCGCCCACCGAGAGTAACTGTGTGGACTTACAGTGTTGTGGCACCACCACCACCACCAAAGGCCCAATTTTTCTACCACTGTTCAACAATGGTATGTAATTAAAATTATTGATATAATAGCTCACAGCAGGGCATTCCAGCACCCACTAAGAGTCATTTTGAGGGCTTAAAGTGTTGTGGCAACACCAACACCTTAGGCCGAAATTTCTGCAGAGCATAAAGGGCAGGCCCCTACTTTCAAACATCAAACTTACAAACGTCTCCTACTTGCAAACGGAAGGAGACAACAGGAAGGGAGATGAAAAAAGACAGACAGCAAAAAAAAATTATACAGGGGTGATACTGATAACCCTTCCCTATGTTTTCCAAAAAGCTTAAAAATTGATTTTTTTGACTGGATCTACACTTATAAAATGTACCAGTTGAAAATTACAAACAGATTCTTCTTAATACAACAAACCTACACAGTCCCTGTCTTGTTTGCACCGCCTGCATACTGCTGTTTCTGAGTATATAGGGCCTGGGGGCCCCATGCCTTTCCTTTTTTTAATTTGGGTACAGGGTTCCCCTTAATATCCATACAAGACCCAAAGGGGCTGGTAATGGGCAGGGGGGCTGCTCATGCCATTTTTCTCAATGATATTGCCTGAACCAGACATTACATTAAAACTACAAGCAGTTTTAAATTTACCAGAGCAGCTACTCAACAGACCTCTTTTTACACTTGAAAAATGTGAGTAGGCGAGTGGAAAATGTGAGGGCTGATATATACAATCATATATTCATGGGTCTCTCTTTCACATGTGAGGTTTATGCAACAGGGAGTCTGCACCTGGGGACACCTGTTATAAACCACTGTCAGATGAAAATGTACTAGCCTGTCATCCAACATTTGTTGGCCGAAAGTTGGAGAACAATTTTCAAAAGGAGCGTTCTAGCGGTCAGATTTTAGGACAACAGTCTGTCAACAGACAATCCCCTGCCAACAATCGTACCGTGTGTACGAGGCTTTACACTTTTATGAATAATTAATTTTTCATTGACAACATTTCACATTTTTGTATTCCTTGGAAATAATGTAGATGATTAAATCTATAATTATAGACTTGAAGTAATGAGTCATCTTGTTAACAAAGTTTTTTTTTATTTTTTTTTTCACTCTGCGAGATTTGGGTGAAAAATCAGTTAGATTTTTTAATTCAACTTTTTTTTATTAAACTTTTTGTTGATGTCTCTATTTTAGGATCTCCAAAGTGCCATCTTAGAAATAAAATCCACTCCGAATTTTATTATTTTTTTTTGAAACATCGCTGAATTAATTTTGAAGATGTTCGTTGAGATACGCTAATAAAGATGTTGATCAATGTTGTTACGATAACCCGGTTTTAGAACATTTGTCACTTTTGACTCGGTGCTTATTTAACCTAAGTTGTCACACTGTCAGTGCTGGGAGCGCCAGTTCCCTGGGACTTTAAATACACACACATAATATGTTCTAGACACCGCAAGAAAACAGCTACTGAAACGGAAAACCAGCTGTGACCTGACAGTATAATATTTTATGAACAGGGAAAAAGTAAAGAAAATATTTTCTAGCTAAAAAAAAAAGAATGCAGCCTACTGAGATTCCAGCCTGGAAACATTGTTAAAGATCTCGAGTTTCGTGCATACTGATGGCAATGTCCCCAGTTCCACTTAACGACACTAATTACCAGAGTAATTATTCATACTGTACACGCATTGTAGAACTGTCTAAAGAACTATTTAAAATGTATTTTTGAAATATTTTCCATAGCAGTAATTTACGCTTTAGAATTTACGTCATAAAAAATAAAAAGTACGTATGTGTATATATACATATATATATATATATATTTTATGACGTAAATTATAAAGTGTAAATTACTGCTATATATATATATATATATATATATATATATATATATATATATATATATATATATATATATATATGCACTGTATATATACAGTTCATTATCTTTTTTGTAATATCTAGATCTATCTATCTATCTATCTATCTATCTATCTATCTATCTATCTATCTATCTATCTATCGTTATATGGGGTGCTAGTAGGTAAAGATAGGAGAAATTACCAGTGCCTTACTGTTGTTTTTGTTTAGGCCTGGAGGTTTGGTTTAGGGTGGAGACCACCGGGGTGCGGGGTGTGACCACCTGTTCATCACCCTGGAAAAAACCCTCCCTTGCTTTTCCAGAGTAATGTTCTGGAAAGGAGGTGGGTTCTGGGACTGAAGGACAGGCAGTGTGTATGGTCTTAGTCCAATCATTAATTTGTTTGGGCAGGGGCGGGTTAATACATATACACTGGGGTCACATGTTCCCTGGGGGAGATGGGACTAGAAAAGATCCAGAAAGGCTGCAAGATGTGACCCACAGGAGCAGGGCTGGAAGGCCTGGGGGTGCATAGACCCCAGCGCTGGAAAGCCACGGAACTTAACTGGAAAGCCTGGAGGTTCAGAGACTCCAGAGGTGGAAGGTTCACCATTCAAGAAGCAGGAAGTAGCTGCTAACCGACCTGAGTAGACCTGGACCTGGTCGCCTGGACTTTCCTGAGCTGGCCTGGGAAGTAATCGCAGGAGGCGAGAGAGGCAGGTGAGGCCTGGGGCTTCCAGCATTTCATCAATACCAAATGGTTTTCTGAAGGCCATTGGCCAGTTCATTAAGGGAAAGGGTTCTATCTACTCATGTATCACAATCCAAGAGGCAGCTTATACTTTCCTGCACTACCCACAGAACACAGACTGCAGCATCAGGAATAAAAGTTTATTGTTTCAACTGTTGAACTGTGTCTGTGATTACTACAGCGGGGTGGAAGAAGCGAGGGGTAAACCGGCTGTACTGTAATGAACTAAACCAGCAGTGTGCTACATATGAATATATGCATATATCTATATCTATCTATCTATCTATCTATCTATCTATCTATCTATATATATATATATATATATATATATATATATATATATATATATATATATATGTGCACTGCATGTACAGTTTGTTATATTTTCTGTAATAATATATATATATATATATATATATATATATATATATATATATATATATATATATATATATATATATATATATAGCACCCTGCTCCTGATGAGCAGACACTATTGTTTTTTTTTTTTATTAAATTTAATTATCTGAAGCTGTAGTTTGGCTCAGACTAATTTCTCTACAGTTCTGGTTTCTGTAGCAGTCTAGTTGGGTTGCACTGATTCCCACTTGATGTGATAGGTGCCACTGTCACCGTCAGTGGGTGTGAAACAGCAGCAGGCTGGATGTATTAAATATTGCCTCTTGCTCAGAAATGGTTCAGTGGGTGTAGTTTCCCTGCTTTGCATTCTAGGAGAGGGTATTTAAGGTACCGATGCCATTTTTCTGGGTTCGTTGTTTTCTGGGGTCTGTGATCCCAACCCCAGGGCCTTCCTGGCCTGGGGTCTGTGACACATGGTCCTGAGCCTCGGGGCCTGCTGGCCCGAGGCTCTGCAACTGAGAGTGTAGGCCCAGGAATGTCTTGGGGCCTACTGATCCAGGGGTGGTCCTGTGTGGTCTCGCCTGTGGGGCGAAGCCGAGGAAAGCTGAAGGATCCAGGGGAGGACTTTTCCAGTGGAGGACCGAGCGCAAGGCTGGTGTCTCTGGAGTAGCCTGGAAACTCAGTTTGAGGACGCATGCCGGATCAATATCCTTACAGTATCGCCAGGTTGGCTGAAAGAATCTAGTACTGTATGGTAGTTCTTCCTAAAAACTCTCAAGAATTTCTAAGTTTAATTAACAAGTTTGTGGCAGAGACTTTGTTTGGCATCTCATCGGCTGCTAGTTAAAGTGAGAGGGGCCTCATATATATATATATATAATAATGAATGCATATTTCCTCTTTTGCAATCAAATTTGTGAAAATGGCAATAAAACCTTGCATTGAGAGCAACTTGGTTGGAGAGAGTTTTGCAAGACAGGCTACATTTTTTAATAAGATTTTGACTTGATAAACAAGTGAGGTCTTGATATACAAGTAGTGTCATGTTGTCACAACTGAGCATAAAAGAGAAGAGAGGCGCCTCTAAGTGTAGCAATACGGTACATTTAATGAAGGTACAACATTTAGCAACCCACATGGATAATAATTAAAAGAGGCACATCAAAATACAGGAGGTCCCTAGGTTACAAACAAGACAGGGTCTGTAGGTTTGTTCTTAAGTCAAATTTGTTTGTAAGTCGGAACAGGTACATTTTTTTAAGTGTAGCTCTTTAGTTTAAAGATTTTATTGAAGTTTCATGAAAAAGACACCAGACTTACAAAACTCAATGAGAGAATATCAGTAATGGTACAATTGGGTACAGGAAATATACTTGATCGGTTGGAATCGAGCACTGTACTGTGATAGGGAATGCTATAGGAAATAGGGAGGAAAGGGATTCCGTGAGATCAAACATGTGTGATCTTAAGGGATGTCCAAAGAGATCTCGCTGTACCAGTTCACCCTTAATGGGAACATGCTGTGGACAGGAGGGGTCTCTTCTGATCTGTCCCAGGAAAGTTCAGTTCCAATTAGGCATGAGCTCGGTGTTTGACTCAAAAGCATGTTCAACTCGAACACGGGCTGTTCGCCTGTTCGGCGAATTCAGAACTTTGTGGACCGTTCGCACCATATTCATGTAGCGCAAATGGCCCACAATGCACTACGCCATTGCAGTGCATTGCTGGCTCATGATTGGCCGAGCATGCACTGTGACCCCGCATGCTTGGCCAATCATAGTGCCGGCAGCGAGGAGAACCATAATTGGCCACAGGCAGGATGTCTGTAGCCAATTATAGCTCAGGGGGGTTTAGTACACGCTCCACACTATATAAGGCCACCAGCGCGGTGGCCTTGTGTAGCGTGTTGGCATGCAGGGAAAGAGCAAGATAGGCAGGCACAGTGTCTTTTTGCTTGGGAACCTAGTGCTGTTACAGTGGGTGTTGTGTGCTCCTGCACAGTATACACCTGAAGCTACCCCTTATTGCTGGTGTTGTTCTGGTTTTGTAATACAGGCATATGCAGCATTTACAGTGGGTGTTGTGTGCCTCCTGCACAGTATACACCTGAATATACCCCTTATTGCTGGTGTTGTTCTGTTTCTGTAATACAGGCATATGCAGCATTTACAGTGGGTATTGTGTGCCTCCTGCACAGTATACACCTGAAGATACCCCTTATTGCTGGTGTTGTTCTGTTTCTGTAATACAGGCATCTGCAGCAGTTAGAGTGGGTGTTGTGTGCCTCCTGCACAATATACACCTGAAGATACCCCTTATTGCTGGTGTTGTTCTGTTTCTGTAACACAGGCATCTGCAGCATTTACAGTGGGTGTAGTGTGCCTCCTGCACAGTATATACCTGAAGCTACCCCTTATTGCTGGTGATGTTCTGTTTCTGTAACACAGGCAGTGACAGTAGTCTGCCTCCTGCACAGTATACACCTGAAGCTACCCCTTATTGCTGGTGTTGTTCTGTTTCTATAACACAGGCATCCGCAGCATTTACAGTGGGTGTAGTGTGCCTCCTGCAAAGCATACACCTGAAGCTACCCCAATTGCTGGTTTTCCCATCTCCCTGAAGGCCATTACTATGCCTGGAAGGCCAACAAGGAGAGGCAGACAGTCACGAGTCATTAAAAGAGGGCAAGCAGGCTCTGTGTCTAGAGAAAACAGTGCTGGTCATGGACGCGGTGCATCGTCATCAGCACGTGGCCATGGGAAATGCTTGTCCTTATTTTCGGCAGCTGGACATTTTGAGCCGCATCATGCCGAAGACTTGGTAGAGTAGATGACCAAGACCTCCTCATCCTCTCTCACACAGGCTCAGGGTATTAGCAAAGCAGCTGCCAACGCGTCCTCTTCCCTCGTCTCAATGTCATCAGTCACTCCTTCCCTAGACCCACTATGCCCTCTTCAGGAGTCCCCTGAATGTTTGAGCACAGTGTTGGGTACATGCTCCAGGAGGATGCCCAGCGTTTTGAAGGCTCTGATGATGATACCCAGCTAGAGGAAGGCAGTAACGTGAGTGCAGAGAGAGAGGATGCTCAAGAAGGACAGCAATCTGGCAGTCATGTTCAACCAGCTGCTGCATTGTACTGCCAGGTTTGCTCCAGTGATGAAGAGGGAGGGGATGATGAGGTCAATGACTCCACGAGGGTGCCTGATAGGAGAGAAAAGGAGGAGGAGGAGGCACATCTCCAATAAGGCAGGATGCCCTTCGGGGGCCAGCTTAAGGGCAGCACACCGACTGAATCACACTGCAGAGTTCCACCTGTGCAGGGCACTGCCTCTGCGCATTATTCCAAAAGTTCTTTGGTGTGGGCCTTTTTTGAGACGGGTGCATCAGATCGCACCGCTGCTATTTGCAACATATGTCTCAAGCATATCTCGCGTGGCCAAAACATCAGCTGGTTGGGCACCACATGCTTGACCAGACATATGTTGACCTGCCATGCAGCTCATTGGCAAGCGTACATTAAAGACCCACACCAAAGAACAAAGCTGACCTCTCCTTGCTCCTCATCAGCTGGGATCTCCAACCCCACTATACCTTCAGTCCTCTCTGAAACCTGCACTGAGAGGAATGAAGGTGTAGAATTAGGTGTGTCACAGCCAAGTACTTGCGGGCACTCTGCTAGCAGTACACCGACGTCTTATTGTACCAGGCAAATTTCCCTGCCCCAGCTGCTGGACCGTCGAAAGAAGTTCACTCCCAGCCATCCACATGCCCAGCGGTTGAATGCTAGCTTGGCTAAATTGCTAGCACTTCAACTGCTGCCTTTTCAGTTTGTAGAGTTGGCCCCCTTCCGTGAGTTTGTGCAATGTACGGTTCCTCATTGGCAGGTTCCCAAACGCCACTTTTTCTCACGGAAGGCGATTCCGGCTCTCTACCGGCACCTGGAAGGCAATGTCCATGCCTTGCTGGACAGGGCGGTCAGCGGTAAGGTGCATATTACCTCTGACTCATGGTCCAGCAGGCATGGACAGGGACGTTACCTATTTTTCACGGCTGATTGGGTCACTCTTCTGGCAGCTGGGAAGGATGCAGGACAAGGTGCAGTAGTGTTGGAGGTTGTTCCACCACCACGCCTCCAAAATGCTACTACTGGTTGTTGCACACCTCTCTCCTCCACCCCCTCCTCTTCTTCTTCCTCCATGGCCTCTTCCTGTGCTTCGTCCTCGGAACCAGTGGTGCTCCGTAAGCATTCAAAGGGCTATGCAATTACACAGGCAAAAAGATGCCATGCTGTGCTTGCGCTGGTTTGTTTGGGGGACAGGAGCCACACTGGGGCAGATATTTTGTCAGCTCTGCAGGGGCAGGCCGAGAGGTGGTTGACGCCATGCCAGCTTAAGCCAGGAATAGTGGTTTGCGACAATGGCACCAACCTCCTCTCCGCCCTCTGACAGGGACAACTGACCCATGTCCCCTCTGTGGCTCACGTCCTTAACCTGGTGGTGCAGCAGTTCTTGGGCAGGCTGGCTGAGCTCCAAAAGGAGTTGAACCTGCCCAATAACCACCTTATATGTGACATACCCACTTGGTGGAACTCAACGTTGGCCATGCTGCAGCGGCTGCACATGCAGCAGAGGGCCATCAATGAGTACCTGTGCGACTACGGCACCAGGACAGGGTCAGGGGAGCTAGTTTTTTTTTCACCAGGCCAGTGGGGCATGATCAGGGATGCATGCACTGTCCTGTCACCATTTGAGGAGGCCACAAGGATGGTGAGCAGTGACAGTGCATGCATCAGTGACACTGTACCTCTTGTCCACCTGTTGGAGCATACGATGCGTGGAATAATGGACAGGGCACTTGAGGCAGAACAGAGTCAGGAAGAGGAGGACTTCCTTGCCTCTCAAGGCCCCTTTTATCCAGACAGTGTTCCTGTTGTCCCACCCATCACACAGGAAGAGGAGGAGGAGGAGGAGGAGGAGGATTGTGTCAGCATGGAGGTGGAGCCTGGCACTCAGCATCAGCAGCAGCAGTCTTTTAGGGATGATTTATGGGCCCAAGAAACCCGTGGACTTGTATGTGGCTGGGAGGAAGTGGCTGCGGATCATGTCATCCTTAGTGACCCAGAAGACTCCGGACCGAATGCCTCAGCTAACCTACGCTGCATGGCCTCCCTAATCCTGCGAAGACTGCGGAAGGATCCTTGTATTCTTCGGATCAAGGAGAGGGACCATTACTGGCTGGCCACTCTCCTTGATCCACGGTACAAGGGTAAGGTTTGCGGACCTTATCTTGCCATCGCAGAGAGAGCAGAGGATGAGACATCTCCGGGAGGCCTTGCAAAAAGGTCTGTGCAATGCGTTCCCAGAGACTGGGAGGTTCCAAACTCCTGGTCCTGTACAACGTGTTGCTGAAGCTTCGGTCAGTCCCAGAAGGTGCGATGGAGAAGGTGGCCATCTGACTGATGCGTTCAGACAATTTTTTAGTCCGAGGCCCCAAGGTGTGATTGGTTCCAGCTACCATCGCCAGCATCTGATTTACATGGTGCAGGAATACCTAGGGGCAAGGTCAGACTTGGACACCTTTCCCACCAAAAATCCTCTGGCTTGCTGGGTCTTGAGGATGGATCACTAGCCAGAGCTTGCACAGTATGCAATTGAGCTACTTCCCTGTCCTGCATCCAGCGTTCTTTTGGTACGTCAGTGCTTCACTTCAGTACTTCAGTGCTGCTGGTGGCTTTGTTACCGATCACAGGGTGCGCCTGTCCACCGACTCGGTTGATCGACTGACCTTCATAAAGATGAATCAGTCTTGGATCACCACCAGCTACCAAGCACCTGAAGCTGATGTAACCTAATGATTTTTTTTTTTAAATGTCACATCCCTTCAAGACTGCCTATGCTGATGCTGAGTGACTGTCCTGTTATGTTGACTGACTATTCTCTATCCTGCTGATAGCTTGGACGAACATTTTTGGTTCTGGGTGACGCCACCAGTGGCTAAGGCCCAATTTTTCAGCCCCTGTTTAACTGGGGCATGTAATTACAATTTTTGATGCAATGTTTTGTAGCAGGGCTCATTCCTGCACTCCAACTAGAGTATTTGGGAGAGTTTTCAGTGTCGTGGCACCAGCACCGGTGCCTAAGGCCCAATTTTTCAGCTCCTGTTTAACAGGGGAATATAATAAAAAAAATTTGATGCAATGCTTTGCAGCAGGGCTCATTCCTGCACTCCAACTAGAGTATCTGGGAGAGGTTGCAGTGTTGTGGCACCAGTGCCTAAAGCCCAATTTTTCAGCCCCTGTTTAACAGGGGCGCGTAATTAAAATTTTTGTTGCAATGCTTTGTAGCAGGGCTCATTCCTGCACTCCAGCTAGAGTATCTGGGAGAGGTTGCAGTGTCGTGGCACCAGCACCAGTGCCTAAGGCCCAATTTTTCAGCACCTGTTTAACAGGTGCATGTAATTACAATTCTTGATATAATATTTCACAGCAGGGCCCGTTCCTGCGCCCACCGAGACTAACTATGAGGACTTACAGTGTTGTTGCACCAGCACCACCACCACCACAACCACCAAAGGCCCAATTTTTCTACCACATTTCAACAATGGCATGTAATTACAATTCTTGATATAATAGTTCACAGCAGGGCGCTCCAGTGCCCACCAAGAGTTACTTTGAGGGCTTACCCCCTTGCCCCCTTCCTCATTTCCTGTTCCTTTGCATGTTTGTCACACTTAAGTGTTTCGGAACATCAAACCAATTTAAACAATAGTCAAGGACAACACAAGTAAACACAAAATGCAATTTGTAAATGAAGGTGTTTATTATTAAAGGTGAAAAAAAAATCCAAACCATCCAAACCATCATGTGTGAAAAAGTGATTGCCCCCTAAACCTAATAACTGGTTGGGCCACCCTTAGCAGCAACAACTGCAACCAAGCGTTTGCGATAACGTGCAATGAGGCTTTTACAGCATCCTGGAGGAATTTTGGCCCACTCATCTTTGCAGAATTGTCCTAATTCAGTTACATTAGAGGGTTTTCGAGCATGAACGGCCTTTTTAAGGTCATACCACAACATCTCAATAGGATTCAGGTCAGGACTTTGGCTAGGCCACTCCAAAGTCTTCATTTTGTTTTTCTTCAGCCATTCGGTGGTGGACTTGCTGGTGTGTTTAGGATCATTGTCCTGCTGCAGAACCCAAGTTCGTTTCAGCTTGAGTACACGAACAGATGGTCGGACATTCTCCTTCAGGATCTCTTGGTAGACAGCAGAATTCATAGTTCCTTTTATCACGGCAAGTCTTCCAGGTCCTGAAGCAGCAAAACAGCCCCAGACCATCACACTACCACCACCATATTTTACTGTTGGTATAATGTTCTTTTTATGAAATGCAGTGTTCCTTCTACGCCAGATATACTTGGACACACACCTTCCAAAGAGTTCCACTTTTGTCTCATCGGTCCACAGAATGTTGTCCCAAAAGTCTTGGGGATCATCAAGATGTGTTGTGGAGAAATTGAGACGAGCTTTGATGTTCTTTTTGATCAGCAGTGGTTTTCTCCTTGAAACTCTGCCATGCAGGCCATTTTTGCCCAGTCTTTTCCTGATGGTGGAGGCATGAACGCTGACCTTAACTGAGGCAAGTGAGGCCTGCAGTTCCTTGGACGTTGTTGTGGGGTCTTTTGTGGCCTCTTGGATGAGTCGTCGCTGCGCTCTTGGGGTAATTTTTGGGCGGCCGGCCACTCCTGGGAAGGTTCACCACTGTTCCATGTCTTCGCCATTTGTGGAAAATGGCTCTCACTGTGGTTCGCTGGATTCCCAAAGCTTTGGAAATGGCTTTATAACCCTTTCCAGACTGATAGATCTCAATTACTTTCTTTCTCAATTGTTCCTGAATTTCTTTGGGTCTCGGCATGATGTGTAGCTTTT
Organism: Lithobates pipiens; assembly: GCF_037356315.1. NCBI lineage: Eukaryota > Metazoa > Chordata > Amphibia > Anura > Ranidae > Lithobates > Lithobates pipiens. The sequence continues at coordinate 263,187,320 of NW_027507790.1, read as the reverse complement.
AAGGATCTTCTGGTGGACCTTACTGTGTCAAGCAGCTCCTATTTAAGTGATGCCTTGATTGTGAACAGGTGTGGCAATAATCAGGCCTGGGTGTGGCTAGAGAACTTGAACTCAGGTGTGGACAACCACAGTTATAGTATGTTTTAACAAGGGGGGCAATCACTTTTTCACACAGGGCCATGATGGTTTGGATTTTTTTTCACCTTTAATAATAAACACCTTAATTTACAAATTGCATTTTGTGTTTACTTGTGTTGTCCTTGACTATTGTTTAAATTGGTTTGATGTTCCGAAACACTTAAGTGTGACAAACATGCAAAGGAACAGGAAATGAGGAAGGGGGCAAACACTTTTTCACACCACTGTATATATATATATATTTAAAACGAGCAAAATAGTTAGCTATATAGGTGGATATAGCGGTGTATACTGGGTTCAGAGCACACAGATAGCACGCACAATCTCCTACCACTGACTGCAAGCTCTATTGAAAACGAGCAAGATAGCTAGCTATATAGGTGGATATAGCGGTGTATACTGGGTTCAGAGCACGCAGACAGCACACACAATCTCCTACCACTGACTGCAAGCTCTATTAAAAAAGAGAACTATAGCTAGCTATATAGGTGAATATAGCGGTGTATACTGCGGTCAGGGCACACAGACAACAACCACTACAGAAGAGCAAGAACGAAAAATCGGCCGATAACGATCGGTGTATACTGTGTTGAAGGTACACAGAACACCCACTAACTCCTACAGACACCAACACACTACACAAGGCCGCCGCGCTTATATAGTGTGGGGCGTGTACTACACGGCCTGAGCTATGATTGGCCACAGGCATCCTGCCTGTGGCCAATCATGGCTCTCCTCGCTGCCGGCGCTGTGATTGGCCAAGCATGCTGGGTCACAGTGCATGCTTGGCCAATCATGAGCCAGCAATGCACTGCGATGGCACAGTGCATTGTGGGCCATGAGCGCCACACGAATTTAGCGCGAACGGGCCATAACGTTCGGAATTCGCAGAACGGGCGAACAGCCGATGTTCGAGTCGAACGTATGTTCGACTCGAACACGAAGCTCATCCCTACCCGGGGACCACCTTTATGAAAGCATCCAGGGTAAAGCTGTCCACATAGACGGTCCAGCGCGCCGCCATCGATGTCATCTCTTCAACGCTGCACTCCACGATCGCTTCAAGCCTCGCTTTCAGATCACTCTACAGCAGGGTGGTCTTCCTGCTCAGGATTGTAGACTGACAGCGGTAAGAGCTGGCGGTGCGGAGGATGGTCTATGTGGACAGCTTTACCCTGGATGCCTGTGCCATGTGCCTCTTTTAACCATCAACCATGGGAGATGCTAAATGTTGTACCTTTATTAAATGGAACCATATTGCTAGACTTAGAGACGCCTCTCTTCTCTTTTTCTGTAGCTCCTGCTGGATTTTGCTTCTAATCCCCTTGTGGAGACTTCCATTTGTGGGTGGACATTTTATGGTTACACAACCTGGTCACATTAATATGATCTTTTTATATGGACTATAAACTGCAGGACTTATGAATAAATGGTTGTGGAACAAATCATTTGAGTTTCCATTATTTCTTATGGGGACATTTGATATACAAGTGCTTTGTATTACAAGCATGTTTCCGGAACAAATTATGCTTGCAATCCAAGGTTTTACTGTATATGCCAGTGATGGCGAACCTTGGCGCCCCAGATGTTTTGGAACTACATTTCCCATGATGCTCATGCACTCTGCAGTGTAGTTGAGCATCATGGGAAATGTAGTTCCAAAACATCTGGGGCGCCAAGGCTCGCCATCACTGGTATATGCTATATATGTTATATGTTTAAATTCACACAGCATACCAATATGTCTTACCTTTTAGATGTTTCAAATTTAAAAGGTATTGTGGCTTATTCTAGGCTGATTCTGGACAGTGTAATGCCCTGTACACACAGTCGGAATTTCCAACAGAAAATGTGTGATTGGATCATGTTGTCGGAAAATCCGATCGTGTGTGGGATCCATCAGACTTTTTCCGTTGGAATTTCCGACACACAAAGTTTGAGAAAAGGATCTAATTTTTTCCGACAACAAAATCGGATCGTTTAAATTCCGATCGTGTGTAGACAATTCCGATGGACAAAGTGCCACGCATGCTCAGAATAAATTAAGAGACCACAGCTATTGGCTACTGGCCCGTTTATAGTCCCGTCATACGTGTTGTACGTCACCTCGTTAAGAAAAATCTGATTTTCCGACAACTTTGTCCGACCGCGTGTATGCAAGACAAGTTTGGCACAAAACCCGTCGGACAAAATCAGATGGATTTTGTTGTCGGAATGTCCGACCGTGTGTACAGGGCATTACAGTGTATATGTCCCCACAATGCAGGGATGGTTTCTAAATGTTTAACCCTTTGTTAGGATAGACAGTGTACAAATCTAGTTTACAGCTGATAATGTGAACACAGTACAAACAGGGTTAATGCAAAATGTTGTATTACATGTTGTTTATACTGACTCAGTCATCATGGGATTTGTTCTGTATTCTTTCATTCTGCATTCTGAAAAAAATCTGGTTGATCCTGTTGCTCTCTATCTCCCGCCCGTCCATGTCCCCACTCCCAGTGCAGTTCAGGATTCTGCAGAGCAGTGTTGGCAGCTAGTGCACATGCTCAGATTTCAGTGTGTTTCTACTCCCTATCACATCTGAGCAGACCATGTGACTACAGAGTCACACATGTGGGCTTATACACATTGGGAAATGACAGCCCATCCCCCCACTCCCCACCCGCCTGTGCCCATTAACCAGCTACACACAATTGGGGTGGGATATTACATGTAGATTGATGGAGACTTCACATTCCTGTCATTGTAAGACACCAAACCACTACCGTGCCCAAGGGTTAAAATTCAAAAGCAGCAAGCACACATTTGCGACAGCAAGTGAACAAACCAAGATATATACCATGCTGTGCTAATGAAAAATAAATAAAATATAAAAGGTGTTACCCCAATATGAATGCAAACGTGAAACTATACCTTAAATCTAAATTATAGACAGATATAAAAGATGCAATTTAAAAGTGGTCGTAAAGGGACAAGGTTTTTTACATTCATGCATCTTCGATGATCCTTCGGTGGGGCTTTGGTTGGGCTATGGTGGGGCTTCAGTGAGGGTTCGATGGGGCTTCAATGGGGCTTCAAACGAGCTTTGCCATAAACTTCTATGGAGGCTTTGAAGATGCTTTGAAGCACCACTAAAGCTACATGGGGTATAATTTTTGAAGCGAAGCTGAAGCAAAGCAAAAGCAGGTGTGAAAAGGACTGTAAGCTAACCATTTTATTTAGTGACTGGCATTCAGAGAGCTTTAACAGAGCTTTAACAGAGCCTGTCCAAAGCCTTGTTTTGAAGGAAGTGTAAACTAGCCTTTAATGTGTGTTGAGGCCGAAGAAAGTGTAAATGAGCCCTTAGTGGTAGTAATAATACTGCCTCTAAATGTATGACTACTTCCTGCAGAAACTGGAGGTTCTCTTTGGTGGGCAGATGGTTGGGCAAACCCTGAACCTTGGGTCATTGTGAAATGAACCCCAACTCCAGAAATGAATAAGTGTTGTCACGTTACTATTGGAAGCTCCATAGGAATACTATAATTGGCAGGATCTCAGAGTAATATTTAGCAGATTATTAGCCTAACTTTAAAAAATAATGAATTGAGATATGTAGTTGCATGACATTCATAATTTTGGTTTTGGACGTTACAGTCACAAAGAGATTCTACACTTCCTCTACCTCTCTTGCTGCTTTTTCACCTTTACTTCACCAGTTGTCGGGGGGAGTGGTGGTGGTGCTTCTTTGCCACAATGGCCACATTTATGGAGAGACACCAAACAGAAAAGAGCACGATAACAGGGAAACGAACAACTACAGAGTACCCACGAGCAATACTGGTCCTTTGCCCTCTTCTTACTTTTTTTTGGACACTTCTACAATTTAGGTCTTTGTTTAAAGTAACTTGGACTTCTCTACTTTGCAACTTGCAGAAGAAAAAAAAAAAAGAAGAAGAAATTGTTGGCGATACTTTGTTGAACTGAATTAATGGATGAAATATACCATTTCACATTGTAGAAATCACAATGCAATGTAGGCTCATGAGGAATAAATATCCTATGGATGTGGCACCAAGGTTATCTGGTTAACAGTTTTGCACGTTATTGTCAATCATTAGAAGCTTTTAGAGTGCAGCCAGACATTTTTATAGCACATCCTGCTAAACATTGAATAGATAGCTGAAGTGGCGGATCAGGGGGAAAAAAAGCATAGTTTAGGTCATAAATTGACTGTTTGGGAAGAAGAAGCTGCATAATAATGTATGATACAACATCCCCTTGTCATTATTCTTTTTTGCACAAGACAGGATAAGATCACTTCAAAAACACATTAGAAACCAATGACAAACTGCACTAAAGAAATACAAAAAATCTTTTTAAAGGAAACATCTCCTGGGAATATGTGGCGGTTGCCTTTGATAGTCCCCCCCCCCCCCCCCCGCCCGTGAATGTGCTAATTGCCTGTCTGCTACTGACTTTCAAAATGAAAGTGGAAGAAAAGGAACGAATCCGTTGGACAATTCAATCGTGTGTGGGCTCCATCGGACCTTTGCTGTCCAAAAATCTGATGGACTTTAGAAAAAGAACATGTTTTAAATTTTTCCCCCGGAACTCCGCTGGACCCAGTTCCTATCGAGAAATCCGCTCGTGTGTATGCTAGTCCGACAGACAAAAACTGACGCTAGGGCAGCTATTGGCTACTGGCTATGAACTTCCTTATTCTAGTCCGGTCATACTGTACATCATCACGTTCAAATTCGTCTGACTTTGGTTTGATTGTGTGTGGCCAAGTCCATTCATTCAGAAAGTCCATCTGAACTCCGCCGAAAGTCTGTCGGGAAGACCGTCAGACCTAGTCTGCTGTAAAGTCCGGTCATGTGTATGTGCCATTAGTCTAACTATTTTTAAATATGTTCCCTCCCCTCTTCTCCTATCTACCCTGCCCAACCTGTATAAAAAAGAAGTGCGTACTTACCTTTTTAATCTGCTGTAGGTAGGTCACATGATCCTGCAGCACCGGCTCAGCGAGCACTTGACAATGGCTGGGAATTCTGTGTGCTTTGATGTCACCTAGGTGCTCCTATAGTCCAGCCATTGCCAACTTTCCCTCCTCTTCCCTGCAGCAGCCTCTCACTGACACAAGAGCCAAAACTGCAGTATCATATGAGCAGATTAAAAATAGGTAGGAATACACATCTTTTTTTATAAAGGTTAGGCAGCATAGATAGGAGGAGGGAACATTTTCAAGATTGGTTAGATTTAGGTTTTTCTTCAATTTTCTTCATATATTTATTTTTTTCAATAATTTTTTATATGTTTTATCAATAGAATAAACAAGTGATAAACATTGTTAGCTGTTACATGTCATACAAAGTCAAACTTTGAATACCAGGAGTAAAGTAACAAGTATACTTGGACATGTGTGAGTTCCATATGCTAAGTATGGGAAACAGCGGCGGTGTAATCTACTTGAAGCGTGGATCGAGGTAAGACTCATCTGGAGGCCTGTGTTATTTGCAATTTGCTGCAATGCCCCATCTTGTTGTTTTTACTCCAAATCCCCCACTTTTTTATTAATCCTCAGGGATTTTTGGCTATGGTTAGCCAGATGTTTTTCAGCCTGATGTATTTCAATCTACTTCATCTGTATTTGATTGGACTTCTGGTCTAAACGATGAAATGTCTTTTCATACCTCAACCATCTTAGCAGGGTGAGTGTTTCTATTGACCATCTTGACTCTATGCTCTCAATGGTAGTATTAGTTGTGCATATATAAATTGAATACACAGCGTTTAGAAAATCCTTTTGTTGATATATATTTTATACAGCCTCCCTCACCAGCTTCAAGTTGCTGAGTTCCATCCTTGGAGAATCCTGCCCCCTCAGGACCCACTGCCATCTATCTTATCCTATCTAATTGGTGCGCATTATCTGAGATGTACAGTATACCCTTTATATTCTCTTAAGTGTGGCTTATTTCGCATGTTGATTATGCGATTTATAAGCACACTGTGTCAGCAACTATTTTATTTTTGCTGTACTAGTTAGACATCATCTTTTGCTTTTCTTTGACAGTTTTGTATTCTTTGTATCCTGACCTGGCTTCCACACTTATCCAGGAAATTGCCCTTCGGGGCCTAAGATGTCCTATTGGCTTGTGTCAGTCCTGCACTGGTAAGATATATATATATATATATATATATATATATATATATATATATATATATATATATATATATATATATAATATATATATATATATATATATATAATTTTACCTAGTATGACACTGGGGTGGTGACACACTGCTCCTCCATGTCATATCATATATTATATCATATATATTTATATATATATATATATATATAAAATCTTACCTACTCTTCCATGGATACAGTGCGCTGAATGAGCGTTGTCACCCTAAGACAGGAAGTGTGTTTCTGGCAGGATCATCAAGTGAACATAAAAGAAAATGGGCCTGAAACAAAAGTATAGATATTCATTTCAGGAATACATTTTTATTTTTTATTTTTATATATATATATATATATATATATATATATTTTTTTTTTTTTTATTGTTTTTTTTTATTGTTTTATTCCCATACCATGCTCTATTCCTCATTTCATCTAGTTTGTCTCTGAGAATATTTGAAGACCTCGCAGGGTTTCCTGGGTACGAGTAGGGGCTCGTCATCGCCCAGGCTCAGGAATTATTGGCCTTTATCCCTTCAACCTGAGTGTAAATATATCTTTGTGTCTGTCATACGTGGGATGTCAGAGTCACATTACGGAGCTCAGGTTGTCTGAGTTGGGCTCCTTGTTTGTCCAAATCTTTGCAACTATTATTGTATATACTTACTGTTTTGAGGTTTGCATATATATATAATATATAATGTTTGTTCTCTATAGCGATATCTACACATAAAAAAATTCTGAAGTACACTCCTGAAGAAGCGGACTTACCGTGAAACATGTAGCGGTTGAACTGACAGAGGACGATTGTCTGATCCCCCTTCACGGATGGATGCATGTTTACTTTTTCAGTTCCTTTTCAGAGATTAAAGCTTATGTGTATTGTACATTCTCCTTAAAGGGCTATTTCAATCATGTTTTGTCTTAAATATTTTTTTTTTTTTTACATTTACGTATGTGAGTCTTTACTGTACCATGAAAGACAAAGTTGCCTCAAATTTGCTGCCTCTTGTTTCTCGAATTGATAGGACGATGGTACATTACTATGTCTTTATTTGTTCAGTAGTGATAATTAATTTACAGCAGAAATCAAGACAATTGGAGACCTATTTCATCAAAAGAACCTCAAAAGTTACCAACAGCTCTCCACGGAATACGGCTTATCCAGCAAAGACTTTTACATCTTTCTCAGGATTTGTCACATACTCTCGAAACTGCCTGTCTCTACAGAAACGACCCCCAAAGACCTGCTTTCATTCTGCATCCTGCCAGCCAATAAAACCAAGAAAATCTCCCACATCTATAACTTCTTTTCTCGGCCTACGTTCACATGCAAACCTACCAGTATGGTTTACTGGTAATCAAAATGAAAAACCTCCTTTCCTTCAGAAGTGTGGTATCGTACCCCGCTCCCGAGTATATTTTCCAAAAATGTATCTTACTGGAAAACCCTCATGAAAATTTACCACAAATGGTATTACACATCTGATAGACTGGCATCCATTTTTCAATCCCACTCTCCGAAATGCTGGAGGAACAACTGTGATGCAATCAGTGACATTTTCCACACATGGTGGGACTGTCCTAATATAGTACCTTTCTTGAAGAAATTATCTGCATTAATCACCAGCACAACTAGCACTACCCAACAACTAACTCCACAAATGGCTCTTTTTGGTCTAGACCCTCAACCTTGGCCTACAGCCAACATTCATATTATCCAGCATATTCTAATTGCAGCGTGCACAGTACTAGACCGCGCCTGGAAAAATCCACTTCCACCAACTACCACATCTCTCATTACCACCATTAACGAGCACTGCAACATGGAACATCTCTTTTCCAATCTCACCTGATAGGTGATAGGTTCCACAGACACTGGTCTCCTTGGTTAACCCATCCCAGAAGTATAAAACTCACTTAACTGGAGCAACAATTGAAGTTTGCATATATACAGTATATATATATATATATATATATATATATATATATATATATATATATATATATATATATATATATATATATATTGTTCTCTAAAGAGATATCTACACATAAAAAAACCTCTAAAGTACATTCCTGAGGAAGCAGCCTTACCGCAAAACATGTAGCAGCTGAACTGACAGAGGATGATTATCTGATCCCCCTTTCACAGATGGATACACATATACACATATACTCTTTCAGTTCCTTTTCGGAGATTCAAGCCTATGTGTATTGTACTTTCTCCTTAACCGGTTCCCGACCAGCGCACGCCGATGTACGTCGACAGAATGGCACGGGCAGGCATATTGGCGTACAGGTACGTCCAATCCTCAATGCCGCCCTGCCATCGGGAGCACGCCGGCGGCGGCATGCTCCCGCACTGGTCGGGACCCCCGTGAGTCCGGTCACGGGTCCCGCTGACTCGATCGCCGCAGGCATACCCGCGATCGTCTCACAGCATTTCTCCATTCTGCCTAGCAACTAGTGAAGCTGATCTCTGCTCCATGTGATTGGAGCAGAGATCAGTGTTCACTAAATGAAAGCCCAACCCCCCCACAGTTAGTAACACACCCCTAGGAACACTTAACCCCTACACTGCCACCCCCTGGTTAACCCCTTCACTGCCAGTGTCATTTACACAGGAACCACTGCATTTATATAGCAGTGATTACTGTATAAATGACAATGGTCCCAAAAATGTGTCAAAAATGTCCGATGGGTCCCCCACAATGTCGCAGTCACAATAAAAATCGCTGATCGCCGCCATTACTAGTAAACAAAAAAATAATAAAAAAGTATTAATAAAAATGCTATAAAACTATCCCTATTTTGTAAATGCTATAACTTTTGCGCAAACCCATCAATAATCGCTTATTGCGATTTTTTTTACCAAAAATATGTAGAAGATTACGTATCGGCCTAAACTGAGGGAAAAAAATGTTTTTTTTATATATTTTTGGGGGATATTTATTATAACAAAAAGTAAAAAATAATGCGTTTTTTTCAAAATTGACGCTCTATTTTTATTTATAGCGCAAAAAATAAAAACCGCAGGGGTGATCAAATACCACCAAAAGAAAGCTGTATTTGTGGGAAAAAAAGGACGTAAATTTTGTTTGGGAACCACGTCGTACGACCACGCAATTGTCAGTTAAAGCGACCCAGTGCCGAATCGCAAAAAGTGGTCTGGTCTTTGACCAGCAAAATGGTACGGTCTGTAAGTGGTTAAAGGGCTATTTTTAACATTGTCTTAAATAAATGTATATTTTTTATGCATTTGCGTATGTAAGTCTTTACCGTACCATGAAAGTCCAAAGTTGCCTCAAATTTACTGCCTCTTGATTTCTGCTGTATACCAATGTTGAATCGATAAGGTTTTTCTTCAATTTTAATGACTAGAGATTAGCAAAGGGGAAACTCTATAATTCTGAGCTTGTTAGGCATTATTTTCTTCATAAAAAAATTCTACTCTTTTAAGGGTTGTTTTTATGAGTCCTTCATGACCAGAGAGTTCAAAAAGTCTTCTTGAGGATATACAAAACAAAACCAAGAAAAATATTTCCAGCTCAAGTCACCAACCAGTCTTCTACTACCAAACAAATTATCCTGTCTAACAGTTTGCGTTAAAAACAGGGGTTTAGGGGGGCGCATGCGCGCGGCTCAACGAGATGGACGCCTTTCGTTAGAGCTCCGCATTCCCCGCAGCAGCGCCGAGCTCTCACTATCTCACCGAAGGCAGCAGTGACACCTAACCAGCCGGTACGGTCCAGAGAAACCACCGCGCTCTCCCCGGGATGGTTTTAACGGGACACAGAGGCAAAACTAAGCCGAAACCGATCAAAGAGGCGCTCGCGCGGGCCTCGTCCAAGATGGCGGCGAAGGCACAAGCACAGGCCGCATCACAATGCTCCAGCTCTCCAGCGGAAACAGCCGACCATCGCAGCGATGACACAGATGAGGAGTGCGGACCCAGCCTAGAGGACTTCCCTGCACTACCGACCCCAGGTATGCCGCAGACAGATCTCCTCTCTCATATAGAGAAAATGCTTCACAAGGCACTCAAAGCGACCTCAGACCAAATTACCACGAAACTAACGCGTGAAATACGTGAGTTAGGACAACGCACTGCTGATCTTGAAACTAGGGCTGACGACATGGAAATTACCCTTAAAGATCAAGCCCAAGAGCAATTAATGCTTCGTGAGGAAAATGCAGTATTGCTTTCTCGGCTTGAAGACGCTGAGAATCGCTCCAGAAGGGCTAACTTACGCTTGCGGGGCATCCCAGAATCAGTCGTAGATTTACAGTCCTTTACCACGGCCCTATTCCACGAGCTCTCTCCAGAGATCCCAATCGAACGTTTGGAGTTCGACAGAATACATAGAGCACTAACACGTCGTCAGCCCGACGGTCCTCCGAGGGACATTATTGTTAAACTCCACTTCTTCAGATCGAAGGAACAACTTCTTGCTGCTGCCCGTAATAAAGGAGAGGCACTCACTTTTCAAGGCCACACGTACCAATTGTTCACTGACCTGGCTCCTCTTACAATTACGAAGCGACGAGCCATGAAACCGCAATTACAGGTCCTTATTCAACACCAAATCAAATATGTGTGGCGATTTCCTTTTGCTCTTCATTTTACCTACAATGGTCAGCAATACAATTGCACCACCCCAGAAGCCTTACAACGCCTTTTGGAATCTCTTCAGCTGGCTATTCCAGAGCAACAGTCTGAGACTACACTTCCGCGCACCCCTGCACGCCTGACCCCTTACCCTCACACAGCTACTCCCAGGCGTGACCCCAGAGATCTACGGTCACCAAGGTCTATCCGTAAGGGGACATCGGCGAAGGCTCCTGTTACAAATCTCTATAGTCCCAGGGTCTTTGTGCCCCGCTGAGTGATATTTACTGCCCCAACATTGGTTCATTTATCTTACCCTAGTTAATGAAGGTCTTAATCCTGGACCTACCGGCTTGATTAGCCTGCTATCTTTAATGATCCTATGTGTAGAGGATCTTTGTTTTTGTTCTTATTTCTAATATTTTTTATTTTTTTTTGTATACCCCCCTTTTTGTTACTGTGGCACATTATAATCTTTATGAACACCTTCTACGCATTTTTCATTGGAGATCCCGGTTTACAAGAAATAACTAACTGCAAAATATTGAACAATCGCACCCAATATCTTTTTTTGAGTCACCCTTACAGACGACTCACCTTTACACCCCCCCCCCTTTTTTTTTCCTCCCCTCTCCCTCCTCTCCCCCCCCCTTCCCCATTTAAGGTCAAATGGCTTTGCTGTTAAGTTTACTTATGTTTTAACTTTTTTTATGTTCATTAGAGTTTATTATATGTTTATTCTCTACGCATTTATCAAAATTGTCTTAGGCTACTATGCTTCACGAGTATGTTGAACACGAAATACTTTTCCCGGTATGCTGCGGGGAACAGTCACTGCTCCCCCCAACTTAGTGCGTTCTCTCTATGGCGGGACTTCTGGCCGTAGAGACCATGCACATTACTGTCGGGCGACTTGGGTTTCCTCGTTACATACCCACTTACTTATGGTTCGCCTTACGTAGTTGCTTAGATATTTCTTTGTCTTTTTCTCACTGCTTTTCTCTTTCTCTTTGTTTACCCTCTCTTCCTCCTTTCCCTGTTCATTGTGGTCGGTTGGCCTGGGGGGATCCCGGACCCTTATCTATCATCTACCCACACCCTGATTTATGGCCCCCCTGAACATATTATCATTGAATGTAAAAGGTCTAAACTCTCCCAACAAACGGGTTAAGGCTTTTCGCACCTTTACATCTTTGCAGGCAGGTATAGTAGCACTACAAGAGACACATTTTTCCGCACACAATACCCCTACATTTTTTCACAACAATTATCCCCTAGTATACACAGCCTCTGCAACTAGGAAACACCGGTGGGTCCTCCTGGCTCTTCATCGCTCCCTCCCATTCACTTTTACTTCTGCTATCAAAGATCCTGAGGGACGTTATTTTCTCTTGACAGGCTCCCTCCAAGAATCTGATGTAACCTTAGTCTCCTATTATGCCCCTAACTCTAACCCTATTCCTTTCTTTTCCCATCTTTTTCAAGTAATCAAAACCCACCTTAAAGGTACCTTAATTATGTGTGGGGACTCTAATTTAATTATTTACCCGTCTGTCGATAGATCCCCGTACACGCCAGATCACCACTCACTCTCGACTCAATTTTGGTCCTTACTGCAACAATACTCTATATTAGATACCTGGCGGGAATGTAATCCTACAAAGAAAAATTATTCATTTTATTCTAACCCCCATAATTCCTTTTCTAGAATAGACCATATATTTATCCCTATAGCGTCCTCCCCAATCTTGCTTCAATTTATTATACACCCAATTACTTAGTCTGACCATTGTGCGGTGATCACCTCCATCTCCTCTCTTATACCAAGGCCTAGGGAAAGATTTTGGCGTATGAATGATAGACACTTAACGAATCAATCCTTTCTACTTGATATTGAGGTTGCTTTACGTGATTATCTTACACACAACGCCACCCCAGATATCTCTCCTATTCTTTTATGGGAAGCACATAAACCAGTAATTAGAGGCAAATGTATATCTATCGCTTCTTTCCTTAAGAAGGACAGGCTCAAACGTCTACAACATCTAGAGTCTGAATATCAACGCCAATTTCTACTATTTCAGACCACCCCTTCTGAGGCGAATAAATCTGACCTAGCTAAAATTCAGTTAGAATTGGATTTACTTTTTTCAGAGGCAGCTGATAAAACTTTACGTAGGGCCTACCACACCGTTTATGCTAAATCCAATAAGCCTGACACCTTTTTGGCTCTCCGCCTTAGACAACCCGAACGAGTTCATAAACCAATTCGGCTTAAAGTGGGTAAAGAATCATATACCAGCAACCCGCTTAAAATAGTTGATGAATTTTCCAAACGCCTTGCGAAACTATATGAATCTCCTTCCTCCTTCCCTCTAGCTAAAGCTGAAACATTGTTTCGCGACCTACAGATCCCTTCCCTTCCCATCCAGATTCGAAATGCTATTGACACGGAGATCTCGCCCTCTGAAGTGCTCCAGGCTATCAAATTAATTAAAGCTAATAAACAACCTGGCCCAGATGGATTTACAGGACTATATTACAAGAAGTTTGCAGATACCCTGGCGCCTCTCCTAGCGAATACTTTTAACACCCTTTTAAAAGGGGGCACTTTTGGCGGAGATACACTTACAGCCTCCGTTTCAATGATACCCAAGCCTGATGCCGATCATTCCGTATGGTCGAACTACAGGCCTATATCACTTTTAAATCTTGATATTAAGCTCTTAGCCAAAGTTTTATCTTTAAGATTGTCCCCACATATTGGAGGGCTGATTCATAAAGACCAGGTAGGGTTCATACCTAAACGCCAAGCGAGCGATAATATACGTCGGGTTATTTTATTGCAACACTTGGCTAGATCCAGAAACATCCCTATGCATTTGTTGTCACTTGACATCCGTAAGGCTTTTGATACTGTTTCTTGGCCCTACCTCAAACATATTTTGCTTAAATGGGGTTTTGGCCCTCATTTTCTCTGTTGGATTGATGCCTTATATGCCCATCCTCAAGCGTTTGTCCGCTACTCCGGCTTCAGTTCCAATAGATTCCTGATCCAACGAGGCACCAGGCAGGGGTGCCCTTTGTCGCCCCTGCTTTTTGCCCTTGCCATAGAACCGTTAGCGGCCCTGATCAGATCCAACCCTGACATCCGAGGTCTGGAGGTAGCTTCCACAACCCACAAGCTATGCCTCTTTGCAGACGATGCCCTCCTGTTTGTCACTTCCCATCATATCACCTTACCCAACCTTTTTAAGCTTCTCGACGTGTTCGCACAAGTCTCAGGTCTTGAAGTGAACCAAAGTAAATCTAGAGCCCTTGCTGTATCCCTTCCTACAGAGGCCATCCATAGTCTACGAGCTAATTACCCATTTCAATGGTCAACGTCCTATATTCCCTACTTAGGTGTTAAATTAACTAGTAACCCTGCTCATCTTTATCATACTAATTATCTCCCCATGTTGCGTAGTTTGTCTCTACTCCTTACCTCTTGGCGAACTTTGTGTGTTTCTTGGCTAGGGCGCATTGCGGCAGTAAAAATGTCCCTATTGCCCAAATTACTATATTTGTATAGAGTACTCCCGGTCACAGTTCCCCCATATTTTCATAATGTTATTCAAAGCCGGACTCTTAAATACATTTGGGGTAATACCAGACCTAGAATTTCTAGGTCTGTTCTCTTTCGACATAAGCTCCAGGGGGGACTAGGAATACCATATTTTAAATACTATTATTATGCTGCTCAATTATCACAAATGGCCCTCTACCACGCTATATCTGAAATCCCATTATGGGTCAGCCTAGAAGCAGTGGAAGCTCACCCTATTTCTGTCTCCAACTTACTTTGGCTTCCCCCCCAGAAATGTAAAACCCTTACTAACCCCATTACAAGTCACTCCCTTAAAATTTGGCACAAAGTATGCACCCCCTTTAAATTTCTATCTCCACATCTCCCCTTACTCTCATTCTTAGGTCACCCAGACTTTTTGCCGGCCTGCATGGAACCGGGCGTCTTTTCGGCCTGGTCCCGTGCACGCCTCACTCGAGTGTGTGATCTGTCTTTGGGAGCCTCTCTCATTCCATTCCTTGACCTTCACACACAAGCTCAGCTGCCCCACAAAAAGTGCTTCCGTTACTTACAGATAGCCCACTTTTTCCAAACCCATACCAAACTGGCCCCAACCTTAGATCTATGTCCCAATTTGAAACTATATGTTCCTCTGATCCACATGCCCCAGGCACTATCTCGTACCTCTACTCTTGCCTTTCCACCGCATCTGAAGACCTTCCGAGTTATGCTACTGCATGGGCCACAGATTTAGCACTTACTCTTGATACAGAATCATGGTCTATTATATGGACTAATACTAAGAATTCCTCACAGAATGTGGTGGCTTCTGAAGCAAACTACAAGGTCCTGATGCGGTGGTATCTAGTCCCCTCCAGAATCGCCAAATATGTGCCTAACTATTCGCCCAATTGTTTTAGAGGTGGCAAAGACCGGGGTACCCATCTCCACATTTGGTGGACTTGTCCCATTGTGGCGAATTTTTGGTCCTCAATCTTTCACATGTTAACTACATTGTTACAACACCCCGTGACCCCGGACCCAACAGTGGCATTGTTGAATTGGTTACCACAGAATTTCACTAAAGCTCAAATTCGACTTTCCCTCCAAATAATAACTGCAGCTAAGCAAACGATTGCGAGAGCCTGGAGGACACCTAACTTACATATAGCTGAAACCAAACACAGAATCACACAAGCAATGATACATGCGAAGATAGAAGCAATAACGTTAGACAAGACATTGTTTACTAAAATTTGGCAACCTTGGGTGGACCATTTCCTACCGAAAGACTTTGACACGCGCCTTATGGCCCCTTAATTTAAAACGGTCAGCGATTCGGGGTCCGTGGTTCCTGTGGGCCTTCCGACCATACCTTTCCCCCTTCCCTCCTCTCCTTTACCCTCTCACATCCTTTTCCTTTTTCCTGGTGTCCCTATCTCCTTCTTCTTTTTCTTTCCTTTTCTCATTTCTACACCTCTTCTTCCTTACTTTCTTTTCTATTTATGGTAAAATACCTCAAGTGAAACTGTTTTTTTTTGCTATTTCCCTGAGCAATGATTGTTGATATGAAAATGATTGTTTAGTGGTTTTTCCTCATCGGAATTAGTTGGCCTATTCTTGTCTGGCCCCCCCTTTCATTGTTTTAACTTTATCCTACCTCACGCATGTAGGAATTAGGGGACCATCTTGAGTCTGTTCCGATTTATTCACTTTTGCAATGCTTAGGTAACAGCATACCTGATTATCTTCCGTCACTATTTTTATTGTAAATTGTTTTGCCTATTTTATTGTACCCTGCTTGACTCTTCAATAAAATATTTGAAACAGAAAACAGGGGTTTAGTTAGCACACATTTGCAAATACAGCACATGCTTAAGCTGCAGAGCAGCTCCAAGGCACCCCAGTATTTCTGCAGTCCTAATTCTTGTAAACTTACGAGAACCTCCATATTAGAAGCAGATGCATTCAGGCAGGTGAGCCTGGAGGGAGCCCACCACTGCATAAAAGCACAGGGGTACACTGGTAACCTAGCGCATAGCACAACGGTAGCAAAGGTGTCCAGTATGTCCTCTCACCAATATTGCATCAGTAACAAACAAATGGCCCCTGCCCTCACCTAGAACTGGACTTGAGAGCAAGGAGATGAAAGAGCAACGCATGCAAATCAAAACCAAAGACAATCCCCAGCTCAACTCACCAACCAGTCTGCTACCAACTGGATTAACCTGTCTAACAATAGACATGTGCACTACCGAAAAATGTGTTCATTTTAGTTTTTGTTTCATTTTTTTTATTTTAGTTTTTGGGGTCATTCGTTATGATCGAAATTTGTTATTTGAAATAAATTTGTAACTTTGGAAAAAAATGTAATTCGTTATGTTCCATTCGTTTAGATGTGGTATTCGTAAATTTGGAAATTTGGAAATTCTGAAATTCTTCTATTTGTAAATTCGTAAATTAGAAAATTCAGAAATTAGAAAATCCTAAATAATTACTAACTAATAATAACTAATTATTAAATTATAGGTGAGAGTGTGCAGTCTCACTACCTTTATTACTCTTATTTATGTGTGTATCTCACTTTTTTGAGTTGCTGCTTCTTTGCATATACTAGTTTTACTTAGCGCAGTATTTTTTTTTATATTTATTCATTAAATTATAGGTATTGGAAATTTCCTTTCAAATTTGGCTGTTTATGAACATAACTAATACGAATTTATCTGAAGTTACGAATTATCCAAAATAACAAATGCTGCATCACACAGTGAATTAATATTAATACATAATAATAATAATAATAACAAGTTTTTTGTTATTATTTATAATTATGAATTCATTACGTTCCATTTGTTTAGATGTGGTATTCGTTATTTCGGATACTTCGTAACTTTGGATAAATTTGTATTCATTAGGTTCACTAACAGCCAAATTTGAAAGTAAATTCCAATACCTATAATTTAATAGTTAGTAATAGTTATTATTATTATTTGAGATTTTCAAATTTTCTGGTTTTCGGATTTTCATTCTTTTTCATTTTTGGAAATTTCATTCTTTTTGAATTTTTGCCTTTTTGAATTTTCAGATTTCCGAATTTCCGAATATTTGAGTTTCAGGAAAAATTTATTAAATGGGTTTTAGTTGATTTGAATATTTCCGAATGAATAAACTTGTTGAATTTTGTCAAAAACCTAATTTGGAACCAAACAAATTGCACATGTCTTTCTAACAGTTTGCGTTAAAAAGGTTATGCCAGACCTGGTATATTCCATGCAGAATTTCTGGGCTCAAATGAAGACATTTAGAGCCTTCAGAACCAAGATGGGGTGGATGCCTCCTTTGGTTTGGGAACTGTGAAGAGGTTGAAGTAGAACCCCGGATACCATTCTGCCACAGGGACTAGGACAGTGACATCTTTTTCCAGAACACTTACTAGAGATGCATGGACACCTGCAAGTCTGTTGATGATGAACCAGTGAGGGGGTTGGGAAGTAAGCTCTAACTTGTAGCCCCTGGAAACCACCTCCTGCACCCAAGAATTGGTGAGAACATGTTGGAAATATTTCCCGACCAACTGGGCCGGACGGACCTAATCTGATCATGCGTAGAGCATTTTCATCGGACCAAGTGCCACGCATGCTCAGATCAAATTCCTACATCAAAGCTATTGGCTACTAGCCTGAATGTAGTCCCATCGTAACGAAATTACGTCATCACGTTCTGAAAGATCGGATTTTTCGCCAACTTGGCCCGACCGTGTGTATGCAACAGTTTCGGACACAATCCGTCGGACTAAATCCGACGGATTTGGTTGGCAGAATCTCCGACCGTGTGTACAGGGGCTAAGAATTCCCAGGTTTTGAGTGCACTGTGAATAAAATAATAAAGCTAATAAGGGGCTGTTTTTGTTCAACAATGGGTTCTGGATAGTTGAAAGAAGGTTCTGCAAACTCCAGGTGCCTTCTAAAGTCCAATGCTCCCTTAAAGTTCAACTCCAGACTCCATGCTCCCCTGAGGACCCCTGCAAGTATGTTATACTGTTTTTTTATCATAATTCTGGCTTTCATGCTAGTCAAATAATGCAAGGACCCCATTCTCTTTGCCTCATCTTCAGGCCAGGTGGTCTTCATAGAGAGTGGAGCTCACATGATGACATTAGTGCCACTTCCTGCACCATTACATAGTGAATTCAGGGTGCCCTGGTCATGCCCTATCAAAGAGTGAGACCATGAAGTCCTGTGCTCACAGTATGTTCAAAGTCTTCCAGGTTTACTTTTAACATTTTAAAAGGCATAAAACATGGGGAAATGTATTGCAGAGATGTACAGAATATTTTTTTTTTCTTTTGGCCCTAACATACATTGTAAGCATAATCCTCTTTTTGCTTTTTAACCATATTCTTTGTTTTTCTTCTAGAACATAATTCAAGAATTGTTCTCTAGAAGACAAGCATTACAGAGCTCCATCTATAGCATTACTGTTAAATGACATGGTCAGCATTGTAAAGTAGACCCTTCACATGAATATCCCTTTATGAATAGTCGTTGCATCAGCAGCAGACTTTCCCCGCTTCTCAAAATTAATCTTGCTTAATACTCCATTCCAGCCCTGAACCGAACAAGCTTATGAATAGTGACCCTTTTAAAAATTAATGATTAACATTTTTAGATAGCGACATGCGAGTCTCTGAATCCTGGCGGGGCTTTGAGCATTATCTTTTATGTAACAAATCAAATTTATGGATTAAAAAACAGAAACTGCCCCATTAAATAAGACTTTAACTGTATTTTCTGAATGTGGCCAGAGCTACTAGGAATGAGTATTATCTAAAAATATCGAAGTCACTGGTTTTTCAATTTAGTCACTTAATAGCTTATCTTTCGCAAATGCATCAGACTCGGTAACAAAAATTACCTAAATCAATAGGACAATGCAGCAATCCCTCGGAGGAATAGTAGCCAGCTTAGTGTATTTTACATCAAATATATAAAAAACTGATAAGAAAATAGGTCATGGAATTTAATGTAATTTTCCGGGGCAGAGGTGGGTGAAGGCTTCTGACCGCACATCTCTGGATTGACAATATTAGATGCCCGTCGCTTAGTGTATTGATCCCACCTGGTACCTCCAGCCAGTGGAGTTTTGATCGCAGTGCGGATTATGTGACAAGGTGGGTCTGTTGTTCCATGCTAAGATACACTGTAATTTGGACAATCGATGGAGCATGATATTAGTATCAAACCAAGGAGCTCCATCTGTTTTTGGCAAATGAATGTATAAATCTTTTGTAATAGGTTCAAACCAAGGAGTAGCTCAAAGGGCTTGTCTTGAGGAGACAGGAACAGTCTACAGATGACTTTTATTCAGAATTTCAGCCAAGAGGTATCAGTTCGTAGCAAATGCAGCTAAATACCTGCTCTTGTCCCATCCATCAAAATGTTGGCTCTGTATTAGGGAGAGATGGGTAAATATGACCGGAGTTATCAGTCTCTTTGACATTCATCTGTCATCTGATTTATAGAATCCTCCCCTCCTCTACCAAGTTCTAGTTTCTCTATATTATTGCCAGTTTGCCATCAGCAAGATTGATACAGGTAATGACGGTGGCCGAGTAGAGAATGGCTCTTCCAACAAATTAGGAGGCAAAGTTAATGCAATAGGATATTGTTCTAGTATTTTGTTAGCAATGCTTTTAATGCTTTGAAAGTACAGCTCCTTCACTGTATACTGTGCACATTTTTCAGTACTGGCAGTTCAGTGCAAATTACTGTATTTTGGGCGCAAAACTTTTGGAGTTAAAATTAAATACAGTGGTGGCTGGTGCGCCATCGGTCAAGGGGGGGGGGGGCAACAAACCTGAGACATCTACCCCCTCGTTGCTCCAGCTTTTGCCCTGAGCCCACCCTTTTTTTAAGCCAATTAGAGCCGTAAGCTCTAATCATGTGCTCCAAAAAAAAAATATTTAAATCCATGCATCTGGCGCCCTGCATGTAAATTAGGGGCCAGGCACATGGATAAGGGAGGTGGCGCCCCTTATGGAGCAGCTGCCACTGATTCAATGGGAATTTCACTGTAAGCAATCATGCTCTCTATGTATTGCTGGTCCCAAAGGCTGGTGTCAGGACCTGGTTCACCTGCTAGTGGCACTGTGGTTACCAGGGTGGAAAGTTGTATTTCCAGTGTCCACCAGCAGGTGTCTCCCAGCAGCCAGCGGTCTCCAGTAATCATTCTCCACCCGATGCTGGTTACTGGGAGGGTATTGAGGCTGGGTTCACACTTGTACAACAAACGCTCTAACATTGGGAGCTCGTGTCGCATTACATGTGAAAATTAATGTTTTCCTATGAGAGGCACCTTAACTGGTCCGACACAAGTCGGTCCAACTTTTAAAATGCTCCCTACTTTGGTCTGACTTTGGTCCTAATTCAGCCCATTGAATATCATTGAAGTCGGATCAAAGTAGGATCCATGTCCTAGCCATCCAGCTTGTGACATATTACATGGTGATTACAGCAGCAGTAAAAGGAATTTATGTCACTCTGGGATTGTTTTTATTGGTCAAAGGACAAGTTGTACTATCTCAAAGTCGGAGCAAAATATTATCTTGTTCATTCAAGTTGGATGGAAGTAGGACCGAAGTAGGACTGATGTAGGACAGATGTAGCAGGGCAAAATAGGATGATAGTCATACAACAGTCGTTTCATAGCAGTGTGAACCACATTGGATCTGACTTGCCTTGTAACTTGAAGTCCGACATGCATCCGACTTCAATGAACAGGGATCCGACTTTGATCCCTGACAATACCAGGCATTGTGTCTGGTATGAATCTTTAGGGGGAACTCCAATCAAAATGTTAAAAAAAAGGCATGGCTTCTTCCCTCAAAATCCATACCAGACCCTTATCCGAGCACACAGTCCAGCAGGTCATGAAAGGGGGTGGGGACGATACCCCTCCCTCCTGAACTGTACCAGACCGCATACCCTCAACATGAGGAGTGGGTGCTTTGGGGCAGGAGGGCCCTGCACCCCCCACCCCAAAGCACCGTGACCCCATGTTGATGAGAACATCGGACTCTTCCCGACAACCCTGGCTGTTGGTTGCTGGGGTCTGCGGGCGGGAGGGCTTATCAGAATCAGGAAGACTCCATTAACAAGGGGGCCCCCAGATCCCAGCCCCCACCCTATGTAAATGAGTATTGGGTACATTTTACCCTTACCTAAAAAAAGTGTCAAAAATAAAACGCAGTACACAAGTGTCTTTTCCGACTTCTTCTCCCCTCTCCGGCTCTTCTGCCTCCTCCACTGATGTCTTCTGCCTCTGCTTCGGTTCTTCTCCACTCTCTCTCTGGTTCTTCTCCCTTTGTCTGCTGTCTTCTGCCTCTGCTGGGTCTGCTGGGTCCTCTCTGCTGTCTTCTTGCTCTTTTGCCGGGTCTTCTCCCTCTATTCTTCTTCCGATGTTGACTCAACGCTCTCTCCCGGTCTAATGCTGGGTGTGCGATGTGCCACTACTTATATTGGCATGGGCCGGGTTCACCGTGTGACGTCATCCAGAGGCCCCATTCCTTATGAGGTCCCCACCTGGGGTATGATGGGTGGTGATGTCATAAGGGCGGGCCTCCGGGAAGAAGAACAGAGGGAGAAGACAGCAGAGAAGACCCAGCAGAGGCAGAAGACAGAGGGAGAAGAACCAGATAGGGCTAGAAGACATTAGCGGAAAACGGAGAAGACCCAGAGAGGGAAGAAGAACCAACAGAGGCAGAAAATTTCACCTGAAGAGGGAGAAGAACGGGAGAGGGGAGAAGAACCGGCAGAGGCAAAAGACGTTGCCAGAAAAGGGAGAAGAGCCAAAGAGGGGAGAAGAAGTCAGAAGAGACCCCGGAGCTACCTAATAAATTACTGTAGCCTCCTGGTGGTATGATTATGTCAGATTTTTGCGTCTCAAAGCGGTACAATTATTTTGCATAGAAATCTGGCGTTTTATATTGTAGGCCTGTAATTCTTAGCAATAACTAGACATGTGCATTCGTTTTCGTCCGAATGCATTTTCGTCCGAATTTCAGCTATTTTCGTTTTCGTTTTGACAAACGATAACGAAAGCACAAAATCCGAAAAACGAAAGATCCGACATAAATAAATGCTTTATTTTCGTTTTCATTGTTACAACAGTTCGATATAGAATAGGAGATTCGACATGACTCTGACGATAACAATCTGTCTATAGAACCTGTGGTCGAATGTGCTTAACCTTACCTCTATTAGTCCAAGATTATATAGAGAAAATATTCGACAGAGAAAAAAGATTTGACAGAGAGAAAAGATTCTGCAAGTTACTGTCCTAAAAAGTGTTTGGGGACCCGGGTCCTGCCCCAGGGGACATGTATCAATGCAAAAAAAAGTTTTAAAAACGGCCGTTTTTTCGGGAGCAGTGATTTTAATAATGATTAAAGTGAAACAATAAAAGTGTAATATTCCTTTAAATTTCGTAGGGGGGGGTTGTCTATAGTATGCCTGTGAAGGGGCACATGTTTCCCGTGCTTAGAATTGTCCCTGCACAAAGTGTCATTTATGCAGGAAAAAAAGTCCTTTAAAATCACTCGCAGCTATAATGAATTGTCGGCTCCCGTAATACAGAGAACACTCATTGAAAGTCATTGATAAAAAAATAAATAAATAAATAAAAAAAAAAGCGTGGGGGTCCCCCAAATTCAATTTCCAGGCCCTTCAGGTCTGGTATGGATATTAAGGGGAACCCTGCCTCAAATTTAATAAAAAATTTGACGTGGGGTTCCCCCTAAATATCCATAACCAGACCCTTCAGGTCTGGTATGGATATTAAGGGGAACCCCGCATCAAATTTAAAAAAAATTTGACATGGGGTTCCCCCTAAAAATCCATACCAGACCCTTTATCCGAGCACGCAACCTGGCAGGCCGCAGGAAAAGAGGGGGGGACGAGAGAGCGGCCCCCCCTCCCTCCTGAACCGTACCAGGCCACATGCCCTCAACATTGGGAGGATGCTTTGGGGGTCCGTGACCCCTCAAAGCACCTTGTCCCCATGTTGATGAGGACAAGGGCCTCATCCCCACAACCCTGGCCGGTGGTTGTGGAGGTCTGTGGGCGGGGGGCTTATCAGAATCTGGAAGCCCCCTTTAACAAGGGGACCCCCAGATCCCGGCCCCCCCCCTGTTTGAAATGGTAAGGGGGTACAAAAGTACCCCTACCATTTCACAAAGAAAGTGTAAAAAATGGTTAAATAAAACAAACACACTTTTGAAAAATTCCTTTATTAAAAATAAAAAAAAGATTCCAGCGGCGGTAATCCACTCTTGCTATCCAGCGACGGACGGTCAGCTCTCCATCGATGTCTAATGTCATCCAGCGCAGCGCAGCATCCTTCTTCTGTCTCCGTGGAGGAGACACTACAGACATTCCGGCGGCTTGACGTTTCTTATATAGGGTGGGCGGGGCCACCCGTCACCTGACCCCGCCCCCCTCTGACGCAAGGGGAAACCCGGGGTTCCCTGTGACGTAGGGGTGACCCGCACCCCTCTGATGTAACACAGGCAGGTTTCCGTTACATCAGAGGGGGGCGGGGTCACCCATACGTCACGGGGAACCCCGGGTTTCCCCTTGCGTCAGAGGGGGGCGGGGTCAGGTGACGGGTGGCCCCGCCCTCCGTATATAAGAAACGTCAGCGCCGGAATGCCTCCAGTGTCTCCGTGGAGGAGACAGAAGAAGGATGCTGCGCTGCGCTGGATGACATTAGACATCGATGGAGAGCTGACCGTCCGTCGCTGGATAGCAAGAGTGGATTACCGCCGCTGGAATCTTTTTTTATTTTTAATAAAGGAATTTTTAAAAAGTGTGTTTGTTTTATTTAAACATTTTTTACACTTTCTTTGTGAAATGGTAGGGGTACTTTTGTACCCCCTTACCATTTCAAACAGGGGGGGGGGCCGGGATCTGGGGGTCCCCTTGTTAAAGGGGGCTTCCAGATTCTGATAAGCCCCCCGCCCGCAGACCTCCACAACCACCGGCCAGGGTTGTGGGGATGAGGCCCTTGTCCTCATCAACATGGGGACAAGGTGCTTTGAGGGGTCACGGACCCCCAAAGCATCCTCCCAATGTTGAGGGCATGTGGCCTGGTACGGTTCAGGAGGGAGGGGGGGCCGCTTTCTCGTCCCCCCCTCTTTTCCTGCGGCCTGCCAGGTTGCGTGCTCGGATAAAGGGTCTGGTATGGATTTTTAGGGGGAACCCCACGTCAATTTTTTTTTTAATTTGACGCGGGGTTCCCCTTAATATCCATACCAGACCTGAAGGGTCTGGTTATGGATATTTAGGGGGAACCCCACGTCAAATTTTTTCTTAAATTTGAGGCAGGGTTCTCCTTAATATCCATACCAGACCTGAAGGGCCTGGTAATTGAATTTGGGGGACCCCCACGCTTTTTTTTTTATTTATTTATTTATTTATTTTTTTATCAATGACTTTCAATGAGTGTTCTCTGTATTACGGGAGCCGACAATTCATTATAGCTGCGAGTGATTTTAAAGGACTTTTTTTCCTGCATAAATGACACTTTGTGCAGGGACAATTCTAAGCACGGGAAACATGCGCCCCTTCACAGGCATACTATAGACAACCCCCCCCTACGAAATTTAAAGGAATATTACACTTTTATTGTTTCACTTTAATCATTATTAAAATCACTGCTCCCGAAAAAACGGCCGTTTTTAAAACTTTTTTTTGCATTGATACATGTCCCCTGGGGCAGGACCCGGGTCCCCAAACACTTTTTAGGACAGTAACTTGCAAATTAGCCTTTAAAATTAGCACTTTAGATTTTGAACGTTGGAGTCCCATAGACTTTAATAGGGTTCTAAAGTATGCTATATAGTTAGCTCCGTCGAATCTTCTTTATACATTCGACAGACACCATAAGCCTTCCAAGACAGATTCGACCGTAATTCATGTGGATTTTCGGACGAATGCAATTTTTGAACGAAAAACGAAATAAATAAAAACGAATTTCGGGAGTAACTAAATAAATTAAGTTTTCAGACGAAAACGAAATTCCGAAACGAAATATTTTACTCTGCACATGTCTAGCAATAACACACTTAAATCTGTCCAAACAAGGGTCTAGTAGAAATCGCGGGTATGATAAAGTTTGAAACACTAAATCATAAATTATAATATAATAAATAATTATAAAAATAATAATATAATAATAATAATAAAAAAATTAATTTCCCCACGATTCACTATTGCTCAAATCTACAAGAGTTCTAATTTACTATTGCTAAAACTACTTTTGACGTAAAGGGACACTTTTTGGTTGCTATGGACAATCTCCAGTTTCCAGGCAGAAAGAACAGAATATATCATTTAAAACTGCATGCAGGGCATTGGACAAACCACAATGGACAAAAGGGATGTGAAATAATTTCATACAGTAATGTAATCTGTAAGGTTACAGTGTACTGTATTAATTCTGATTTTTTTAAAAAAATGTATTTGCCGGCAGGCTCTGTCCCCACGCATCGCAATGCTTGCAGGGAACAGAGCCCGACACACAGAGGCATCGGGCTGAGGATGGAGCCCACGGATACAGCGGGGGGACATCACAGGATCCTGGGGACAAGGAAAGTATACCGCACCAGGATCCTGCAATGCAATCCCGAGTGTGGCTCTGGGTTACCGTTAATGGTACTTAAATTTAACCCCGAGCCACACTCGGGAAAACCGCAAGGGAGGTTAAAAACCTGAGTACTGTGTTTTATTCTTGACACTTTTTTTTAGGTGAATGGGTAGGGGTACAATGTACCCCATACTCATTCACATAGGTTTCCAGGGGGCTTCCAGATTTCAATAAACTCCCCGCTCGTAGACCCCATCAACAATTGCCAGGGTTGTCAGGAAGAGGTACTTGTCCTCATCAACTTGGGGACAAAGTGCTTTGGGGTGGGGGACGCAGGTACCTGGTATGGATTTTGGGGGGACCTCCACGCAGTTTTTTCAGTGTGGGGGCTCCTCTTTAAAATCCATACAAGACCGAAGGGCCTGGTATGCTCTAGGAGGGGAAACCCATGCGTTTTTTAAAAATTTTTTTTTACATTGTGTGTGGAGTTTCCCTTCAAGATCATCAGCACAAGTCGCATGCCAAAGTCAGATCAGTTAAGATGGCGATCCAACTTTGATCCGACTTCAGTGATATTCAATGGCCTGAAGTAGGATCAAAGTCAGACCAAAGTGGTGCAGAGACTACTTTGAAATTGGCACGACTTGAAGTTGTACTAATATGAATGGTAGTCATTGGAAATCATGGGGAACAACTTGTCATACGACTTTGCATTACCAAGTCATAGGAGAGTTTGTACAAGTGTGAAAGGGGCCTAAGATGGCTCTCATAGGGAATCATTGATTTACACATGTGACATGTGCTCCCAAAGTATGTCATACCAGTGTGAACCCGGTCTAAAGGAAAACTTGTTTTTCCATTTTAAATGGAGTGGAGAGGGATTAGAATATTTGTAAGGTTTTTTTGCTGTCCGCTCCCCTGTTAGAGAGATTCACCCTCTCTATTTGCCCTGTTTACCATTATCATTGAAAGCAAAAGTAAAAAAAAAAAAAAAATCTCAGAAAGGTAATAAAGGGGAAATCTTCCAATGGGAGCACACTTCCAATAATTAACACCTTAATTTGCAGGGATTTCTTCTCGCTTTCTGTTGGCTATGGGACAGGAAGTGAAGGAAAATCTCTGTAATGGGACACAGATGGTGAAAAAAAAATCTGACAGGGGTTAGAACCTTCCCTTAGTCTATCCAATATGAAAAAAAAAGGTTTGCCTATAGTCCTATTTTAAGTATTTCCTCTGCTATGTCAATTTTCATCAGTGTTTTAATTTGCCTCACTTGCTGCCAGATACCACATGCCATTTTATCTTGATCCTGCTCTTGATCTAGGCCTGCATCCTGTACCCTGAGCCCTTCTGCCTTATATCTGCTCCCCTTGTTCCTGTACACAGTCCTGATTCCCCCTTCCATGCATCTCCGGCATTGCCTGTGACCTGTGCTTCCCATCTTGTATATATTTTGTACATATTGTATATAGTTAGTTTGTTAGGTTTCTGTTATGCATTTTGCTTATATGGCCATGGGTCATTTGTATTTTTATGTTCACTGTTTGCTGTTTGCTTGTGTGCTTTGATATTAAAAAAGTCACCATATATAGTCTAATCTTAGTATTCTTTGTGTAGCTACTCAAATCTGGCCATCCTTGTTGCTGAATACTGATAGCTAGGTTCACACCTGTACATTATTTAACAATTTTATTGAAGTCTAACTCACATTTTCTTCCACATTGAGGAGATAGAAAGCCATCAGCACTTGTGCATCAGATTCATATAAATTACAGTGGCACTCTTGACAAAGTCCAATAGGACGAAACACGTCAGTTACATTAATGGCAAATGGAACCTCTGTCCATCCCAAGCCACATCATGATTGGAGCATGCAGTAAGGATTGATACAGGGGAAAAAATCACAGGGAAGAAACAGAGAAAGTGTGTTAGAACTGGTTTACTCAAGCTTTTTTTTTATAATGCTGGAATGCACTTGTAACACATTTATTGGGATTTTACTGTGTGTTTCCTTTG
This sequence comes from Lithobates pipiens, assembly GCF_037356315.1. NCBI lineage: Eukaryota > Metazoa > Chordata > Amphibia > Anura > Ranidae > Lithobates > Lithobates pipiens. The sequence goes on along the minus strand of NW_027507790.1, from coordinate 263,159,163 downwards.
CTTCTCAACATATAGGGGGTGATTTAATAAATGTAAATATACTGTGCATTTTGCAAAGTACAGTTGCATTCTGCAAGAGCGGTTGCTCTAGAGCAGGGGTCTCAAACTAGTGGCCCTCCAGATGTTGCGAAACTACAAGCCCCATGAGGCATTGCAAGGCTGAAAGTTACAAGCATGACTCCAACAGGCAGAGGCATGATAGGACTTGTAGTTTCACAACAGCTGGAGGGCCACCAGTTTGAGACCCCTGCTCTAGAGCTCAGTAAATGAGGGAAAGCTCTGCTGACTTCCATCATCCAATTACCTGCAAGCAAAAATGCTTTTTTTTATCCTTGCATGGTTTTGAGTATTCTTTACAAAGTGAAGCTTTACCTCATTTACTAAGCTCTGGAGAAACTGCACTTGGAGGGTGGAATCTATTTTCCTATAGTAAATCAACCCCTTAATGTCTATATACGTAGTGTATATATCCGTAAGAGATTTATAGAGAAGTACACACCATTTGAACGCACAGTGTTGAAATCAGAATGAGAACGTGTATACATCCTAGGGGATCATCATATAGATTGCATTTGCCTTTCCATAATTAGAGAAGGAAAGAAGCTGGTCAGCGTGGTTTTAATTTTAGATGGAGGAATTCATGTTGTAATGGTGGAGCGATATATAAATCAAGATCTATGTTGCGTAATATAAAGGCAGATTTTTGCACACTTACAAGAAGGACAATTTTATGCAGGAAAAGCGGATTGCGTGTTTATTTGAAGGATTGTGATTTTACTTTTTTATTTCACTTTTTATTTTACTGTATATACTAAAGAAGATATTTTTTTCATGAAATTCATAGCATCAAAGTGATATATGGTTAGCTGTATGATTTAATGTATATTTATATATTTGAAAAGTGAAAAAGAGCTTCAATTGTGCGACCTAGGTGATGTTTAGTGAGATAATATAAATAAATAAATCATCAAATGTTATCAACAAATCAACAAATAAGTAAATAATATACCTGACAAATAGTGTCGTTCATCCCCTAAGGGGGAAAAAAATGTATGAAAAAAAAAATTTTTTTTCTTTACAATTTACCCAATGATTAATCCATAAATAAATAAATAAACAGTGTTATGTGAATAAATTAAACAAATGTCCACAGCGTATGAACACTAGACATGTGCACACTAAAATATTTAATTTCGGGGGAGTGACCGGATGTGGGTGGTGTGCAGTGCGCGGTATGTGAGTGAAGTGAGGCCGATGTGAGTGAGCCGCCACCACGTTGTCTCTCCCCCGTCGAATACGCAAGCTGCAGGCTGCTGATGGTCGAAGAGAAGCCGGGGGAGGAGTCTGGCGGGAGCGCCCCGGGAGAGTGCTGAGGAGAAGCGGAAGGGCCGGAGTGCTCCGAAGATTGCCGGGAGCGCCCGAAGCTCACCGATGCCAGCTGAGGCCAGCCGAGGCTATCCCGGCCAGCGCAGGAGCGGAGACGCCGGTACTCGTGAAGAGCGGTGGCCGTGAGTACTCCCCGTGGGGGAAAATAGGCTAGGAGAAGTCCTCCACAGGTGAGGAGAAGCTGAGGAAACGTAGACGGCCGTGGTATTTGAGGTGCCCGGTCCGCAGTTGTTAAGCCGACCACCTGCTGTCTGGAGTGGATCTGAATAACGCGGACGGTGGGCGTATGGGAGACGGTCGGATCAAGGCAGCAGGATACAGGTCAGCTTCTCCTTGCCTCATTATTCATTTTTTTCCCCGAAGCGGAGGATGTTAAGGTCTATAGCATACACTGAACTGAATTGAACGGTATATACTTTTACATTGCTATCTGCCAGTAACCTATCTGCTTTGGATTTCTGGAAATTAAGAGCTCTCTCACTGTCTGTTAAGTGACATCCCAGTGACATCTCCTAAATGGTTTGCTTTCCTTTTTGTATATTTATACAAATGAGTTACAAAGGTAGTGATGGACGATATAGTTAAAAATTTTAAAAGCAAAGTCATATATTGTTAGTATGTACCAGCAAACAGCAGCCTGTAAGAGAAAAGAATCCTTTTCTTTTTTTTTTTTTTCTCCCCTTCCATGCAGCATTGAACTATAATTACGCTTAAAAGGATTTTAGTACCAAGGACTTTTCTCCTTTTTTTTTTTTTTTTTGGTTTCGCCTGGGGAGGGGAAACTACTGCATGTAGCATTTTGCGTCCTTGGTCTCTCCCTCATTTTTTCTCCCTTTTTTTTCTTTTTCCCTCTCTTCCGTCTGGAACCAGGCAGGGGAATCCCCTTTTCCTTTTTTTTTCCTCTCTCCCCCTTGCTCTTAAATAAGTTAAAATGTCAAGGCGACGAGGAGAGGAACAGTCGCAACAGGAGGGCACTGGGGGCACAACACCTCCGCTCCTCCAAAGAAAAAGAAAAAAGTAACTAGGCAGCAATGGCAGCTGCAGCAAAATTAGAGCGATTCGTCCACACCCCTGCCCAAACACCAACAAAGGGGGGACAGACGGTACAAACAAAAATCCATCATGGGGGCCTTGCTGATAGAAAAAGCCAGGGCCGGTGGCCGGAAGCCGAGGTGGACGGACGCACTGGAGAGGAGCTCCATGCACCCAGGTCTGAATCCACCGCCATCCGCACTCGGGACTGCCTACTAAGGCCCTAAAACGGCTCACCCTGACTGGGGTAGCCGTCCGGCTCGGTGTGCGGGCAATATTTTTATCCGCCGGCGCTCTCAACATCCGCGGCCTAGCGCACGGCCGGCGCCACGTTCGGAGTCCCGCCGCCGCCATCTTGCGGCCCACCTCCTCCGACGGATCCAGGATTCGGGCCCCATCGAGCAGGCAAACACACCTGCCCACCGCAAGACCACCGCGCAGTTCAGAGGCAGAGTGCGCCGCCGGCGCAGCGCTTACAGCGGACTAACTACAGGTGTCCAGGAGCAGCAGATCTTCAGGCTCCTGGTGTGCTCCGGCGGCCATCTTGCTACACCCATGGCCTAAGGTGAGGAGAAGTCCTGAGAATTTCTTGTTCCAGTCGCCCCCGCTGGCCTGACTTTTCACTCTCCACTGACAGACAGGTCCACAGCCCTCTGCCTCTCCCCCCTTCCTCTACCCCCAGCTGCATACTGCGGCTCTGGCCTATCTGGCGGCCATGTTGGGACTCCCGGGACCTTTCCAGTGAGCCCTGCTCCTCCCTCTGCTTCGCTAGCACATTCTATCCTCCCCTGGAATCCCCCTGGATCCCCTGGAATCCCCTTCCTCATTTAGGGACCCCACGTTGTCCCCCTTATACCAGTGTGGTCCCTTTAACTCATGTGCTTCATTCTCTGCTGTGGGGGCCGCACCTTTGGTCCCATAGGATGACCGCCATGTAACTGTTATATGTCGCCCTAAGCCGCCTTCCTACTCCCCCTACAACGCATAACCAGCATCTTTACAACGGGGGACAGCACATTTGTCTGACTTCTAGTCCAAACGCCTCATGGTGAAGTACGGGCCGAAACATCCCACTCAGTCGCAATCTCCAGACCTGCGACCCTCACAGACTCTTGATCGCTTTTTGAGCAGACCCGCATCCCCTTCCCGAACCTTGACAGCCACCCAGTCCGCACAAACGCCTTCTCAAGAAGGGTCGCGAAACGCTTCTCAGCTTCCCTCGGACGCCGCACCAGAAACAATGACCGCCCCTGTCACGGTGGATGTCCTTGACGACAAACTTAAGGCCCTACTGCAAGATCTGACCAGCAACGTCTCTAAAGAAATGGGAAAGTTAGCACATGAACTACGGGGAGAGATAGCCCAAATTGGTGAACGCACCGATGTCTTAGAAACGAAGTTTGATGATCTGATACAATACGTTCACGTGTTGGAAGATGATAACGCTGGCCTGAAACAATCAATCTCCCAGCTTCAATCCCAGCAAGAAGACTTGGAGAACAGGGAACGCCGTCAAAATTTACGTATCAGAGGCGTACCGGAGACCGTCAACGAGGGAGAGATTAGACCTTATCTTCTCAGCCTGTTCAATTTGGTGGCCCCCCGGATTCCGGACATTGACTGGAGACTGGATAGGGCACACAGATCTCTGGCCCCCAAGCCCCCAACGGGTGCCAACCCCAGGGACATTATAGTACGCTTTCATTACTATGACAGTAAGGAGGCTTTAACAGTGGCTACCCGCAACAAATCCCGCCTAGAATTTAAGGGGGCGAAGATACAGATTTTCAGCGACTTATCTCCGATCACTCTTGCCAAACGCAGAAGCTTCCGACCGGTGACCACGCACCTACAGAACCACCAAATCCCGTACCGATGGGGTTTCCCCTTCCGCTTATCCGCCTCAAAAGATGGAATCCAATACTCCATGAGAGACTTACAGGAAAGTGAAGCATTCATCCGTAGCCTTGGTCTACCACCGATTCCAGATGAAGACCCCACTCCTCTTCCCGTGACGCCTAAACCCACCTCCATTCCAGGACGGCTCTGGACCCCCGCTCGGCAGAGGTCGCAGAAGAACTTTTCTACCCCCCAACGCTCACCATTTGCCAGACACCCTCCCTGAGAGGGACCCATTCCCCAAACCCTGATTGGGATTGACTTCGGCCCCTATGTCACCATGTTTCCCCTGTTCTGGGGTTAGCCTTGCCCGTAGTTATGGGTTTTTCATCACTCCTATGGACTAGAGTAAAGTTGTATTGTCTTTTTCTTATTGGCTATTTTTGGGCGCTGTCGGAAGGTGGCAAGGGGTCCCACTCCAGATGAGATGGAATCCCTTGTGTGCCTCCGTTTGTTCCACGGCCCAGGCCGTGGACTCCTGGGTGGTTTTAACCCCCCAGGCTCTCTTTTCCTGTTTTTTTTTTTCTTTTTTCTTGTTATAGGCCTTTTTTTTGGCCTATTTGCTGTTTTTGATCTACATTGCTCAAGGTATTGTATAACCCTTTTCCTTACAGTTGATGTTTTATGCATACATCTGCTTTTATCCCACGGGATACACCATGGTTTATATTGCCTAGTTAATTCTTACGGGTATTTTTGGTTACTACATGTTTGTTCTGCTTACATTGCATTAATGCCGGTCCATACAAATGGCTTTAAGGGTTCTTACTTATAATGTTAAGGGCTTGAACTCTATTCATAAGCGCTGGTTGGCTTTGAAAGAGTTCAAATCTTCAGCTGCAGATATAGTCCTGGTCCAGGAGACTCATTTCCGCCCTGGGGGCTCTCTTAAATTTGCTGCTAAACACTTTCCGAATTCTTTTATGGCTTCTGACCCATCTGGCAAAGCAGGGGTTGCAATCCTGATTAAGAAATCTTGCCCGTTAAGGGTAAAATCTTCATTTATAGATCCCCATGGTAGATATATCCTCCTGGACTGCGAATATCTCTCACGCTCTCTTACTGTGATTAATGTGTATGCTCCTAACTCGGGCCAAATCCAGTTTCTTTCTGACTTATTGGACAGCTTAGGTAAATACGCTCAACCCTTCATGATCATGGGGGGGGGTTTCAACATGGTCATGTCTCCTAGGAGAGACAGACAGATGCTTTTTCCTTCCACTACCTCCTCTAAAGTGGAACGTCAGTCCACCACATTTCGTAAATTGATTAGATCCCATAATTTGTTAGACATATGGAGAATCAAACACCCCACTAGCAGACAATTTTCATTTTTCTCCCCCCCACATAAGATGTACTCCAGACTGGACCACCTTTTTATATCAACACCTTTATTGACATCGGCGGTGGCGTCGGAGCTGAACCCCATAACGTGGTCAGACCATGCCTCGGTTCAGCTTGACTTGGCTCTTGCCTGTTCCATGCCGAGAACCTGTCATTGGAGACTCAATGACTTTCTCCTCCGCAACCCCATTGTCGAGGCTCAACTGTCCCAAAATTTATCAGAATTTTTTCAACTAAATGAGGGCTCGGTGGCGGAGGTGTCCACCCTATGGGAAGCTCACAAGGCATTTTTTAGGGGTGCGTGCATTTCTGCCGGCGCCCGCTTAAAGCGGGACTCGGCGGCCCAGAGGCACGACATCCTCTTACAGCTTCATAAAGCTGAAGATCTGCTTCTGGCTTCCCCTACGGTGACCCGTCTGCGCGCAGTCACAACCCTCCGGGAGCGTTTGAAATCGCTAGATATGCAAAAATGTTCTAAGGCCCTAATTTGGGCAAAGCAGAAATTTTATGAGTTCGCTAACAAACCCCACAGGATGCTAGTAAACAAGCTTAAACCACGCCCTTTTCAATCTTACCCTGAACTCCTCCTTCAGGCTGACGGCTCCCCGACCCATTGTCCTTTGACGATGTCCAAGGTTTTTGGCTCGTTTTATGACAAATTGTACAACTGTTTAGCTTCTGACCCCAAACATTTATTCACTCAAGAGGCTTTTGATTCTTTTTGCTCCCCTTTAAAGTTGCCTAAATTGTCACCGTCACAAGTAGCCACCCTCAATGCAGACATCTCGACAGAAGAGTTGGCAGCAGTAGTGAAGGAACTGCCCTTACATAAGTCCCCTGGGCCTGACGGCCTACCATATCAATATTATAAGACTTTTCTTCCCATCCTCGGCCCCCACTTATTAAAACTCTACTCCTCCTTCCAAAAAGGGGTCACTCCACATTCGCAATTCTTACACGCCCATATTACAGTCCTTCCGAAACCGGGCAAACCCCCATCCCTGCCAGATAATTACAGGCCCATTGCCCTACTGAACTCGGATTATAAAATCTTTACAAAAATTCTAGCCAACAGACTTTCTCTCATAATCCCCTCTCTTGTTCATAACGATCAAGTGGGTTTCGTTTTAGGTAGACGGGCGGGGGATAACACCAGACGTACCATTGATCTAATTGACATGCTCGATAAAACCTCCCGCTCTGCTCTTATTCTCAGCCTGGATGCCCAAAAGGCTTTTGATAGGCTTGGGTGGCCCTACATGTTTGCCACACTCGCACGCTACGGTTTTTCGGGCTCCTTTGTATCGGCTCTTCAAACCCTTTATTCCCATCCCACCTCACAAGTTCAATTGGCATCCTTCAAATCCCCAACGTTTACACATAGCAATGGTACTAGACAGGGCTGCCCCCTTTCCCCCTTGTTATTTATATTGTGCCTCGAACCCCTGGCAGCACGCATTCGGGAAGATTCGGACATTAGGGGAGTCTCTTTAAGACGGAAAGAATATAAGCTGTCCTTGTTTGCTGACGACATATTGCTTACTCTAACTGAACCTCACACCTCGCTCCCCAACCTCCATGCCCTCCTAGAAACGTTCGGTAATATATCAGGATACAAAGTTAATACAGCTAAAACCGAAGCGCTCCCCATTCACATCCCTCCTTCACTCCTCACCGCTTTACGCAGCACCTTTCCCTACCAGTGGCGTTCAGACTCACTCAAGTATTTAGGCATTCATTTAACAGCATCCTATAACACACTATACCAGGCTAACTTTCTCTCTTTAATTTCAGAAACGCACAGTCTACTCCGTCAATGGGTGGAATGTCCCCTATCCCTTTTAGGTAGGATAAATGTCCTCAAAATGGCGATACTCCCTAAATTTTTGTATCTTTTTGAAACTTTGCCTGTTGCCCTTCCCATGCTCCAGCTTCGCAATATCCAGAGGGCCTTTACTAAATTTATATGGGGAGACAAAGCACATAGAATTGCCCATACAGTCGTCTTCGCACCGCGCTCACACGGAGGCCTGGGAGCGCCCGATATTATACGATATTATTACGCGACTCACCTATCTACGACGGTCTCCTGGTCCTCCTTCTCTGCGACGAGTCGATGGGCGGAGATAGAAATGAGCATCACTGACCCAGTCCATCCTTGTTCTATGCTATGGTCCGACTTACCCTCTTCTATATCACAACTCAGACGTATTTGCCTAGCCCCTATGCTATTTACTCTGGATATTTGGAAAAAATGCCACAAGAAATTCTCTCTCTCCTCCCCCTGTCCACCCCTTTTAAATGTTACCCACAACCCGGACATACCTAACAGTCTGTCCACAGTGGCAATGACCCCATGGACTCAAGCAGGCATTTTCCAACTCCGCCACTTGGTCCACCCAGTGTCCCGCAAACTTTTATCTTTCCCAGACTTACAGGACAAATTCGACATTCCACAACGGTTCATTTTCACTTACCTTCAATTTAAACACTACTTTTGCTCCGTGTCTCCTGCCATGAGCCTAGAGAAACCGAACGCCTTTGAAATTCTGTGCACCCAGGGCTCACACCAGAAGGGTCTCATATCCGCTATTTACAGGATTCTTCATGACTCATTGCCTCCCACTTTGGATTCCCACCTTTATATGCGGAAGTGGGCCAAAATCCTGTCCGCTACCATTTCTCTCCCTCAATGGCAGGAGATATGGACTTCCATCTCCAAAGTTTCGAGATGTGTCGAACAGAAAGAAACTGCTTACAAAGTACTAATGTTCTGGTATAGAACCCCCGAAGTTTTACATAAGTATGATCCCTCACTGTCTCGTTTATGCTGGAGGTGCTTACAGGATGTCGGTACACACCTTCACATTTTTTGGGATTGTCCACGTATCACGCCCTTTTGGTCTATGGTCCAATCCATTCTCCAATCAATACTGAAAAGGGATATCCCACTAACCCCGACGCATTACCTTTTGGGCCTTCCGATCCTAGATCTCCCTAAATATGCTAAAAAACTGATGGCTTTTATACTCCTAGCTGCCAAGAGAGTAATACCAGCTCATTGGCTGTCCCCCATACCTCCCACGCAAGCACATGTGGTCTCGTCCATCGCGCACATGCGTAGGATGGAACATTTGACGGCAATAGCTCATGACTCCTTGCCTAAATTTTTTAAGATATGGGACCCATGGGATACCTCCATGTTCAACCCAGAATCCTTTGTTGCCCCTAGTGTCAACTCTTCCTTAAGTAACCCTAGGGAGATTTAGTATCTTGTTTACTGCACTATATTGTATTAGGCCGAAGACACCCATATTTGCCCATACGTCTGATTTTTCATGTTTTGACCCGTTCTATTTTCCTTTTTCAGTCATGTTATCACCATTGTATACAGCTTCATGGTGTATCCTGTCACTTGATCCACGTGTAACCTACAATATGGTGCCCCTACCGTGTCTACCCAATGTTATTGAATGTTGTACCATATGTATGACGTTTTTGTACTGTTTACAAAAATTCTTCAATAAATATACATTTAAAAAAAAAAAAGAAAAAGCCAGGGCCAATCAGCATCACTGGCCCTGGCAGTATCTGAATATAAGAGCAAAAGTAATAAGAGTCAGGGGGATACCCAAGGCGACTTGGAGTCTGCTGTGAGTATTAGTCCACCAGTGGAGGAGGCCCCAACATTGAAGGATGTTCTGCAAGCGGTAAATGCATGTAAATTGTCTCTGGGAGACCTGGCAGTCAAGTTAACAGGAATGAAGGAGGAAATGTCACTAGTTTGTCAAGATATTCAAAAAGTAGTTGAAAGAACAACGGTGCTGGAAACAAGAATAAGTCAATTAGAAGATGATATATATCCAATACAATTGGAGGTTAAGAGTATGAGAAAGCAACTGGACAGCTATGCTACTAAAATGGATGAACTAGAAAATAGATCCCGCAGGGATAACATCAGGATGCTGGGGCTACCTGAGAAAAGTGAAGGCCCTGATGCTATAAAATTCCTGGAGACCTGGTTTGTAGACCGGTTTGGAAAAGAAGGCTTTTCACCTTTTTTTGCGATAGAACGAGCCCATCGGCTTCCCTTTAGAGCCCCACCGCCCGGAGGACGTCCTAGACCCATGTTGCTGAAGCTCTTTAATTATAAAGATAAGGTGACATTAATGCGCAAGGCGAGGGAGATGGGGAACATCTCCTATAAAGGCTCAAAGATCTCACTTTACCCAGATTACTTTCCCGAATTGCAGAGACGTAGAGCGGAATTCCGTGCAATTAAAGCCACCTTGCAGCTACATAAAGTAACATACGCACTTTTATACCCAGCAAGATTGCGTGTGATGACCCCGGGCGGGGCTCAGATTTTTGACTCTACAGATGGGGCACTACAATGGCTGGAAGCTAATAAGAAGTCCCTACAGAGAAGCCAGGCGGAAAGGGAGGGTAGACAGTAAGGGAGGGGGTGAGGTTATAAGTCGATAGATAAATATTTAGTCGGATTTGGAAGATAAGTGATGGTAGGACGGGAGGGAGACAGTGGGGGCGGTGTTTGTGAGCTTGGGTAAAAGGTGGGGTATGGATGTTACGGTCACGTTAAACTCCCCTAGGGAGCACCTTGATAGGTGGAGGGAGGGGAGGGAAGGTTGGGAGGGGGGGGGGGTAAAGGGGTGGGAAGGGTGGGTTGGGGGAAGAGGGGGGAGCTGGGTGGATGGTGGGGGGTGGAGGGGAAAATTGTTTAAAAAAAATCACGTGAAGGTAAAACTTGAATATTGCACGATAAATGAACAGGAGAATAAGATAAATAATACTAAGCTTTATTACAAGGTATCATATATAAGGGTTAAATTTAAATTTAAGCCACAAATACACAAAGCATGGAAAAATCAATGGGTGGTGAAATTGGGGTTGGAGCACTTTTTGAATATTGGGGTACCCGTAGGGTCCATATATCATATGTATTATGTATATTTGCGTTATGTACTTGCGTGGTGTTCTCCTCTCTTTGTTCTGCTTCTTTCTTTTTCTGACACGTCAGATGACACAGGTTAAAACTCTTAATATTGGGTCCTGGAATGTGAGGGGCCTGGGTACCTCGGTTAAAAAGGCGGCAGTTTTTGCTATGTTGGAGAGATTTGACGTTGGGCTGGCCTGCCTGCAGGAGACTCACTTAACAAATATGTCTAAATTACAATTAAAAAACAGGAAATATCAACAGCAGTATCACTCAGTATATTCCTCTTATTCAAGAGGGGTGAGTGTGATAATAAAAGATGGGGTGAGTTTCTCCTGCAGACAGGTCAGCATTGACGAAATGGGCCGATATGTTTTTTTGTATGGCGAATTAGAGGGTAGTTGTTGTATCCTGGCAAACATATACATACCCCCACTGTTTAAAATGGAGGTTGTGTATAACTTAATGGAATTCATTGGGGATAAAGAAGGTATCCCGATTATAGCGCTGGGAGACTTCAATGAAGTTCTTGATGAAGATATTGACAGGTTCCCCCCTAAGGTGCGGTCCCAGGGTACGGAAGAAACTAGGCTGAGCTGCTTTTTGAAGGAAATAGGGTTAATGGACCTGTGGAGAGAGAGAAACCTGAAAGTTAAACAATATTCCTGCTTGTCAGGTTCCTACGCTACGCTTTCTAGAATAGATATGGCTATAGGAAATGTAGAAATGGCACAAAATATAAGGGACATAGAATATATGCCCAGAGGGATCTCAGACCACTCTTTGGTAAGGGTAGTATTAAACACGGAGGTGAAGAGAACTCAAGCGAGTTGGAAGATTAGTCCATTTTGGCTGGAACTAATAAAGGATGAAGAGGAGGTTATGTTAAACTACGAGAGTTTATAAGTTTTAATGCGGGTACCGCCCCAACTAGTGTAATCTGGGATACTTTAAAGGCTTTTCTTAGGGGTATCCTGATCCGAGAGGTAGCAAGAATGAAGCAAAAATCTAGGTTGTGGGAGGAGAGTATCAGGAAGGAACTGATAGAGGCGGAAAATAATTATGTAAAAGATCCAACTCCAGAAAAACAAAAAATATGGTTAAATAAACAACAAGGCTATAAGACAGCAATTATAAAGAAAGAAGAGAGTAAACGAATATTTTTGAAACAGCGTTATTTTGGAGAAGGAGAGGGGGTGGGCAGACTGCTTGCTCAGTTGGTTAAAACAAATTCGCCTCCCTCTGTTATCTCTAGCATTAGATCCTCGAATGGGGCATCCCCCCTAAGGGGGGAGGAGATAGTAGAAACCTTTGGAAATTATTATAGGGAGTTGTATCGGTCACAAGGAGTAGGGGAGGAAGGGGAAATGGATAGTTTCCTGGAGGGACTGGAAATGGTGACTCTTACTCAGGAGGAGAGGGAAGAATTAGACGCCCCGATAACCAATAATGAATTACAACAGGCAGTGGTTGGGATGCCTAATCAAAAGGCCCCAGGACCGGACGGGCTTCCGGTAGAAATATATAAATATTATGGAGAGTTGCTGTTTCCAGAGTTGTATAAGACATTAACAGGTACAGTGGAGGGGGGAAAACTGCCCGTTTCGATGACAGAAGCAACTATTATTGTGATTCCCAAAGCAGATAAGGACCCGTTAGAGGTGGCCTCATACAGGCCAATCTCGTTACTGAACTCGGATAAAAAAATCTTAGCCAAGGTACTTTCAAATAGGCTGAATCAATTTATCACAAAGTTAGTACACCCAGACCAAACGGGATTTATCTTGGGAAGATCCACCAGTATGAATATCAGAAGGACTTTTTTAAATATGCAGATACCCTCAGAGAATATGGGGGCAAGGGCTATAATGTCCTTGGATGTAACAAAGGCCTTTGATAGCCTAGAGTGGAAGTATCTTTGGCGTGTGCTGGAGAAAATAGGATTCGGCCCCTCCTTTATTGGTTGGGTCAAAATGATGTACAATGCCCCTAGTGCCAGGGTAAGGGTTAATGGCAGATACTCTGAAAAGATCGAAATGAGCAGAGGGACAAGGCAAGGCTGCCCATTGTCCCCTCTGCTCTTTGCATTGGCCATAGAGCCATTAGCAATAGCTATCAGGGCAAACCCGGGGATAAAGGGATTCCAAAGGAAGGGGGAGAGACAGGAAAAGATCGCTTTATACGCGGATGATGTTCTCCTTTTTCTGGGGGACACTGGTCCGTCTCTGGAGCAGGCAGTCAGCTTAGTAGAAGGTTTTGGAAAGTTTACAGGGCTGGCTATAAACTGGGGGAAGTCTGAGCTGCTCCGGGTCGACTCCCTGGATGCTGCAGCTGCGCCGGGGGGGCTACAGGTGAGGGTGGTAGATGCTATGAAGTATCTTGGTATATATTTGACAGTTAACCCCGACCAGTACATCAATAAAAATTTAATTCCACTTTTAAATAAATTTAAGCGAAAGTGTGACGTCTGGAGCAGGCTTCCGTTATCAGTGATGGGTCGTTGTAGCTTGATTAAGATGATATGGATGCCACAATTGCTATACATCCTACATAATGCACCGGTATGGATATGCAAAAAGTGGTTTAAAAAGCTTGAAACCCTCTTCCGGGAGCTTATCTGGAGGAAGGGTACGGCTCGGATCCAGCTCCAGACGTTGCAGTTACCGATAGATAGAGGTGGTCTGGCGGTGCCACACCCCAGGAACTATTACCTGGCGGCGCAGCTGCAGCATCTGGCGGGTTGCGACTCGGGACAGGGAAGAAATTTAAAAGGAGGGATCAGGATGATAGGAGCCTCACATGAATCCATAGCTGAGGTTTTGGAGGTAGACTCCTTTCAGTATAATAATTCTGTAACTAAGATGGTGGGTAAGGTATGGAAAGCGGTAAAACTAATAATGGGTTACACAGGGCTGCCAGAATTTACACCTCTCTGGGATAATAAAAATCTACCGGAATTACTTACAATAGGCAAGGTTAAAACGTGGGAAAGGGACGACATAACCAAATTGATCCAACTTTATGATGGTGGGGTCTTAAGGACATTTCTGGATTTAAAAAAGGATTATGATATACCACAACAATCATATTTAAATATTATATAAAAAAATATATATATTTAACCACTTTCAGACCGGACCATTTTGCTGGTAAATGACCAGAGGTCTTTTTACACTTTGGCACTGCGCTGCTTTAACTGGTAATTGCGCGGTCATGCAATGTTGTACCCAAACAAAATTTGCGTCCTTTTCTTCCCACAAATAGAGCTTTCTTTTGATGGTATTTGATTGCCTCTGCGATTTTTATTTTTTGCGATATAAACGTAAAAAGACCGCAAATTTTGAAAAAAAATGATATTTTCTACTTTTTGTTATTAGAAAAATCCAATAAACTCAATTTTAGTCATACATTTAGGACAAAATGTATTCAGCCACATGTCTTTGGTAAAAAAAAAGTCAATAATTGTATATTTATTGGTTTGCGCAAAAGTTGTCACATCTACAAACTAAGGTACGTTTTCTGGAATTTACGCAGCTTTTAGTTTACGACTGCCTATCTCATTTCTTGAGGTGCTAAAATGACAGGGCAGTACAAAACCCCCCCAAATGACCCCATTTTGGAAAGTAGACCCCCTAAGGAAATTGATAAGAGGCATGTTGAGCCCATTGAATATTTTATTTTTTTGCCTCAAGCGATTGAATAATGACAAAAAAAAAATTTTTTTTTTTTTTTTACACAAAGTTGTCACTAAATGATATATTGCTCACACATGCTATGGGCGTATGTGAAATGACACCCCAAAATAAATTCTGCTGCTTCTCCTGAGTACGGGGATACCACATATGTGGGACTTTTTGGGAGCCTAGCCGCGTACAGGGCCCCGAAAACCAAGCACCGCCTTCAGGCTTTCTAAGGGCGTCAATTTTTGATTTCACGCCTCACTACCTATTACAGTTTTGAAGGCCATAAAATGCCAAGATGGCACAAAACCCCCACAAATGACCCCATTTTAGAAAGTAGACACCCCAAGCTATTTGCTGAGAGGCATGTTGAGTCCATGGAATATTTTATATTTTGCCACAAGTTGCGGGAAAATTACAAACTTTTTTTTTTTTTTTTTTTTTTTCACAAAGTTGTCACTAAATGATATATTGCTCATGCATGCCATGGGCATATGTGAAATGACACCCCAAAATAAATTCTGCTGCTTCTCCTGAGTACGGGGATACCACATATGTGGGACTTTTTGGGAGCCTAGCCGCGTACGGGGCCCCGAAAACCAAGCACCGCCTTCAGGCTTTCTAAGGGCGTAATTTTTTGAGTTCACTTCTCACTACCTATTACAGTTTTGAAGGCCATAAAATGCCAAGATGGCACAAAACCCCCACAAATGACCCCATTTTAGAAAGTAGACACCCCAAGCTATTTGCTGAGAGGCATGTTGAGTCCATGGAATATTTTATATTTTGCCACAAGTTGCGGGAAAATTACAAACTTTTTTTTTTTTTCACAAAGTTGTCACTAAATGATATATTGCTCACGCATGCCATGGGCATATGTGAAATGACACCCCAAAATAAATTCTGCTGCTTCTCCTGAGTACGGGGATACCACATATGTGGGACTTTTTGGGAGCCTAGCCGCGTACGGGGCCCCAAAAACCAAGCACCGCCTTCAGGCTTTCTAAGGGCGTTACAGTTTTGAAGGCCATAAAATGCCAAGATGGCACAAACCCCCCCCCCCCAAATGACCCCATTTTAGAAAGTAGACACCCCTAAATTTAGGGGTACACTAGTGAGACTAGGTAATAAATGGCGGGTGCCCTGAAACTATAAAAAAATAACTAACCAACCAGCGTCACCTGTAACAGTTATATGGTGATCACTGGTGAAAGGGTTAACTAGGGGGCAATCAGGGGGCTTTATGCGGTAGTATATGGGGGTCCCTGGCGCTATAAAAAGCTGCGGCGAACCTAAATACCTACCTGCCTAACTAGCGTCACCTGTGACACTAATACAGCGATCAGAAAAACGATCGCTTATTAGGCTGGGTTCACACTGGAGCGATGCGGGAACGCCACGAATGCGCGGCGGGTTCCCGCATCGCATGCCTCCCGGCGGCAGTTCACACTGCCCTATGCGAACTGCTGGGAGTGTCAGTGAAATGTTAATGACACCCCCAGATCAGTTCGCATATCGCAGTGCGATCTGCAAACTTGGATCGCATGGTGTGAACACCCATGCGATCCGATTCTGCTGCGGACCAAAAAAAGGGTCCCGTGCGAGTTTGCGGCGGGTGCGACACGAATTCAGCCATACTATCTGTATAGCTGAACTCGAATCGCACAGAGATCGGATGTGATTTGCACTGCAGTGCGGTGCGAATCACATCCGTTCTCATAAACCGCTGCAATGTGAACCCAGCCTTAGTGACACTGGCGACGGGGGGTGATCACGGGGTTAAACCTTTATTGGGGGGGTTAGGGGGGTACCTTAGAACTAAAGGGGGCTAACCCTAACTGCCCTAACAGTTATTAGTCACAAATGACACCTGCCGGGTGATCAGGGGGTTAAACCTTTATTAGGTAATAAATGGCGGGTGCCCTGAAACTATAAAAAAATAACTAACCAACCAGCGTCACCTGTAACAGTTATATGGTGATCACTGGTGAAAGGGTTAACTAGGGGGCAATCAGGGGGCTTTATGCGGTAGTATATGGGGGTCCCTAGCGCTATAAAAAGCTGCGGCGAACCTAAATACCTACCTGCCTAACTAGCGTCACCTGTGACACTAATACGGCGATCAGAAAAATGATCGCTTATTAGGCTGGGTTCACACTGGAGCGATGCGGAAACGCCGCGAATCCGCGGCGGGTTCCCGCATCGCATGCCTCCCGGCGGCAGTTCACACTGCCCTATGCGAACTGCTGGGAGTGTCAGTGAAATGTTACTGACACCCCCAGATCAGTTCGCATATCGCAGTGCGATCTGCAAACTCGGATCGCATGGTGTGAACACCCATGCGATCCGATTCTGCTGCGGGCCAAAAAAAGGGTCCCGTGCGAATTTGCGGCGGGTGCGGCGGGTGTGGCGGGTGCGGCGGGTGCGGCGAATGGCTGAACTCGAATCGCACAGAGATCGGATGTGATTTGCACTGCAGTGCGGTGCGAATCACATTCGTTCTCATAAACCGCTGCAATGTGAACCCAGCCTTAGTGACACTGGCGACGGGGGGTGATCACGGGGTTAAACCTTTATTGGGGGGGTTAGGGGGGTACATTAGAACTAAAGGGGGCTAACCCTAACTGCCCTAACAGTTATTACAGTCACAAATGACACCAATGCAAAAAAAAAAAAAAAAAAAAAAAAAATGACATTGGTGTCACTGTGACTGGGGGGCAGGGGTAATTGGGGGGGTGATCGGGGGGTAAAGGGGGGGTGTGAGTGTGCCTGGCATGTTCTACTGTGTGTGGGATGTGTTGGTGCAACTCACTGATCCGCTCTCCTCCGTGTCGGAACGAAAAATACCGACACGGAGGAGAGAATACATCACTTCCTCTCCTGTGTTTACATTACAGGAGAGGAAGTGATGTCACCGGGGATTTCCATTCGTCGGGAGCGATCGCGAGGGGGTGGCCATGAATGAATGGCCGTCCCCTCGTCCGGGATCGCTCCCGAACGAAAACCGACCGCCGCAGGCACCGGGCGGGGGCCCGATCGGGCCCCCGACCCGCGGGAGGCAAAGGACGTACATATATGTGCTTATGCCTGCCCGTGCCATTCTGATGACGTAGATCGGCGTGAGGCGGTCGGCAAGTGGTTAATTTCGGAATTTCGTTTTCGTCCGAAAAATACATTTATTTAGTTACTCCCGAAATTCGTTCTTATTTATTTTGTTTTTCGTTTAAAATTGCATTCTTCCAAAAACCCAAATTAATTAAGGTCGAATCTGTCATTGAAGGCTTATGGTGTCTGTCGAATGTTCAAAGAAGATTCGACGGAGCAGCTAAACTGTATGACTCTGTATAGTTTAGCTGCTCTGTCGAATCTTCTTAGAACTTTCGACAGACACGATAAGCCAAATGTAGTGGAAGACATTTGGGATCAAATGTCACACGTTTTGTAAATGTAGTTTTTGACTTCAGGACAATAAAGGTTCTGAGGGTTAATTATTATAGGAAGGCCTAACACCTGTCTGCCCAGGCTGTGTTCAGAAGTTCTGCCTGGTCATGTGAGCAGTGAGGTGCACATGACAGGCTAGAACCAAGTCTGGTTGAATGTATTAGTATTGGCCCTCTCGGAGCCAATCAGCGGGAGTGCTGGGGCCCACTGAGGAGTCTGGGAGGGGGTACTTAAGTGGGTGTGGGTCACGTGCTTGGGGTTCCGGATTTGTTCGTGAGACCCGTGTGGTCTGTTCTGGTCCCAGGACCGGGGTAGCCCCATGAGGGGTCCTGGTCACAGGGTGTTCGACATCCCGCAACATGTTCCTGTCAGTGGCCCCTTGTAGACCTGTCTGGTCTGGGGTAGGGATCCGTCCGTTCCCGAGTCTTGGAACCTGTTGGTCCGAGGCGCTGTAACTGAGGGACGATTCAAAGTGTCCGGGTGTGCTCTCAGCTTGGAGGGACACCACAGCTCATGGAAGTGACCGGGGGAGGACTCTTCAGAGGAGGGCCGGCAAGTGGCATCTTGAGAAGTGCCTGGTTACTGAGTTGGGAAGGACATTGATGAGTTCACATTTTTTCCAGTACCACAAAGTAAGCGGGAAACGTTCCAGGTACAGTTGGAAAATGGTTCCTGTATACTCCCAGTTCATTGATCATGTTTTGAGTCAACGTGCTGACTGCCATGATCTCTGGCTAGAGATCTGTTCAGCTTTGAAGTGCCCAGCTGCGAGTGGCTACTCTCTGGGTGGAAATAGAGACTGTGTTAAACCTGCAGTTCAAGGTACCTGAGTTCTTCACCCGTGCTCTCTGTTCCCTAAAGAGACTGTGTTTGTGAAAGTTCTACTGCAAAATAAGCCTTTGAAAAAGGACTTCATCTGTGTCAGTGTAGAAAGTCATTGGGTATCAACCCTGGGAACCCCTAGACTCCGAGGAGCAGTCCAGGAGAAAGTAATCGGTAAGCCCATTCAGTCAAGGCCGCCCTGCCACGGGTTATGACCACTACACAAAGATTCAACATTTGTATTTTTTTCTCTGATTTGTCGAATCTTTGTCGTTCACGTTGAAGGTATATAGGGCAAACAGAAAATGGACTGGCGGCAGTGATCACTGATCAGACAGGTAACAAGATAGGATATATAGAATCTCAATCTATAATATAGAGTCTATAATAAGAAATCCCCCCCCCCCCCCACAACACGGGCAGCCTCTGAGGCTATCACAACACTAGCAACACTAGTATCACTATCAGGTTCACAACACTAACACAACAGCAGCAGATTATTATGAAAAAGTTAAGTTGAACTGTAGCTTTTTTCACTAATGTTCTGCTGCTGTGCTTATGCTTAATTGCTAAATAATTTAGGTTCTCTGACAAATGGATCAGATAAGATTGACTGTCTTCTGAAATGATTCAGTGTGTGTGTTTCTCTGCTAGCAATCGAAAGTGAAAGTAAGTTGGCTGTACTTGTGTACTTAGTTCTAGCTATGTTACTGCTCCTCCAACTCTTTGGTTACAATCAGCCAATAACATTTATCATCATCATTATTTTTATTTTACTTCCCCCACCCAATTCCAGCAGCGATCTTTTCTCTCCCTGACGAATCTTTTCTCTCTATGTCGACTCTTTTCTCTCTGTGTAGAATAATCCTGGACTAACAGAGTTAAGGTAAGGCACATTTGACCACAGGTTAGATAGACACAGATTGTTATTGTCAGCGTCATGTTGAATATCCTATCTGTATCGAACTGTTGTCACAATGAAAACTAAAATAAAGCATTTATTTATGTTGGATCTTTCATTTTTTCGGATTCTGCACTCTCTTTATTGTTATACGTGAAATTCGGACGAAAGCGAATGCACATGTCTAATGAACACACAATTATATGAATCAATGGTAGCTATGGTTATAAGTCCATATGTTCTGCAGGGTCAAAGCAAAAAACTTCAAAGAATTCCTTCCCAAATGGTGGAAAATAAGCAAACTTTAACTGAACGGCAACAGTTTTTCTTTGCTCTATTGCTTCTGATACAGCCTCCACGTGTAATCCCGAAAGTGATATATGAAAATGACCAAATGGCCGCTTACCAGATCCAAGGATCAAATGGGAATATATCAGAATGAACCCTCCACACTGAGCGATATCCCACTCTCTTCCACAGCAAGGACAATCTGCTCTCCAATCAAAGGTAATCACTCTCCTGCTTCATGCTCAGCTGTTTTCCGTCCACACTACTCGCCTTGCTTCACTGGCTGTGAGTGTGCCAAAAAACGCTTTTACAGTACTCAAAATAGGATTAATACAACACCACTATCAGAGGTAACCTCACACCTACTGGTTGTTTCCTATAGTCCCTGGGCTAATTGACTATAGGGTGGATTGCTAAATAAAGTTTGTATATGTACACTTTATAATAATGTTTATCACATAGTTTATTGTAAAGTCAGCATCAAAAGTCCAAGAACACATGTAGTACAGAAAGTAGTTCCACTATAGGTACATCTCCTTCCTTATCTTCTGAGGCTCTCGCTCCCGGTGGTCCAATTTTTCTCCCCTTGTTTAGCAGGGGCGTGTAATTATAATTTTTGATATAATATTGCACAGCAGGGCCCATTCCTGTGCCCAACAAGAGTATCTGTGAGGGGTAACAGTGTTGTGGCACCACCACCGCCCAAGGCCCAATTTTTCTGCCCCTGTTTAACAGGGGCATGTAATTACAATTCTTAATATAATATTTCACAGCAGGGCCCATTCCTGCACCAAGAGTAACTGGGAGGGCTTACAGTGTTCTGGTACCACCAACACCTAAGGCCCAATATTCTGCGTATAGATAGATAGTTCAGAGTATATAGGGCAGGCCGTATAGTATATATACTGCTGTTCAGAGTATATTGTGCCTGGGGGCCTGAGGGACCCCTAAGCCATTTTTTTTTAAATTTGGCTGGGGGTTCCCCTTAATATCCATAGCAGACCTGAAGGGCCTGGTATGGATTTTTGGGGTGACATCCACACCATTTTTTTGGGGTATTTATATCATATATTTATATTATTATATTGCCGGAATCCAATTTAAAATTATAAATTATATTTTTTCCTTTAGAAATGTAATTTTGCTGTGGCACTGTTATAAACATGGGAAAGATGCGCTACTAAAAATACCCACAGGCACGATATTTAAAGGAATATTTAATTTTTATTGTTTCACTTTAAGCATTATTAAAATCACTGCTCTCGGAAAAACGTTAGTTTTTAAAAATTATTTTTGCATTGATACATGTCCCCTGGGGCAGGACCCAGGTCCCCAAACACTTTTAATGGCAATAACTTGCATATAAGCCTTTAAAATTAGAAAGGTTTGGTTTTTCATATTCCTGTCCATAGACTTTAACGTTTTTCAAACACAATTTTTGCATGTCTGTATGTTCTGCTGCGTACGGAACGGGACGGAACGGGACGGGGGGTGTTCAGCTCAGCCCTAGTCTCTAGCCACACTATATATCCTGACATATTAACTGGTGATGGCGCCCTGAATGTGAGATGAGAAAAAAAGTGTGGCTGCCCCTTTAGAAAAAAGAAATAAAGAATAATCACTTCTGAATAATAAACAACAATAGGTAAAGGTGTTGGTGCTCACAATGTGGGATTCTACTCAAACATGTGTTGCTCTTGTGTAGGGATGAGCCGAACACCCTCCTGTTCGGTTCACACCAGAACCTGCGAACAGACCTAAACTTCGTGTGAACTTTAGAACCCTATTAAAGTCTATGGGACTCGAACGTTCACAATCTAAAGTGCTCATTTTAAAGGGTAATATGCAAGTTACTGTCCTAAAAAGTGTTTGGGGACCCGGGTCCTGCCCCAGGGGACATGTATCAATGCAGAAAAAAGTTTTAAAAACGGCCGTTTTTTCAGGAGCAGTGATTTTAATAATGATTAAAGTGAAATAATAAAAGTGTAATATTCCTTTAAATTTCGTAGCTGGGAGGTATCTATAGTATGCCTGTGAAGGGGCGCATGTTTCTGGTGCTTAGAACTGTCCCTGCACAAAGTGTCATTTGTGCAGGAAAAAAAGTCTTTTAAAATCACTTGCGGCTAAATTGTCCCCCCCTTCCTTAAAACATTCTAATTTATTCAACACTTTCCCGAAGAAGGGACAGGGGAGATAATTAGGGCAGTAGACACTGACCAACGTATACATTTTATTAAAAATTAAACCTTTGATAAATAGATACCTCCCTTCAGAATCTGATTCCATAGCCTTTAAAGTAAATGGGGTATTTCTGTCAAACCCAATAGCAATTCCTCTTGCCCTTTTACTAGAGGAGTATCCGTGAAACCAAGTTGGGTGATTTTTAGACTTCAGGCCGCTATTATGGGACCATTTAAGATGAGTTTCCTGTAGGAAAACAATATTTGATGACCATTTTTTCAGCTCCTGCAAAATCTGATACCTCTTATTGGGACTATTTAACCCTCGAACATTATATGTAACAATCTTCAACGGGGCCATCTTATACACTATATATATATATATATATATATATATATATATATATATATATATATATATATATATATATATATATATATATATATATATATATATATATATATATATATATATATATATATACATATATACATACATATATATATATATATATATATATATATATATATATATATATATATATATATATATATATATATATATATATATATTTATTTATGCATGTACATATTTTTCTCCCCACCCCCTTATTTTATTTTATTTTTTTGTGTGATTGTTCAGGCATTTATGTGTTTTTTATCTCCAGGTAATGTTTCTGAGCTTCTCCTAAAGAAGCGAGGTCTTCCTTGCGAAACGTGTTGAGAATGTCAGCACAGAGCTTCCAGGTTGATGGTTGATATTTATTTGAATTGTAATGGTTTTTCTCGCTGATCGGTACTCAGTACCACATATTTATTTTATCAATTCATGCATTATGTGTTGTTTTTAAATGTATGTTAATAAACTTTATCTTTTTTACTTATATGTCTGAGATGTGACTCATTAAAAGTCCCGTGGGCCTATACATGTTTTTGTATTGGATTTATATGAAACTGTCTTTATGGCACGCTGATGTGCATGTGGACTTCATGCACAATAATGTGTATTTTTATGCATCTGCACTGCTGTGCTGGGCTCTAGCAGTCAACAGAATATTAAGTAAAGTTGAGTTTGCTATGGGAAGGTCTGGTTACCTCATGTAAGTTACATTCATCACCATTGCCATCAATAGGATCTACAATGTGCCTGAACACACACAAAAAATGTTTTCTGCCCTATCCTTCCTCCCTGTAGCAGCAGTGGCACTGGAAAATTGGAGAGGCAGAACCTCAAGCCAGTTGGAATCTGCAGTATTCACAGTACCAACACTACATGCTTTCAAGAGTTTTAGGATGATCTTATCCATACTGTATGTTGCTAGAATCTTAACCGCTATACTGCGGCAGAAGGGCATGTACAGGCAGATTAACGTACCTGAACGTTGCCCTTTAAGAGGTGGCCTGCGGGCACGCGCCGCCGGGAGCTCCGTGTAAACAAGGATCTCCTCGTTCTGCCTTATGACACTGTAACTGATCACAGCTCCCTGTAATCTGGAGTGTTGACCAGTGACGTGTCACACACAGCCCCTCCCCCCCACAGTTAGAATCACTCCCTAGGACACACTTAACCTCCACAATGCCTCCTAGTGGTTAACCCCTTTCACTGCCAGTGACATTTTTACAGTAATCAATGCAATTTTTTTTAGCATTGATCGCTGTATTAATGCCAATGGTTCAAAAAATTTGTCAAAATTGTCCGATGTGTTCGCCATAATATCGCAGTCATGATAAAAATCGCGGATCGCCGCCATTACTAGTAAAAACAAAAATTATCAATAAAAATGCCATAAGACTATCCCCTATTTTGTAGACTCTATAACTTCTGTACAAACCAATCAATTGTGATTTTTTTTTTTTTTACCAAAAATATGTAGAAGAATATGTATCAGTCTAACCTGAATTTTATATATATATATATATATATATATATATATATATATATATATATATATATATATATATTGTTTTTGGAGGGGATATTTATTATAGTAAAAAGTAAAAAATAATGCGTTTTTTTCAAAATTGTCGCTATTTATAGTGCAAAAAATAAAAACCGCAGAGGAGATCAAATACCACCAAAAGAAAGCTCTATTTGTGGGGAAAAAGAGGACATTCATTTTGTTTGGGAGCCATGTCGCACGACCCCCCAATTGTCAATTAAAGCGACGCAGTGGCGAATCGCAAAAACTGCTCCCATCAGGAAGGGGGTAAATTCTTCCGGGGATGAAGTAGTATAACTTTCGTTTTTTTTCCTGAAAAAAATAAATAAATAGGTCACTATTTGTGAAACATTCACCTTTAAACTGTCACTGTGCCCTTCAAAAGGTCCACTCCTCCACCAAATGGTGCCCCACTTCTGGGCTAAATGATGGTCAGCGTCCTGCGAGCCAAGGCGGTCATGGGAACACTGGTCTATTATAATGACGCCCCGAGCTGACAGTACTGGTGCAAGGAATGGCATTCACATGTCACCACTCTTTTGAGTCGTTTGGTACAGGGGGTAAGGATCCAGAAGACCCTTGGAAGAAGAATATGTATACTTTTTTTTAAATTGGAAATGTCAGGGGATGAGCCTCAGGGAAATATGTGAATGTGAATATCTGCCATTTCTAATCTCTCACTATAGAATGTTAGTTCCCTTTCTGTCAAGGGTATAGTAAGAAAAAAAATCTCTATTTGTAGAACAAAAGTCGAGGGACAGGGAAAACTGTCCAGAAGCGCATTAACCCCAGAGGGATTGTTATAAAGCCCACTACAATGCAAGTAAAATTAAAAAAAAAATGTGAATACGTTAAAACAGGCCACACATCTTCTCAATCCCTATTTCCCAGCACACTCCCAGTGGTGTCAGACATCCTCTCCATCCAGGCTCTGGCTTCCATCCCTGGTCAGATGGTCTCCCCACAGCAGCGGCTCCCTCCTGCCTGTGCTCTTCTTTCCCTTGCTCTACGGCCGAAGCAGGGGATTTCCACAGCGGCTCCAGGCTCCAGAGGCAGCAGCATTGACTTTCACCTCTTTGCACAAGCTCCTATTTAGTGAGTGTGTTTTTAACCACTTCAGCCCCGGAAGAATTGACCCCCTTCCTGACCAGGCCATTATTTGCGATACACCACTGCATCGCTTTAACTGACGATTGTGCGGTCGTGCGACGTTGTACACAAAGAACATTTATGTCCTTTTTTCCTCACAAACAGAGTTTTCTTTTGGTGGTTTGATCACCTGTTACATAGTTATATAGTTAGTAAGGTTGAATAAAAACACCAGTCCATCCAGTTCAACCTGACTGAGTGTCTACAATTGTCCCTATCCCTGTACATTGTACACCACACACTCACATTGGTCCCTACCCTCAAGCAGCCCACAATCCAAGGTCCCCCTTCATATACTAGGGCCAATTTTGGACAGAAGCCAATTAACCTACCTGCATGTCTTTGGAGTGTGGGAGGAAACCGGAGTACCTGGCGGAAACCCACGCAGGCACAGGGAGAACATGCAAACTCCAGGCAGGTAGTGTCGTGGTTGGGATGTGAACTAGCAACCCTTTTTACTGCTAGGTGAGAGTGCTAACCACTACACCACTGTGACGCCGTCTGCAGTTTTTATTTTTTGCTCTATAAACAAAAACAAAAAAAATAAAAAATATTTCTTCATCAGTTTAGGCCAATGTGTATTATTCTACATATTTTTGGTAAAAAAAAAAAAAAATCTCAATAAGCGTATATTGATTGATTTGCGCAAAAGTTATAGTGTCTACAAAATAGAAGATAGATTTATGGTATTTTTATTATTACATTTTACTGCTAGACGAGAGTGCTAGCCACTACACCACTATGATGCCCTCTGCAGTTTTTATTTTTTGCTCTATAAATAAAAAAAACAAATATCCCAAAAAATAATTTCTTCATCAGTTTAGGCCAATATGTATTATTCTAAATATTTTTGGTAAAAAAAAAAAAAAAATCGCAATAAACGTATATTCATTGATTTGCGCAAAAGTTATAGCGTCCACAAAATAGCAGATAGATTTATGGCATTTTTATTATTACATTTTTATTTTTTTTACTAGTAATGGTGGTGATCTGATATTTTTATCGGGACTGCAACATTGCGACGGACACATCGGACACTTTTGACACAATAAATTACAAATGTGTGCATCACACCAACACTTATACTGTAATGAAAAAAAAAATCTCAGAACTCAAAAAGTCCATAGTGCTCAGTGCTCAAATTGAATATGCAAAAACACAGGGAACACGGTGTCTGAAGCGATGGAATCAGCCAGATGGTATTAATGTGACACCCAGTGATAAATCTTCATGAGTTGTGAAGCAATATAAATCCACCACCTTATAAGGTGCAGGCTTACCAATTTGATAGACTTATCCCCCAATCTAGGGTGGTAACGATCTCCAGCTATTGGAACCGACCTCTGGGAATGATACACAGATCCAGCGTTCACCTGGCTTCCGGTTTAAGACGATCCAATGAACCAAATAAGATAGTATCAGCTGGAAAGCTGACAGGTAGATCACATGGCACTAAATCCCGCCGATAGAGTATAACGGAAGTGGACAAGACGGTCAAACATGAATGGCCATAAAAAAGAAACAAAAAGGACTACCATGGGTGGAATCTGACGGTTTATTGATACAAAAAGGTACTGGTCAATAGCAGTCAGTATGCATAAAAAAGTGTTATGTAATAGCGTATAACAAAGCCGACCGGCAAATTTAAAATACAGAAAAAACAACTCGCCCATGCAGTACGGAGCGAGAAAGCACGTGGTGGCGCCAGTACGTCACCCCCTCTACATGTTTCGTCACACAGAGGACGTAGTCTCGGGGCACTAGATGAGACGACGCCCCGATATGACATCCTCTGTGTGACACTCGGGGCACTAGATGAGATGACGCCCCGAGACAACGTCCTCTGTGTGATAAAACGCATAGGATAATCGACGTACTGAAGTCACCACATGCTGTCTCGCTCCATACTGCTTGGGTGAGTTGTTATTTCTGTATTATAAATTTGTTATACGCTATAACATTACAGTGCTTTTTTATGCATACTGACTTCTATTGATCAGTACCTTTTTATATCAATAAACCATCGGATTCCACCCATGGTAGTCCTTTTTGTTTCTTTTTTATGGCCATTCATGTTTGACCGTCTTGTCCACTTCCGTTATACTCCATCGGCGGGATTGAGTACCATACGATCTACCTGTCAGCTTTCCAGCTGATGCTATCCTATTTGGATCATTGGATCTTCCTAAACCGGGACATCACATGGTGTGATGCATGCATTTGTAATTCATTTTGGTATTTTTTATTTTTAATAACTCATTTTTGATTAGTATATCACACACTTTTTTTGGTTTATCACAGCTGAGCTCCCTTTGTTCCAATGTCTATATTCAGGGTAGGAGACCTAAGGCTGAAATTTTGTGAGAATGCGGACCTCAGGCCAGGAGAGTGAGTGACACAAAATGGCAGAGTATCCCTAAAAAGCCAGGTATGTGTATCGATGACACGTTTAGTTTTTGCCTCAGAACAGTAAAGGGGTTCTGAGGGTTAATTATGTAGGTTTAACTTTGACATCAGTTTGGCTGGGCTATGTTAGAGTTCTGCCTGGTCATGTGTACAGTGAGGTGCACATGACAGGCTTAGAACCAGGCCTGGTTGGACTTTTAGATATCAGCTTTCCCGGAGCCAATCAATGTGTGCGCTGGGCCCCGCTGAGGAGTCTGGGAAAGGGTGCTTAAGATGTTGAAGTCATGTGTTCTATGTTAGTTCGTGAGGCCATAGCGGTCTGTTCCTGATTCTGGACCGGGGTAGCCTCGTGAGGGGTCCCGGTCACGGGAGCATTCGTCGCTCTGCAACATGCTTCACTTGGCTAACCCCAATAGACCCGCCTGGTCTGGGGTAGGGATCTGTCTGTTCCCAAGTCTCGGAACTGGCTGGTCTGAGGCGCAGTCACTGAGGGAGGATTCAAGGCGTCCGGGTGTGCTCTTGGCTTGGAGGGGCCCCGCAGCTTGTGTAAGTGACCAGGGGAGGAATCTTTGGAGGAGGGCCAACAAGCTGGCATCTTGAGAAGTGCCTGGTTCCTGAGTTGTGAAGGACATTGACGAATTTACGCTTTTTCCAGTACTGCCAAGGAGACTGAGAACGTTCCAGGTACTGAGGAAAAAGATTCCTGTTCACTTCTGTTACAAGTTACTCAAAGTCCAAGATTTCACAAGTTCTGGTTCAAAGTGCTGACTGCCATAATCTCTGGCTAGAGATTTGTTCAGCCTTGAAGCGCCCAGCTGCGAGTGGCTACTCTCTGGGTGGTATTAGAGACTTTCTGATATTAGCAGTTCAAGGTGCCTGAGTTTCTTCACCCTTGCCCTCTATTCCCATACGAGACTGTGTTTTGGTGGATATTGCCCTTGCAAATAAAAACCTTTTCTAAAGGACTTTTATGGTGTCAACGTCCAAAGTTGTTGGGTACTAACTCTGGGAACCCCTAAACGTGGAAGAACCAGCCAAGCGGAGGTAACTGGTAAGCCCAAAAGTTAAGGCCGCCCTGCCAAGGGTTATGGCCGCTACATATGTGACTATCCCATCTTGCAAGGAAGTGGGCCGGAGTCTGAGACAGCTTGGTGGAAATCTCTGCCCAATCCTGGTTCCTTACAGCAGTATTCCTACAGTATGTCTCTACTTTACTGCCATTCACATCAGGACAAACAAACCAGAAGACCCTTGGAAGGAGGGTATCAATACTTTTATTTAAACATAAAAATGTTGCGAGGCAGGTCTCAAGGAAAGAGGAAGGTCCCCTAAAGCCAGGGTCTGCCCTCTTATATGAGAACATTAGTTACCTTTCCATCATGCTAACGCTTTGGTTTCTCAGACACAAAAGTATAGAGTTAAGGAATTCAGACATTTTTTTTCAAACCCCAATTATAGTGTGCTTGTTCTGGGTATGTGACCAAAAATATTGAAGCCATACACATCAAACAACGTGCATTTTCAAAAGAGCATTGGTAGCCCCAATGCATTTTTCCCATGACAGAGTCACTTTAAAGCAGGAGATGCCCTTTAAGAGACGTGAAGAAATGTAATCATGGTGGCTTTTGAGTGTGTAGTTTTGTAGCTTATTATTTACAGGCCTTGCAGATTTTACTTACTGACGTCTCCCCAAATTTAATAGAAAAAAAAAAAACATGCCTATAAAACATTCTGTGTACTAAGTATCTCCTGTTGTGCACCAGCTTATCTCAGCTACCTTTTAACATATGTACATTTATTAGCTATACCCCCTATTTGTGTATACATTAGTGCTAAACACTCCATGTATATTTTTAAATAATTTCTCAGTAAAAACTGTCATGATGAATGTATAACAAGAAGCAGAGGGTACCCCCGGGGTACTTATACAACTATATGAGAACCAGTAATAAAGGGACTTTAGAACAAGTTGTCATTTGAAACACTATACCATGTCCATACAATGCTTATAATGATGTATTTTCCTGACATAGTGTGTGTACAGGCCCTGCTGAGATTTAATGCAGCAACAACATATCACCCAGCAAGAGCCTATTGTGCAGCAAATGTCCATTATATCATGTAAGTGAAGTCCATTTTATTATCTAAATATGAAAGAATATCCAACAGCACAAATGTATATTACGGTATATATCATGCTACAAAATAAAATATCACCCTGCAAGGGAATACCAGCCCCCAACAGCATATATTGCACCATAATTGCAACCTCCATATGCATCGCTTCCAACTGTCCCTGATTTTCGAGGGACTGTCCCTGATTTGGAACAATCTCCCTCCTCATTTGTCCCTCATTTTGTTTGGATCTATATAGTTGTATATAAGATGCATTTTAATTTGTAGAATTCTCCTTTAACCACTTGCTTACTGGGCACTTAAACCCCCCTCCTGCCCAGACCAATTTTCAGCTTTCAGCGCTGATGCACTTTGAATGACAATTGCGCGGTCATACAACACTGTACCCAAATGAAATTTTTATATTTTTTTTCCCACAAATAGAGCTTTCTTTTGGTGGTATTTAATTACAGCTGGGAGTTTTATTTTTTGCTAAACAAACAAAAAAAGATGCAAAATAAAAATAAAAATAAAAAATCATGTTTAATAGTTTGTTATAAAATTTTGCAAACAGGTAATTTTTCTTTTTCATTGAAGTGCGCTGATGAGGCGGCACTGGTTGGCACTGATAGGCTGCACTGGTGGGCACTGATAGGCATAGTTAAGGCTGCACTAATAGGCACAGATAAGGTGGCATCGATAGGCACAGATAAGGCAGTACTGATGGGCACAGATAAAACAGCAAAGATGGGCACAGATAAGATGGCATGGATGGGTGGCACGGATGGGTGGCACTAAGGGGCACTGATATGTACCACTGATAGATGGGACTGATGGGCACTGATAGGTGGCACTGATAGGTGGCACTGCTGGGCACTGATGGGTGGCACATGACACTGATGGGCACGGATATGTTGCACTGGGGTGCAGCACCGTTGTTGAGGCAGATTGTGGGCACTGATGGGTGGCACTGTGGGCACTGATGGGTGGCACTATGGGCACTGATGGGTGGCACTGATGGGGGGCATTTTTTTATTACTGAGGTGGCACTGGCAGGGGGCAGGTGGGCACTGGTAAGCTGGCCGTGATCGGGACTGATGTCCCGATCACGGCCGCCGGTGATCGGCTCTTTTTTTCTCCTCGCGCTATCAGCGCGAGGAGGAAAAATAGCCGATTACCGGCTCCGTTGTATCGCATGATCGGCTGTCATTGGCTGACAGCTGATCACATGGTAAGGGGTCGGGATCGACCCCTTGCTTCGATCCGTGATCAGGTGAGTCTCATAGACTCGCTGATCACCGAGCGTGACGCTCGTGCACGGGACAATGTCAATAGACGTAGTCCCGGCAAAGTAGGTCCACGCTGTAGCCGTCATTTGGCTATAGCACGGATCCCTAGTGGTTAAGGGAGCGTGGCAGGGGTTGTGTTGTATGCCTACATACAGTATCTCACAAAAGTGAGTACACCCCTCACATTTTTGTACATATTTTATTATATCTTTTCATGTGACAACACTGAAGAAATGACACTTTGCTACAATGTAAAGTAGTGAGTGTACAGTTTGTATAACAGTGTAAATTTGCTGTCTCCTCAAAATAACTCAACACACAGCCATTATTGTCTAAACCGCTGGCAACAAAAGTGAGTACAACCCTAAGTGAAAATGTACAAATTCAGCCCAATTAGACATTTTCCCTCCCCGGTGTCATGTGACTTGTTAATGTTACAAGATCTCAGGTGTGAATGGGGAGCAGGTGTGCTAACTTTGGGGTTATCACTCTCGCTCTCTCATACTGGTCACTGGAAGTTCAACATGGCACCTCATGGCAAAGAACTCTTTGAGGATCTGAAAAAAAGAATTGTTGCTCTACATAAAGATGGCTTAGGCTATAAGAATATTGACAAGACCCTGAAACTGAGCTGCAGCTTGGTGGAAAAAAAACAGTGGTTTAACAGGACAGGTTCCACTCAGAACAGGCCTTGTCATGGTCAACCAAAGAAGTTGAGTACACATGCTCAGGATCATATCCAGAGGTTGTCTTTGGGAAATAGAGTGCTGCCAGCATTTCTGCAAAGGTTGAAGGGGGGAGGGTCAGCCTGGCAGTGCTCAGACCATACGCCACATCAAATTGGTCTGCATGGCTGTCATCCCAGAAGGACGCCTCTTCCAGAGATGATGCACAAGAAATCTGCAAACAGTTTGCTGAAGACAAGCAGAATAAGGACATGAATTACTGGAACCAATTTATTTGGTTCAGATGGTGTCAAGCGTGTGTGGCAACAAACAGGTGAGGAGTACAAAGACAAGTGTGTCTTGCCTACAATCAAGCATGGTGGTGGGAGTGTCATGGTCTGGGGCTGTATGAGTGACTCCGACATTGGGGAGCTACAGCTCATTGAGGAAACCATGAATGCCAATATGTACTGTGACATACTGAAGCAGAATATAATCCCCTCCCTTCGTAGACTGGGCTGCAGGGCAGTATTCCAACATGATAATGACCCCAAACACACCTCCAATATGTCCACTGCCTTTCTAAAGAAGCTGAGGGTAAAGGTGACAGGCTGGCCAAGCATGTCTCCAAACCTAAACCCTATTGAGCATTTGTGGGGCATCCTCAAATGGAAGGTGGAGGAGTACAAGGTCTCTAACATCCACCAGCTCCGTTATGTCGTCATGGAGGAGTGGAAGAGGACTTCAGTGGCAACCTGTGAAGCTCTAGTGAACTCAAGAGGGTTAAGGATGTGCTGGAAAATAATGGTGGTCACACAAAATATTGACACTTTGGGCCCACTTTGGACATTTTGACTTAGTGGTGTATTCACCTTTGTTGCCAGCAGTTTAGACATTATTGGCTGTGTGTTGAGTTATTTTGAGGGGACAGCAAATTTACAACGTTATACAAGCTGTACACTCACTACTTTACATTGTAGCAAAGTGTAATTTATTAAGTGCTTTCACATGAAAAGATATAATAAGATATTTACAAAAATGTGAGGGGTGTACTCACTTTTGTATTGGTATTTTCCTGGAGAGGAGAGGCCAGTTGGGGAGGGGGCACATTGCCTCTCCTCAGCACAAGCTGCCATGTGGCCTCAGGTAGGCAAACCGAGGGTCTGCATGCTGAAACACAGATTTTCCTGAGAGCTGACTGAGGGAGGATGTCCATGGATCCTATCAGGTATCATGGAGGAAGGTGACCAGCCTTTGATATCACTTTAAAGAAGCAACATCTTCCCTTCATGGGTGTCTGTGAGCTTAGGCCTATCAAGAGATCACTTGATAAAACTGGGGGATCATATACCTCTAATGCCATGTACACACGACCAGACTTTTCGACAGCAAAGTTTCCGATGGAACGAATCCGTCGGAAAATTTGATCGTGTGTGGGCTTCATTGGACCTTTTCTGTTGAAAAATCTGATGGACTTTAGAAATAGAACATGTTTCAAATCTTTCCGCTGGAACCAGTTCCTATCGAGAAAACCACTCATCTGTTTGCAGGTCCGACGGACCAACAACGATGTAAGGGCAGCTATTGGCTACTGGCTATTGAACTTCCTTTTTCTAGCCCCATCGTACATCATTGCGTTAAATGATCGGACTTTGGTGTGATCGTGTGTAGGCAAGTCCGTTTCAGCAGAAGTCCATCGAAAAGTCTGTTGTAAAGTCCATCAAAGTTCATTCTGACGGAAAGTCCGGTCATGTGTACGCAGCATTAGAGCTTCAAGAGACTCTTATGCTACATACACATAACCGGACTTTCCGGGACTAGAAAAAGGAAGTTCAATAGCCAGTAGCCAATAGCTGCCCTTGCGTCGTTGTTGGTCCGTCAGACCTGCATTCAGAGGAGTGGTTTTCTCGATAGGAACTGGTTCCAGCGGAAAAAACTGAAACATGTTCTATTTCTAAAGTCTGTCAGGTTTTTCAATAGAAAAGGTCCGATGAAGCATCGAATGTTCTGTCGAAAAGTCCGGTCGTGTGTACACAGCATAAGAATTTTAAACACACTCCTATGGAGTTACTGTAAAATGTTGTATGATACGTCTTCAGTAACGTTTCTGAAAATGTAGATGCCTAATTCCGCGCACACACGACCGGACTTTTCGAGGGACTAGGTCCGACAGACTTTCGACAGAGTTCTGACGGACTTTCTGAATGAATGGACTTGGCCACACACAATCACACCAAAGTCCGACGGATTCGAACGTGATGACCTACGACTGGACTAGAATAAGGAACATCATAGCCAGTAGCCAATAGCTGCCCTCGCGTCGGTTTTTGTCCATCGGACTAGCACACACACGAGCGGATTTCTCGGTAGGAACTGGGTCCGGCGGAGTTCTGGCGGAAAAATTTGAAACATGTTCCATTTCTAAAGTCTGTCAGACTTTTGCAAATCAAAAGTCCGCTGCAGCCCACACACGATCAAATGGTCTGCCGGAATCATTCCGTCTGACTTTTGATGTTGAAAAGTCCAGTCGTGTGTACGCGGCATGAGTCTCAATTATTTCCAACACAACTCTTAAAATAACCTGTTGAATCATAAGTGAAATGAGTGCTGGTTTAGCACATAGAACTAAGCACTAGGTGCAGCAGAAGTGGGTATAGAGATGTAGCCACATCAGAAGATGAACAATTATCTCTTCTGATATAAATTCTGAGAAGAAGTCAAAGGTCAATTGACTCCGGGAGGATAACATGTGAGGTCTCCTGACTCAGGAGTTGAGGTCAGCTCATGTCCGCAGAGTGATGAGGAAAAAGCTCTGATGATTTTACTCCAAGAACCCACCTAGTGCTGCAGGCTGTTACTTGTGTGCAGTGGCTGTGTGTGGAAGCCTTCAAAGCTCCTGTTGTTATGAGAATGACCTAAGCTCTGAAGAGTTGTGTGTGATCTTTTCTTTCCCCTGCACATTGTGTATTGCCTTCAAGGCTCAACGCTAAAGGTCTTCCTCTCCCAACAAGGTCTTACAAATCACCCTTGATGCCTCACTCAAGCTTATGTGGAAAAAGTAAACAATTATCCCCTTAACATGGGCAAGGCTTATCTGGACTGTGCCCAGTGGGAGTAAGCAATGCCTGACCTGGTGTTGGGAGGAATAGTGCCCCATTTTTGTTATCAGTGTAAGGAATAGTGCCCCATTGTTGGTGTCAGTGACAGGAACTATGCCCCATTGTTGGTGTCAGTGGCAGGAATAATGCCTCAAGGGCCAGATAGAGGCAAGCAGAGGGTCACATCTTACCCCTGGGCCGCATTTTTGAGATCACAGCTCTATTCCACTTTGTGCAAGCCATGCCATTAAGATATTTTCAAGATATCACCCTCTTGCCTCCCTCTCATTTTAAGTAGAAAGAAGAAGGTAAAAAGTTTAAAGCTAATACCTACTATAAATCATAAATGTAAATATAAATGTAAAGGTAATGCTGATATAAAACAATGGGAAAGCTATATAAAGTCACTGCCAGTTAACACATGAAAACTTGTCTTTTTTTCTCGACCAAATTTTAACTTTATTATATCTTGTGCATGACCTGAAAAATGAATAAGTGAGCTTGTGGTTCATCAGTTTTCTAATGATATAACACGTCTTTCTGTCATATTAGTTCTAAGAATGGCCGGTAAGACAGATTGTGAAGACAAAATTGAATCTTCACTAACTATACAATAGATCCTTACTTAATGATAAGTATTCATTGAAAAGTGATATCATTAATTTATGGCGATGTTCACAGGTGGCGGACACAAGGAAGGATGGATATTATACGGCTGTTATATATTATGCTACTCAGCTGCGTGAATGCATTTATATTGATTGAAGACATCATTTATGAAGAGCCATTCTATATCGGGCAAGCAATCTTTATCTCCTTGGATGCCAGTGAACTATGACTTCTAGACACTGGGTGGGTTAGCATGATGAGGGTTGAAGTTCTAGGTAGGTGTTGTATTTTCACTGAGATTGACTCCAGTGAGAGGTGGAGAATATCAAAGTCTCCCCACCCCCAATGCTCCAATGCTTTTACCACTTCACAGGATATTCATCGCTGTTCCCTTCTCCAATATTTCATAACAATGAGATAGCATTATGTAATTTCAAATTCATAAAAATAAAGAAATACAGCTTAATGCCCAATTCTAATTTGGGAAAATACAGTAGAAACAGTCCCCCGGCAGCTTTAAAAAACTAAAAACAAAACCTTAGCTGCTATGCTCACCTTTCACCCACTCACGAATCCAACACCAGTCATAATTACATGGTGCAACTCTCTGCAACAGTTGGGGGGTTCAAAGCATTTAGAAAGAAGAAGAGACCACAGCTTCTTTACATGTTATGCCGTGTACACACGGTCGAATTGTATGACGGACTTAGTCCGTCATACAATCCGGCGGACAATCCGGCGTACTTTCTACCGAATGGACTTGGCCACACACGGATACACAAACAGTCCGCCGAAAGCTTGCGCGATGACGTACAGCACGTACGACGGGACTAGAAATAGGAAGTCCAAGACACAGCAAAGCACCCTTTGGGCTCCTTCTGCTGACTTTGCGTTAGTGGAAGTTTGGTTAGAGACGATTCTCGCTTTTCAGACTTCAGCTTAATTCGTCCGTTTTTGTTTTTTTAATTTATTCTCGAATTGGAATATTAATCATAGGATGAGGATGAATAAAGACATTTGAGATAACTCTGTGTGAATATAAGCAGCAAAGCAACTTCACTTTTCTTGCATTATGAAGAAGAAAAGAATGTGCTATATTAAAAAACCACAAAATTAGCATCATGACGAATATGCTAGCTTCAATACGAACACTAGTTTAACAAGACAGAGCGCTTCCGCCCTGTAAATCCTTTCTGGGCATGCGCCATTCTTAGTCCGTCGGACTAGCATACTGACGACCGTATTGTCCGCTGAAACCAAAGTACGACGGGAAGATTGTTGTGCAAACCGAAATTCTTAGTACTCCGGACTGCACGCTGAAAAAGTCCGCTGAAGCCCACACACGAGCGGATTGTCCGTTGAAATGTGTTTCAACGGACTAAGTACGTCATACAATTCGACCGTGTGTACGCGGCATTATAGAACCAGCTTTGAATTTTGCAACAAAGGTAATTTGGGTGGCTGTAAACCACCCAATCACTTATTTAGTTGGGAATTGTACTGCCTGCCCCCTCCCCATGTGTGTCCCAGGCTGATCTGTGCCCTCCAGGAGCTTAGGATGTCCATGCTGCTTGTGAGAATGGAAGGTGGAGGATGGATGAGAAACATCTTTTTCTCAATCTTCCCATGAGCAATGAATCCAGAATAGCTTAGCTCTGAGGACTTCCAAGTTCAGAGCTGTCAGATTCTGGAAGACGGTCAATTGAGCATTATCTGGACTGTGAGAATGGAAGGTGGAGGAAGGATGAGAAACATCTGTTTCTCAATCTCCCCATGAGCAATAAATCCAGAAAAGCTTAGCATGAGCACTTCCGAGTTCAGAGCTGTCAGATTCTAGAACACGGTCAACTGAGTATTGTCTGGACTATGAGGATGGACGGTGGAGGAAGGATGAGAAACGTCTGTTTCTCAATCTCCTCATGAGCAATAAATCTAGAAAAGCTGATCTCTGAGCACTTCCGAGTTCAGAACTGTCAGATTCTGGAAAACGCCCAACTGAGTATTGTCTGGACTGTGAGGATGGATGGTTTAGGAAGTATGAGAAACATCTGTTATCAATAGACATGTGCACACTGAAATATCTTTTTTTCTGAATTTAGTTATCGTCTGAAAAATACATTTATTTAGTTTCTCCCGAAATTCATTTTTATTTATTTTGTTTCATTAAAAAATGCATTCATCTGAAAATCTGAAATAATTAAGGTCGAATCTGTCATTGAAGGCTCATGGTGTCTGTCGAATGTTCTAAGAAGATTTGACGGAGCAGCTAAACTGCACAACGCCGCAATCGTACATTTCCGGTCAAATGTTCCACCTACAAGCTATAATAGAATTCTAATTATAGTATTAATTATATTTATTAATTATTATTACTAGTCAACCAACATTAGAATTCTTCTATAGCCTATGGTCGGAGCATTTGACCATAAATGTCCGCTTGCGTTGACTGCTTCATCGAATCTTCATGTCAAATCTTTTCTCTCTATGTTGAATAATCTTGGACTAATAGAGTTAGGTTAGGCACATTCGACCTTTTTTGCTATTGTCTCTATAATGTCGAATCTTTTCTCTCTATGTAGAAGAATGTAGGACTAATAGAGCTAAGGTTAGGCACATTTGACCACAGGTTCGATGGACACAGATCGCTATTGTCAGCGTCATGTCAAATCTCCTATCTATATAGAACTGTTGTCACAACAAAAACGAAAATAAAGGATTTGTTTATGTCAGATCTTTCAGTTTTCACATTCTGCGCGTTCGTTATAGTTTGTTAAAACGATAACAAAAATACCCAAAATTGCATTTGGACGAAAACGAATGCACATGTCTAGTTATCAGTATCCCCATGAGCAATGAATCCAAAAGGCTCAGCTCTGAGCACTTCCAACTGAGTATTGTCTGGACTTGTTTGTAGGGATTACAGGGGAGGCATTATGGGTAACTGAGCTACGGGAATAATTTCATTCCCGCAGCTCAGTGTGAACCTGGGCTATGATTGCTTAGAGCAGTGAATTTCATTGCTATATGTAAGCATTTTACTGAATGAAACTGATTGATTCAGTTTGTTTTGCTGTGATTAGCCAGAGCTGTGATTAACTGTGATTGGCCAGAGCTAATCACATGGCACAGATGGGCTGTGATTGGCCCTGTATGTACCATGTGATCACTTTGACAAATCACAGCTAGCAATACAATGGATGGCATGAAAGGAAGCCATCCATTGTTTACAAATGTCATGTGATCTGCTATGATTGGTCACCGCAGGCATATGTTAACGTCAGTCATTGGCTGTGTCCAAAACTGGTGGAAACTGGTTAATACTATCTTCCCCTTCTCCCCTTAGCTATTCATTTATCTGAAAAAAATTGTTACAATTTTTTGTTTTTTTTTGTTTTCAGTTCTTTGTTTGTTTGTTTTTTATTCATAGTATGCTTTTAATGTCATACAACCAGAAAAAAAAGAAAAAAAAAACATATTTTTCATTTGCAAATTATTTGTCTATGCTTTTGTACATAATATTAGTGTCATCTTAAATAGGACACTTTTAGAAGAAAATGTAGTATTTTATTTACAGTAAAACTGTATTTTCTTTTAAGATACCATAACAGGAAAAAAAAATTAAAAATTTTTGGTCTATAAGTGCAATAGAAAACAAATACATTTTGCAAAACAATATCACTAAAAAGCTAAATTTCTCCCCAAAATCAATGTATGTATTGCTTTATCTTAAGTATTGACAAAGTTATCACCATCTAAACAGATCCATGGTGGGAATCCAAAGCTGCCTACCCTTTGTCACTTCAGTCTCATGCCCTGTACACATGGTCGGACTTTCCGACAGAAAATGTGCGATCGGATAGCGTTGTCGGAAAATCTTGTGTGAGCTCCATCAAACTTTTTTCGTCAGAATTTCTGACACACAAAGATTGAGAGCAGGATCTAAAATTTTACGACAACAAAATCCGATCGTTTAAATTCCGATCGTGTGTAGACAATTCCGATGGATAACATGCCACGCATGCTCATAATAAATTACGAGACAAAAGATATTGGCTATTGCCCTCTTCATAGTCCCATTGTATGTGTTCTACATCACCGCATTCCGAACGATCAGATTTTCCGACAACTTTGTGCGACCGTGTGTATGCAAGAAAGTTTGTGGCAAAATCCGTCGGAAAAAAATCAGACGGATTTTGTAGTTGGAGTGTCCGACCGTATGTATGGGGCCATATACTTACTTTGCTGCAATCTTTAGATCAGGTGGCTGAAATCGTCTTTCAGTTAACCACTCCTGCACAGTCGACCACCATAGAATTATCCTTAAAGTGCGCGTAAACTTCAAACATGATATATAAAAAAAAGCATATCCCTCTATAGTGTGTACTTGTCTCATTCCAGAGTTCCAAGTGTGATTTCTGTCTGCTGCTTCATTCCTCTGCTATCTAATTGAGTCACTTGTAACAAATTTTCCTGACTCCAAGAGGTAAAAAAAAAGGTGACGGGAAAGAGTTCAAACAAGCTGTATAAATTCCGGCCTTTGTAGAGAAGAGAAGACTGCAGATAAACAGGTACAACTTATGTAGGAGGATTTGTTTAATCTCTGTGTATCATCAGAGGCTGGTCACTTCACTGGGTATTTATAAGGACTTACAACCACTTTAGGAGATGCTAGAGGCCAAGGCTGTGACAATATGGCAGTCAAATATAATGGGGTCCGGGCCGGGCAAGACGTCCACAAGAAAATGAATGTGCAAAATTTGTTCTCACACAATGAGGCATGAAATTAAATTACATTTTTGGAATTGTTCAAATTATTTTCTCCTATTGCACCTCCTTACTTTCTAAAATTGTGAGAGCCACTCTGAAAGGTTATAGAGATTCCCAATGCTTATCAAGAGCTAGCGCATCAAGGCTTTATGTATACCAATCACCAAAGCATATATATTGCTGAAACGTCTCAGAATTGTGATACAGTGTCAGTTAAAGTCTTTTTTTTTTAACTGACTATAACTTTTATTGCACAGTATTAGCGCCGAACAAAATGTTAGGTCATGTGGTGGACGGGGTAAACCAAGCTCTCCAGGCTAAAGGCTGATTGATGGTTTATTATTAATATTATTATACAGGATTTATATAGCGACAACAGTTTACGCAGTGATTTACAATATAAAAGGGAGACAATACAGTTATAATACAATAAAATACAAGATGATTAAGAGGGCCCTGCTCAGAAGAGCTTACGATCTAATAGGGCGGGGCAGGTAGTACAAAAGGTTGTAACTGTGGGGAATGAGCTGATTGAAGTGGTAAAAGATTAGTTGGAGACGTGATAGGCTTTCCTGAAGAAATTAGTTTTCAGGGATCTCCTGAAGGTAGCAAGGGTAGGCGAGAGCCGGACAGGTGGAGGTAGCGAGTTCCAGAGGGTGGGAGAGGCTCTGGAGAAATCCTGGAGACAAGCATGAGAGGAGGAGATGAGAGAGCTTGAGAGTAGGATGTCTTGAGAAGAGCGGAGAGGACGATTTGGGTGATATTTGGAGTCAAGATTGGTGATGTAGCTCGGGGCAGCGTTGTGAATGACTTTGTATGTTTTGGTTAGTATTTTGAATTTAATTCGCTGGGTGATTGGATTTAGGACACAGATTTCAACAAAAGTGCCATACCAATGTTCTGTAAATAAATTGTGATGCTGGAGAAATGTGTGAAAATGTGATATTCCGTCTATGTTTAAAAAAAGAGGCAAAGAAATCATAAAACCAAAACATCATATAAGTCTGCCGATGAACGTGCCAACGTGTCTTCTGAAAAGCACTTCTGATTTGATGTTCCTCAAATTTTTGACGTTCTTATCTCTGATTTTAAACATGAAAATAAATGTTAAAAAAAAACAACACAAATGGAAACGTTTCAAGATATTTTTTTTTTTTTTTTATCCTGCTCTTGTCACAATGCGGATGACGGGATTGCAGAAAGCTACATCTGACCTAGCACTAAAGTACATCAAGGATTGGAATTCTTTAGAACTTTCTTCAGAAAGTGAGACCTTTAGATTTAAAGTACAAGGTATAGTGCCAGATGTAGAGTTGTACCTCTTGATCTGTGACAGATGATACAGGATTATTCACTTTCAGCTTGGTATTGAAATATTGAAATAGCACATGTATTTGTGAGCCTTCCTGACACTGTAGAAACCCAAGAAAGAAGTTTAAAGGAGGTGAAAGTTATTAAAGTAGTACATCCATTTTTTTTTGTATTAATTCCTTCTGTATAAGTAAACAAATGACAATAAATAAATAAATAATTTCTACTTACGCTCCCTTTTTTTAACTTGTTAGTCCAGTATCAGCAATTCTTTTCACCCGGATTAATCAACTTCCATACTGGGCCAATTCTGGCATTCCTCTCCTACCTGAAAAAAATCTAAATGTTTTTGCTTGAAAATTACTCAGAACCCCTAAACATTATATATAGTGGGGAAAATAATTATTTGATCCCAAGCGAATTTTGTAAGTTTGCCCACTTGAAATTAAATGAAGGGTCTATAATTTTTATCATGGGTGTATTTTAAATGATAGAGACAGAATATAAACCAAAAATCCAGAAAAATCACATGATGCAAATGTTATGTTTGAGTTGCAGTTTAGTGAGTAAAATAAGTATCTCCTACTAACCAACAATAATTCTGGCTCCCACAGACTGGCTACAGTATGTGCTCATGCGGTACACAGATTAGTACTGTCAATTAAGAAGGTGCTCCTAATGACAACTCATTATGTGTATAAAAGACACCTGTCCACAGAATCTCTTTCTTTCAATCAAACCTCCCCATCATGGGCAAGACCAAAGAGCTGTCAAAGGTCATCCAGGACAAGATTGTAGACCTGCACAAGGCTGAAATGGGCTACAAGACCATCAGCAAGAAGCTTGGTCTGGAGCTCCATGCAAGATTTTGCCTCATGGGGTAAGGATTATTAGGAGAAAAGTGAGGGATCAGACCAGAACTACACAGGAGGAGCTTGTGAATGATCTCAAGTCAGTTGGGTTTACAGTCATAAAAACAAAGCATTAGCAACACAATACACTGCCATGGAGTGAAATCCTGCAGCACCTAAAAGTAAGGTGACTAGATCTTTAAAATGAAATCCAGGGACATATGTTTTTTTTACAGGCAATGGTGACAATCAGCGACTCTGCCCATCGCCGCTCGCCTCATAGCCTGTCAAGTCTTACTCTTCGGCCCAGGGTACTACTGGGTGGGGAGCAGAGGAAGATCACTCCACCAGGGAAGGCAAGCAGGCAGGCGGCTGGCTGGGACTTGAGCCAAGGCAGAAGAACATATTCCCCCTGCTCCGACCAGCACATGATCATCAGAAAGGGGCACGGATAATGGAAAAAAAATACACTCCCTGAGATAGTAGGAGCGACAGAGCGGGGGTGTGTAATTCAGATTTTTTTTTTTATTCTGAACTGACTGTATTTGAAATTGCCCCAGCCCCTGTTAAAATACAATCCGGGGACAAAACCGGGGACAGACTTGGTCCAGGGACAGTGTCCTCAATCCGGAGACTGTCCCTAGAAACTGGGGATGTCTGGTTACTCTACTAAAAGGTCCCCCTCCTCAAGAAGACACATGTGCTGGTGCTTGAGCTCTTTGGCATTAACTCGACTCCTTAAACCGTGTTTGGAGGAAGAAAAATGCTGACTATGACCCTAAAAACACCATCCCGTCAAGCACGGAGGAGGAAACATTATGCTTTTGGGCTATTTCTCTCCTAAAGGTA
This sequence comes from Lithobates pipiens, assembly GCF_037356315.1. Lineage (NCBI taxonomy): Eukaryota > Metazoa > Chordata > Amphibia > Anura > Ranidae > Lithobates > Lithobates pipiens. The sequence goes on along the minus strand of NW_027507790.1, from coordinate 263,116,187 downwards.
CAGGATTATTTTGCTGCATTGAGGAGCCAATCAACGGGACCATGTATTGTAAAATCTTAGATGAGAACCTTCTTCCCTCAGCCAGAACACTGAAGATGGGTCGTGGATGGGTCTTCCAGCCAAGGCAACAAAGGAATGGCTCAAAAAGTCCTGGCTAGTCTCAAGACCTAAATCCTATAGAAAATGTATGGTGGGAGCTGAAACTTTTAGTTGCCAAGTGACAGCCAAGAAACCTTAAGGATTTAGAGAAGATCTGTAAAGAAGAATGGACCAAAATCCCCCCTGAGATGTGTGCAAACCTGGTCACCAACTACAAGAAATGTCTTACCTCTGTTCTTGCCAACAACAGTTTCTCCACCAAGTACAAAATAATGTGTGTATATTAGCAGAGACCCTAGCGAATAAAATGTCAATTAATGCAATTTGTTATGTCACATGGTATTTGCGCAGCAAAAAATACACTTTAATGATTAAAAAAAAAACTATATTTGCCCCAATTTTGTGAAAGATGATGCTATGCCGAGTGATAGATACCTAACATTTTACTCTTTAAAATTGTGCACATTCATGGATTGGCGCCACCTATGGTTAACATTTTTTTTACAGGTTATCAGTTTAGAGTTGCAGAGGAGGTCTTGTACTAGAATTATTGCTCTTGTTCTAGCGTTCATGGTGATACCTCACATGTGTGGTTCGGACGTTTACTGTACATATGAGTGCACATCCTATGAATCAGTGTGAGCATGAGGGAATGGGGGTGCTTTAAAAAATGTTATTGTTTTTATTATTTATTTTTTAAACTATCCCTTTAATTTTTTTTTAGATCACTTTTATTCCTATTACAAGAAGTTTTAAAACATCCTGTGTGATAGAAATAAATAGAGATGAGCCCGATCAGTTTGCCTGCCTAATAGGGAACAATTTGGGGTGTTTGCGGCAAATTTGAAAGCTGTGGAACACCCTTTAAAAATCTATGGGATAAATCAAAAGGGCTAATTTTAAAGGCTTATATGCATGGTATTGTCATAAAAAGTGTCTGGGGACCCGGGTCCTGCCCCAGGGGACATGTATCAATGCAAAAAAAAGTTTTAAAAACTGCAATTTGTTTCGGGAGCAGTGATTTTAACCACTTACAGACCGGACCATTTTGCTGCTCAAAGACCAGACCACTTTTTGCGATTCGGCACTGCGTCGCTTTAACTGACAATTGCGCGGTCGTGCGACGTGGCTCCCAAACAAAATTGACGTCCTTTTTTCCCACAAATAGAGCTTTCTTTTGGTGGTATTTGATCACCCCTGCGGTTTTTATTTTTTGCGCTATGAACAAAAATAGAGCGACAATTTTGAAAAAAACGCATAATTTTTTTACCTTTTGTTATAATAAATATCCCCCAAAAATATATAAAAAAACATTTTTTTCCCTCAGTTTAGGCCGATACGTATTCTTCTACATATTTTTGGTAAAAAAAAATCACAATAAGCGATTATTGATTGGTTTGCGCAAAAGTTATAGCGTTTACAAAATAGGGATAGTTTTATAGCATTTTTATTAATAATTTTTTTTTTTTTACTAGTAATGGGGGCGATCAGCGATTTTTATTGTGACTGCGACATTGTGGGGGACACATCGGACATTTTTGACACATTTTTGGGACCATTGTCATTTATACAGTAATCACTGCTATATAAATGCAGTGATTCCTGTGTAAATGACACTGGCAGTGAAGGGGTTAACCAGTGGGTGGCAGTGTAGGGGTTAAGTGTTCCTAGGGGTGTGTTACTAACTGTGGGGGGGTTGGGCTTTCATTTAGTGAACACTGATCTCTGCTCCAATCACATGGAGCAGAGATCAGCGTCACTAGTTGCTAGGCAGAATGGAGAAATGCTGTTTACATGGCATTTCCTCCATTCAGCCGTCCCGTGAGACGATCGCGGGGATGCCCGCGGCGATCGAGTCCGCGGGTCCCGCGACCGGACTCACGGGGGTCCCGACCAGCGCGGGAGCGCGCCGGCGGCGGCGCGCTCCCGATGGCAGGACGGCATTGAATATTGGACGTACCTGTACGCCAATATGCCTGCCCGTGCCATTCTGTCGACGTACATCTTCGTGCGCTGGTCGGGAACCGGTTAATAATGCTTAAAGGGAAACAATAAAAGTGAAATATTCCTTTATATTTCATACCTGAGGGGTGTCTATAATATGCCTGTAAAATGGCACATGTTTTCCATGTTTAGAACAGTCCCTGCACAAAATGACTTGCGGCTATAATGAATTGCAAGGTCCCGGCAATACAGATAATAGTCATTGAAATAAACAGCACCAAAATACAAAAAACTTGCGTGGGGGTTCCCCCAAATTCCATACCAGGCCCTTCAGGTCTGGTATGGATATTAAGGGAAACCCCACGCCAAAATAAAAAAAATGGCATGGGGGTCCCCCCAAAAATCCATACCAGACCCTTATCTGAGCACGCAACCTGGCAGGCCACAGGAAAAGTGTGGGGGGGGGGGGCGAGAGAGCGAGGGTGCCTTGGAGTAGTACCCCAAAGCAACTTGTGGGGCAAAGGCCTCACCCCCATAACCCTTGCCCGGTGGTTGTTGGGGTCTGTGGGCGGGGGGGCTTATTGGAATCTGGAAGCCCCCTTTAACAAGGGGACCCCCAGATCCCGGCCTCCCCCTGTGTGAAATGGTAACGGATACAAATATACCCCTACAATTTCACAAAATGGTAAAAATTACAAGACATGGCTTGGGACAAGTCCTTTATTAAAAAAGAAAAATGTCCCAGGAAGTCCATTCATCTTCTTCTTCTCTCTCTCAACTGACCGGACTAGAATAAGGCAGTTCATAGCCAGTAGCTGCCCTATTGTCGGTTTTCATCCGTCGGACTAGCATACAAACGAACAGATTTTTCGACCGGACTCGAGTCCGTCGGAAAGATTTGAAAAGTTTTATTTCCAGGTCCGTCAGACTTTTGGGGAAAAAAAGGCCGCTGGAGCCCATACACGATCGTAACATCCGACGGATTCATTCCATCGGACCTAGTCTGTCGAATGGTCCAGTCATGTGTACGCGGCATTAATGAGACTCCTGGGTCACCTTTTCCTATAAAACTTATACCAACAGAGCCTCTCTCTGTCACAGTAGGCACACTAAAGGTACAAGGCATAACTATAGGGTGCTCTCTATGCAGGGTCAATTTTATTTGTGTGACCCATGACAGGCTTAAAAAAAAACAAAAAGAAAAACACAGAAATTAAGCTCAAAATGACAAATTTCTTTGTATTATAACATAAATCCTGTTTACAATAAGCATGTCAGTTAGTGATATATACCAATAAACTGATAAAGTCCAAAGTGAGAAGAGAAGCTTATAATACGGGTGATAAATCACTGCAGCCTGAACAGCGGTTGTAGTGGGCGCATGAGAAAACGTCAGACTTATTTTGACAGGGACAGTACATCTATCCATCTACGATCCATCATAGGGCAACCGAAACAGAATGCTAAAAGAACACACCAGTCATAAATTGTTCATTTTTTTTTCCTCCTGTCTCTAGGAGCTGCATCACTTACTGGGCAGCTTTATCAAAAAGCTCTCTTTGACCCTGAGACAAGTCCCTGAGTCCCTACTACCCTATTTTTCTATAGGCGATGGGGGGTAGCTGTTGGGTAAGCCAATGTGAAACCCGTAGACAGCAGAAGATAGGTGGCTCTGACACCCAGAGTTGGGACAAAGGGTGGGCAGGAGGGGGTGGCTGCCCTGGGCGCAATGGTTTATTGCAGGGATGGGGGATGCCCTGACCCTAACCTTAAGGGAAGGGGGGGAGGCACAGTTTGCCCTGGGCACTGGATGACCTTGCCCTGGTTCTACTGATACCACAGTCCAGTATTACTAATCCCAGTAACCAGCAGAATCTAACTCAGACTCCTTTTCTAGAGAAAATGCTGCCAACTCAAGCATACAGCATTGTATTTACTAACGCAATGCTGAAGATGGCATTGTTGCATAATTCCTTAAGGCTGCATTCACACCTGAGCGTTTCAAAGTCACGCATTTCTACTGCGATTCAACTGAGATTTTGCCGCTTTTTTTGCCGCAATTTCGTTCAGGTCGCCAATGTAAAAGGCAGAAAAATGCCTGTAATCTGCCCCAAAGAAGCTTGTGTTCTTTTTTGAGCTTAGGGCGTTGCTTCAGGTGACAAAACGCTCAGAGGAAATGAATAGGATTTTGCTTGTTGGGCGTTTTTCGGAGGCGTTTTACGAGCATTTTATGAGCTGAAAACGCTCAGGTGTGAATGCAGTCTGAGTGTTACTAAACTCACAACAGTAAAATCAGTGTGTATATGTCGTAAACATGCTTGTTATACTCACTGTGGAACCTAAGGGGTTAATCCTCTGCATTGTGTAAAAAAGCTGTTTGATCTTTCTTCTTTTAACCTCCCCTTCTTCCACTGTCCCCAATATATCTGCTGATAGAACAGAGCCTTGGGGGCACTTTGCACATGCTCAGTTTGGTGTATTTTGCTAGAGAGTCTTTTTTTTTTCTTGGGAGAGTGCATGTGATCAGCACAGGGCCAATAAGCACTGTCCAGACAGAGGGTCAGAGGTCATGTAGCCTCATAGAACAATCAAGGGAGAAGCCCACTCTTTTTTAAGCCAATTAGAGCCTACGGCTCTAATCATGTTCTTCTTCTAAAAAAACAAAAAAATTGGAATCCAGGCGTCTAGCTCCCCGGAATGTAGATTAGGACCGGGTGCATGAAATAGGGGAGGGCGGTGCCACCAGTGCCGGGACAAGGTCATTCAATGCCCAGGACGAAGATGGCAAATTGCGACCCCCCCAGGTGTAAAGAAAGAGTCAGTGTCAGTGGGAATCAACTATGTTTCCTGTGTGTGCTGCTTTTTACTGCAGATCGATTTGTTCTGTATCCTGAAAAGAAAAAAAAGTGATCATTCCCTGTATTAACTATCAGGACAGAGCTTAGGGCAACATGTCACTTACCACATTTACTTACTGCCAGATTTTTATTATTATTATTATTATTATTATTATTATTATATAGGATTTATATAGCACAGACAGTTTACACAGCACTTTACAATATGAGGGCAGACAGTACAATTACAATACAATTCAATACAGGAGGAATCAGAGAGCCCTGTGCTCATTAGAGATTACAATGTAGGAGATGCCACGTGTCACTTGCCATCGTCACCTGCTGCCAGATGCCACAAGTCATTTGCCACTATCACCTGCTGCCAGATTCAACGTGTCACTTGCCAATGTCACCTGCTGCCAGATGCCACGTGTTTCTTGCCACCGTCACCTGCTGCCAGATGCCACGTGTCACTGTCACCTGCTACAAGATTCAACATGTCACTTACCACTGTCACCTGCTGCCAGATGCCACGTGTCATTCACCACCGTCACCTGCTGCCAGATGCCACGTGTTATTTGCCACTGTCACCTGCTGCCAGATGCAACATGTCACTTACCACTGTCACCTGTTGCCAGATGCCACCTGTCATTTGCCACCGTCATCTGCTACCGGATGCCACGTGTCATTTACCACCATTACCTGCTGCCAGATGCCACATGCCATTCATCACTGTCACCTGCTGCCAGATGCAACATGTCACTTACCACTGTCAACTGTTGCCAGATGTCACATGTCATTTGACACCATCACCTGCTGCCAGGTGCGTTGTGTCATTCGTCACCGTCACCTGCTGTCAGATGCCACGTGTCATTCATCACCGTCACCTGCTGCCAGATGCAACATGTCACTTACCACTGTCACCTGTTGCCAGATGCCACATGTCATTTACCACTGTCACCTGCTGCCAGATGCAACGTGTCACTTACCACTGGCACCTGCTGCCAGATTCAACATGGCACTTACCACCGTCACCTGCTGCCAGATGCTACGTATCATTCATCACTGTCACCTGCTGCCAGATGCAATGTGTCACTTACTACTGTCACTTGCTTCCAGATTCAACATCTCACTTACCACTGTCACCTGTTGCCAGATGCCACATGTCATTTGGCACCGTCACTTGCTGCCTGGTGCCTTGTGTCATTCATCACCATCACCTGCTGCCAGATGCAGCGTGTCACTTGCCTTTGTCACCTGCTGCCAGATGCAACATGTCACTTGCCATCCATAGCATGGCTCTCTCTCCCTCCCCTTCAGTTGGGTAAGCTGGATGCTGCAGTTTCCCTCTTAGGATTGCAATGGGCCAGTCCTTGGGACAACATATCCCATGATCCTCCTTTATGCTCCTTTTTTTTTTCCTTCTGCCCAATAGGGAGGAGAGGGCACCGCTCCACACTCCTAAGTACAGCAGCATGAGAAGGGGGGAAAGAAGATCCCACAGCTGCTCTTCCTCGCTGCTGACCGAAGGAGGGAGGGGGAATGGGCAGGAAACAGAGCCCTCTCCTGTACATCGACGGCTCGGGGGGGGGGGGGGGGCAACACAGTTTCTTCTCCGCTCTCTGGTCCTATCATTTGCCTGCGGGGTTAGTACTCAGAAGGGGGGGGGGCTGCGGCAAATCGGCTTTGGCACCCCTCTCCCTTTGCTTGTGGCACCCGCCTAAGATTGGCCATGATTACAGCTATTAGCGGCACCGGCGACTAGTTTGTACAGTCACACACACACAGTTGTGAAGCACACTGCTGCACTTCACCTGCGCCCCTCCTTCCCCCCAAAAAATTGGACTGTTCAGGGCATCCGCCCCTGCCTTGTTCCGACCCTGGGCGCCACTGCGCCCTGTATGGATGGATCGCCACTGCGCCCTGTATGGATGGATCGCCACTGCATAAGTAACATTTGTGCATGGGAGTTTACTCCCACTTTAAGTGTGGGCTTGTCTCTCAGGAGTCATGCTTATTTTAAACAGAGCCCAGACCAAGGACAAACTGGCCTAGGGGGCTCTCTGGTCAACGGGCAACCCTGAGATGTAATACCTTACTAGTCACACCTTAACCAGTTGATACAAGGTACTAAACGTTATATAGAAACATGGAATTGATTTAGTAAAGTTAAATAGGCTGTTCACTTTGCAAAGGGAAATTGCCGATTGCAAGGGACTTTGCCCTAGAGTTTAGTGAATGTGGTGAGTTTTTACTTTGCAAAGAATACCCAATCATTTGCGAGGAAAAAAAATAAAAATGTTGCTTGCTGTCAGAAACCAAAGTGATTCTTATGGTAAGTAAGAATGAGAACCGGCACAGTGGTACCTTTGAGGAGATGTCTCCATTCTTTCAGGGCCGAGACCAACAAGTGGATTGACTGTATCTTCTCAACTTATGGCCTTCGCCTACTGTCAGAAACCATGAAAACAGAAGTACAGTTAAATCACACTTGTTTAATAATAAAAGTAAATAGAACAAACATAGTCAAAACATAGCCAAGTTCGGGAACCGGAATGGATAGTCAGACAAGCCAAATGTCAGGGAGCCGGAGATAAGCGTCGTAAAACAGCAAGCAGGATCTGGAGCCAGAAGGGATGTCAGCCAAGCAAGTCTTTTAACAGGAATGCAGGAGATAGTCTCTGTGATGTTGACCAAGGCGAAGGCAAAGATCCTCTTGGCTGGACGGCTTAAGTAGGCAGGACTGACAAGCTGGATATCATCAAAAGCTGAGTAACTGTGGAGAGATAGGAGCTGGCAACTAGCCGACAGCTGAGCGGCCAGGTTCGAGAAGGAAGGGCTGAGCCCAGCCCTAACACTTGCACATGATTGAATGATGTAGTCAACTAAGCCACTAAACTCTGAGGCAATTTCGGTTGCTAACTGAACAGCCTATTTATCTTTAGTAAATCCACCCCTTGCTCTACATTCAGACCTGCAATCACAGCCTTTAGCACAGAGAACCTAGTTCCTTTGCAGTGCTTATTTATATAGTGGAATGCAAAGAAGAGATGCTGATACTGGATGATGTGAAAGGGTGTAATGTGTAAAATATACCTACAGGTAAAATTTCAATAAGGCTTACGTGTAGATACAATGAATAATTATCTCCTAAACATGCACAGTTTAGAAGATATTCACAATTTCAGCTGTTGATGATGTCATGTGTGCATGCACAATGCGCTCTGAATTGATAGCAGACGTCATCACACGTCATCACACGTCATCACAGCTCAGCTGTTCAAACAGCCAGACTGTGCAAACCCCAGAAGGAAGACCGGTTGAAGATGGAGGCACTGGCAGGAGTGACAGTGTGACACTGGAGAGTTTCATTTGAAAGATAAGATTGCCATACCGTGCTCTAATGTGGTACATACTAGCACATTATGGCATTAACCTGCAGGGGTACCAGTGTTTTATCTATTATAGACTTTACTACCACTTTAATAACCCCCATCTTTCACCATGCTCACCAACCTTTGCTAAGGTGCAAAGGGTTAGTTGCCTAGTTCCCTCTTCCTTCCCCAGTCCAAAAGATTCCCATCCACCCTGCCCAGAAGTAAGTGATGGAATGCCTAAAAAAATCTGGTAGAAAATCTGGTCAGCTTTTGGGTGCGAAAAATATCTCCTTTGGCAAAACCCCCCACTTTTTCTCCAGAATTTGATTTCCCTAATACAACTTTGTTTGTTATGTCTAGCAAAGCCCTGTTCACCTAAACAAGGAGGGAAACTTGCAGCTTTCTAAAGGGCTCTGATTTTCAGTACTTACTACTTATGTGATGCCAGAGTAGGGACTTAATGGTGAATGTCAATTCAATTCATTTTTTTTTATTTGTAGCTGTCCATACACCTAATAATGTTCCTTACCTGCTACATTATTGGTCTGCAGTCATTATTCTTTATATAATAGGAATTCAATCTCAGTTCTTCTTATTATTATACACGATTTATATAGCGCCAACAGTTTACGCAGCACTTTACAATGTACTGTATAGTGGGGGATAACACAGAAGGTACAGGCGGGCCCTGCTCGTAGAGATTACATTCTAAAGGGAGGGGTGGTACAAAAGTTAATAGCTGCAGAGAATTATTTGATGGGGGTGTTCTTATGGGGTACAGTGGTGGCATCACAATTTAAGTTTTGCCACTTATGGTGCTATAATTCAAGGTAAAACCCTCCAGAGTCATCAAAGTCCCTTATCACCTGTTGTCATATATACTCTGTACATCCATTCTTATTTCCAGACTGCTACATTTGAAACAGGAAACAAGATATTTTTTCTGTATTTTTTAAGTTTGGATTACTATTATTAGATTACTATACAAGTGAAAATGACAGTGACTCCAAACAGGCCTTGGTTTCAACTTGAAGTTGAAGAGGTTAGGAGGCTAAGAGGTTAGAAGTGTTCATTGCTCAATTCAATGACCACCCGATTATTTTAAGCACCAATAAAAGGGGGGTTTGTGTTAACAAAATAGAAAGCAATAGGTAGCCACAGAGAGAGTGTGGCATGGCCTACATGGATATGTGTAGATTGTTTTGATTTCACTATGAGTAGACACCCAACTATTACACCGATATGCATTTGTTGAACATACCTCTCCAAGACCGTGGGCAATAATATCAAGTTTGTTCCTCCCTCTGCTCACTTTGCAGCTATTCAGGCCTCCATTTTTCTGAGAAGACCTTCTACCTGAGTCTGAGGTGTGTCTGTGGGAATTTGTGCAGTCAAGTACTCATGTTGAACATAGCTTGCCAAAAAACGTTCTACTTTCTCACAACGGTGTTTTTATAGAGTTCTTTGCAGGCCACTAAAGTTCCTTGAAACCATTCTCAAGAAACGATGTCTTTATGGAGTCTGGCTTTGTGCACAGTCATTCTTCAACAGAATAGGGCCTCCACAAATTGTTTCCATAAGTTTATACATGCACAATTGATTACATTGTCTTTTGTATGCTTGTCAGGACTGGGCTCAGCCCTTCCTTCTCAGAGCTGGCCGTTCAGCTGTTGGCTAATTGCCAGCTCCTATCTCTCCACAGTTACTCAGCTGTTGATGATATCCTGCTCGTCAGTCCTGCCTACTTAATATGGAAGTAAACTCCCCTATCGTTTTCAGCCAAGGAAGCTGCCATCTTTGCCTCTGTTTAATCTTCAACTGCTATGGTACTGCACATGTGATTCGTTATGACACCAGCCATTGGATGGTTCGATAGTTTGGCTGAGAGCACAGCCAATGTGCAGTTAGCATTCCCTCCATGCCTTTTTTTTAACTGTTTAAATCCATGGGTTTACTTCCACTTTGAGCCATTCAGCCCAGATCTCTGCCTTCACCTTAGTCAACATCACAGAGATATTCTCCTGCATTCGTGTTTAAAGACTTTCTTGGCTGACATCCCTTCTGGCTCCAGATCCTGCTTGCTGTTCCACTACATTGATCCCTGACCTCTGGCTTGGCTGACTATCCGTTCCGGTTACTGATCCTTGGCTATATTTTGACTACATTTGTTCTTTTTACTTTTATTATTAAACAAGTGTGATTTAACTGTACTTCTGTCTCGGTCTGATTTCATGGTTTTTGACCATGCTCAATATAAACATGTGAACTCAGTTATTTGAAGGGGTAACCATATACTTTTTGAAAGATTCTCTTCCTATTTCAGGGCCTTCTGTATTTACAAAAAGTATAAAAAATAAAAGTATTTTAATGTGCACATTCAACTTTATGTCCCTTTCTACCTTTTTGTTGTGATTTGGTGGAGTACAACCTCTTATGGTCAAGCTCTATACATACTGTACCTCATTGCTTCTTCTTCCACCATATTATGTAGCTAGTGCTTCGAAGGCCTGAGGGAGCCAAAGTTAGCCTCGTGGAAAAAGCCTTTTGACTAGATATTTAGGAGATGTGAAGGTTTATAGGACCATACAACAATCAGAAATAATATTGTTCACCAAAAGCTATAGAACTTTGAAGAAATTGAGAAAGGAAAACAAATCTGCAATCTACATATTTTTCTTTTTGCTTTCTTTTGTTCTAAGTGATCAAATAATTTATACTATTTGATCAATAAATAATATTTTAGCCCACCGCTCGTTTGACTATGGAAAGTTCAAATTTATACCAATACAAATATATTCTAAGTTATTAATGTAATTAAAAAAAGAACACATAATTAAAACATGTAAGCATTTTAGCCAAATCTCATCTGAGGAAGAAAAATTTATTGAACTGTTAGTCAAAAAGTCCAAGAGTCCAAGGGGGACGAATGTTTTTTTCTTGATCTTCAATGAAGAAGTCTACACTCCCATGGCTGGCTCAAGTAAAAAAAAAAACACAACTGTCATAGAGCCACAAAAACTAATAAAGATTGTAAATGATTATGATTATTTCAATGTTTTAAAATGTTTTTTATCTTTTTTATCTCCCCCGAGAATACTGTTTTCCATAATTACTTCTGTTTCGTCCCTTCCTTAAGATAAATGATTTTGTAATTAGTTATGAAGGAATGTGTGATCGTTCTAAGACATCTGTCAACATGTCATGAAGTATTTGTCCCTCCAGCTATAGTTAAACTTTGTTTAATCATCTCCAGCTTTTTCTTGATGTTCCATCTCAAGAGCACCATGAGCTGGATATCCTATTGCTTGTGTCCAATAAAGCACTGAAGGATTACACAATGTGTCAGAATTGGTAAGTTCCAAAGCATTATTACCTCTCTAGAACAAAATAGATGTTCGACCAATCTAAACTGAGACTCAGCATGAATTAGGAAGATTCATGACTGTTGGAAAATTTAGGTATAGAACCATTCTAACAAATTAGAATCAGCCTTGAACAAAGATTACAGAAAAACGTGTTAAAGTGTTACGAAAAGCCCAGGAGCCTGCATTCTCTATATCTTGTCTTCAACAGTACAAAGAACATGGAAATACAGTTATTTTAGTAAATATATACTTCTAAATACCTTTTCTCATCAGCGGTATATAGCAGTCTTGTGACTTCTATCAGTGTCCGGCCGAGTACTGGTTAAAGGGGTTATAAATATTCATGTTTTTTCACCTTAATGCATCCTATGCTTGAAGGTGAAAAAACACCTGGCAGTCACCGGCCCCCCAGCACCCCCGTTTTACTTACCTGAGCCCCTTCATCTCTTCGGCAGGGACTCGCTTTCCTTCCCTTCCCTGGCTCTTGATTGGATAGATTGATAGCAGCACAGCCATTGGCTCCTGCTGCTGTTAATCAAAACCAATGACACGGGTGCCGGGGGCGGGGCCGAGTCCGGCATTCGTGTCTGTAAATGCAAATGCTGGACTCGGGAGCTTGCCCAAAAGGTAACCCCCCCGGGAGAGCGCTTCTCCTAGGGGGTTATCTGATGCGGGAAGGAGCCGCGAGAGCTGCGGGGGGACCCCAGAAAAGGAGGTTCGGGGCCACTCTGTGCAAAACGAGTTGCACAGTGGAGGTAAGTATGACATGTTTGTTATGTTAAAAAAAAAAATCCTTTACAATCACTTTAAGGCTTATAGGAGGAGTTTTCATTCTCCTCTAAATGTCCTTCGAGGCTGAATGACCCCTGACCCTCTGTCTGGAGAGTGCTAAATGGTCCTGTGCTGATTACATGCGTTGCTGATCACATCACCAAACTGAGCGTGTGCAGAGTGCCTTCAAGGCTCCGTACTATCAGCAGATGGAATGGGGACTGTGAAAAGAAGGGGAGGGTCAGAGAAGACAGGATCAAACAGTCTTTTTTACACAATGCAGGTGATTAACCCCATAGCTTCCACAGTGAGAATAACCAGTATGCTTTACTGATCTTACTGTTGTGGGTTTAGCAACACTTTAAAGAGTATGTAAACCCAGCATTTCATATTCCTGAAATGTGCCTGCTGTACAATGAAAGAGTATTCTGTTGCATTGTCTCTTTTGTGTGAACTCTCTTGTGTTTCTGCCAGTCCCTCTGCTTTCATATTAAATCTGACCACACTAAGCAGGAGAGCACATCATGGTCAGTTTTCTAGCTATGCTGGGGACTCAGCCTGCTCTCTTCCAATGATAAGACGTGTCCTGACAACAGGAACAGGAACAGCTGGGAGGCCACAGACTCCAGGAACAGCCCAGCTGGGAGGCCACAGGCTCCAGGGACAGCCCTGCTGGGCAGCCACAGGCTCCAGGAACAGCCCTGCTGGGCGGCCACAGGCTCCAGGGACAGCCCTGCTGGGCGGCCACAGGCTCCAGGGACAGCCCTGCTGGGCGGCCACAGGCTCCAGGGACAGCCCTGCTGGTCAGCCACAGGCTCCAGGGACAGCCCTGCTGGGCGGCCACAGGCCCCAGGGACAGCCCTGCTGGGCGGCCACAGGCCCCAGGGACAGCCCTGCTGGGCGGCCACAGGCTCCAGGGGCAGCCCTGCTGGGCGGCCACAGGCTCCAGGGACAGCCCTGCTGGGCGGCCACAGGCTCCAGGGACAGCCCTGCTGGGCGGCCACAGGCTCCAGGGACAGCCCTGCTGGGCGGCCACAGGCTCCAGGGACAGCCCTGCTGGGCGGCCACAGGCTCCAGGGACAGCCCTGCTGGGCGGCCACAGGCTCCAGGGACAGCCCTGCTGGGCGGCCACAGGCTCCAGGGACAGCCCTGCTGGGCGGCCACAGGCTCCAGGGACAGCCCAGCTGGGAGGCCACAGGCTCCAGGAACAGACCAGCTGGGCAGCCGTGAAAAGGCTGGGAGAGCGGTGCGGGATTCAGGAACAGCCTAGGATCTGCTGGCCCCTGGCAAATCATGATTCAACCCCCAAGGGGGTCCTGACCCCCAGGTCGAGAACCACTGGCTTAGACATACGTGAACATCGCTGGAGAGAGAAGGGGCTCAGGAAAGGAATTAGGGGCGTGCTGGGGGGGAGGACTGCTACACACAAAAGGATTTTTATCCTAATGTAGATTGCATTAAGATAAAAAATCTTTTGCCTTTACAACTCCTTTAAGGCTGCCTTTAAGTAGGGGAACTTTAACCACTGGCCGACCTTATACTGTATATATACGGTGCCAAAGCAGCTCCTCTGTGCAAGATTGCATACCTGTACGTAATCCTGATCTTCTGGGTCTGGGGCGCACACGCACACCACCGGCGACCTGCTCCTGCTGTGATTGGACACAGTGGGAGCCAATCAGTGGTTCAGGTGGATGCGATGTCCACCAGAACTTGCCGATCATTCTCAAGAGAGTATATGTAGAGTGAATGTAAAAATGCCAAATCGCCGTTCTGTGAGAATGGAAGGTAGTGATGCCGTGTTCCCTAGGAACAAATGTATCCCTTTGATCACTTCTGATAATGATGAGCCGAACACCCCCGGTTCGGTTCGCACCAGAACCTGCGAACAGACCTAAACTTCGTGTGAACTTTAGAACCCTATTAAAGTCTATGGGAATAGAACGTTCAAAATCTAAAGTGCTAATTTTAAAGGCTAATATGCAAGTTACTGTCCCAAAAAGTGTTTGGGGACTCGGGTCCTGCCCCAAGGAACATGTATCAATGCAAAAAAAAGTTTTAAAAACTGCAGTTTTTTCGGGGGGAGTGATTTTAATAATGATTAAAGTGAAACAATAAAAGTGTAATATTTCTTTAAATTTCGTACCTGGAGGGTGTGTATAGTATGCCTGTAAAGGGGCGCATGTTTCCCGTGCTTAGAACTGTCCCTGCACAAAGTGTCATTTCTGCAGGAAAAAAAGTCATTTAAAATCACTCGTGGCTATAATGAATTGTTGGCTCCCGTAATACAGAGAACACTCATTGAAAGTAATTGATAAAAAAAAATAGCGTGGGGATCCCCCAAATTCAATTACCAAGCCCTTCAGGTCTGGTATGGATATTAAGGGGAACCCTGCGTCAAATTTTTAAAAAAATTGACGTGGAATTCACCTTAAAAATCCATACCAGACCCTGTAACTCGAGCATGCAACCTGGCAGGCTGCAGGAAAAGTGGGGGGGATGAGAGAGCGCCCCCCCCCTCCTGAACCGTACCAGGCCACATGCCCTCAACATTGGGAGGATGCTTTGGGGTCCCCCCCAAAGCACCATGTCCCCATGTTGATGGGGACAAGGGCTTCATGCCCACAACCCTTGCTGGTGGTTGTGGGGGTCTGCAGGTGGGGGGCTTATCAGAATCTGGAAGCCCCCTTTAACAAGGGGACCCCCAGATCGCCCCTGTTTGAAATGGCAAGGGGGTACAAAAGTACCCCTACCATTTCACAAAGAAAGTGTAAAAAATAGTTAAATAAGACAAACACACTTTCAAAAAAGTCCTTTATTAAAAATAAAAAAAAATAAAAAAGATTCCAGCGGTGGTAATCCACTCTTGCTATCCAGTGACAGATAATCATCCAGCGATGGCTGATCTGATCCAGCGATGGGTGATCTCTCCCTCCAGTCCAGCGCAGCGCAGTCCATCCATCCTTCCTCTGTCTCCCCTGTCGGAGACACTGCGGGATCCCGGCGGCCTGACGTTTCTTATATGAGGAGGGCGGGGCCACCCATCACCTGACCCCGCCCCCTCTAACACAAGTTGGGAAGCCAGGCTACCCCAATGACGTAGGAGTGACCCCGCCCCCTCTGATGTAACGCAGTTTGCTTGCTCACCAGCTGCCGTCATTATACTACGTATGTGTACGTCGGCCGCTTTAAGAGCTAACGGCGTGACACCGGAGCTGATGCGCATGGCTGGTGTCTGCAATGTCCGCCGGTGACCCCTGGTCACTCCTCAGAGAGCCAGAGTGGGGATCTGTCAATCTAGACAGACGGATCCCCGTTCTGTCAGGGAAGTAGAGCGAGATCAGGAACAAGGATATATCTCTACTCCCAGACAGTCTCCACCCCCACAGTTAGAAACACCTCCCTAGGGAACACTTAACCCCTTGATCGCCCCCTAGTGTTAGCCCCTTCCCTGCCAGTGACATTTATACAGTAATCAGTGGCTATTTATAGCACGGATCCCTGTATAAATGTCAATAGTCTCAAAAAAGTGTCAAAAGTGTCCAAACTGTCCACCACAAAGTCACAGTCCCACTAAAAATCGCTGATCACCGCCATTACTAGTAAAAAAAAATAAAAGCAGTGTTTCCACTAAAAAAATAAAAATAATTAAGTCAGCAACTACAAATACTGCAGCTGCTGACTTTTAATAATTGGACATTTACTTGTCCGAAGGTCCAGCGATGCGGGGGATCGAAGCCCCGCTCATCTCCCCCTCTGCTCAGCAGCGTCTGCATTTTAACTATGGGTGCACGACTGTGGCTTCACAGCCGGGCACCCACTGCACATGTGCGAGCTGCGCGCCATGGCTGGCCACGCAATCATCTGGGACCTGTCACATGTCCCAGATGATCACCTAGAGGGAGGGGGCAGAGGTGATCTCCCTTTTCTGCGCCGAGGGAAGTGACGTCGGGAGCTGAAGGAGGCAGACTACAAGGGACCCCCTAGCAACAGGCATTTAGAGGTGAGTAAAAGAAAAACTTTCTCCACATTTTTTTTTTTTTAAGCACATTAATACATTTTTTTTTTTTTGGGTGGAACTCCACCTTAAATAATAAAAATGCTTAAATATAATGGAAAATGTATATCAAATACTTACCGTAATTTTCCTTTCCTGATGGGCTCCATGGCAGCATACGTGTGGGTCAGCCCCGCCTCCATAATTACCCAATAGGACCTCTACTCCCATAAATCTTTGCTCCAAGCTGCTATCCGTGTTCCGTAACTAGCCTACTCCAACATTTGGGAGGGAACTCCTGCTGCCATGGAGCCCATCAGGAAAGGAAAATTATGGTAAGTATTTGATATAAATTTTCCATTTTCCTGACAGGCTCCATGGCAGCATACGTGTGGGAAATAACTCGCCAAACACACCCGGGTGGGCTAAAAATGTTGAGCAAAGAAACTAGAACTTTATTTTTCATTGTCCACTGACAATACTTGTAAACCAAAATTAACAGAAGAAAGCGCAGCTGGCTCTACACAATAATGGGAAACAAAAGTATTAATTGAAGACCAGGAAGCTGCTCTACAGATAACTTCTGGTGCAACATGTCGAACTGCTGCCCAAGAGGTCGAGATGCCCCGAGTTGAATGAGCCGTCACTGCCTCGGGAGAAACCATGCCCTTTGCCTTGTATGCCCTTTGAATCGTTTGGACCACCCAAGATGAGATTGATCTTACTGATGCTCGCATCCCTTTATTTTTGCCATGGAGAAGGACAAAAAGAAAGTCTGTTCGTCTGAACGAGGCTGTAGCGTCCAGATATTGCTTCAAGGTGCGACCAACATCCAGGGGATGAATCTCTTGGTTGTCTGACATTCTAAACGTAGGTAGCACGATCTCCTGATTTTCATGAAATACTGATGTAACTTTTGGATTTGACCCAAGCATAGGGATCAGGACCACTCTATCCGGAAAGAAGGTTAGAAATGGTTCAACAGACCCAAGATTCCTAATTTCCGACACTCTTTTGGCTGAAGTTATTGCCACCAGAAACACCGTCTTGATAGTGAGATCTCCTAAAGACAGGGGAGCATCCAAACTTTTCCCAAGATCAGAAAGAAAGTCCAATACTAACGGAAGCTCCCATTTGGGAAACCTGGGCCTTTTTTGAGGCCTAAGCCTGATGGCTCCTTTAAAGAATTGTTGAATTAAGGTATGATTCGCCCACGAAACTCCTGTAAAGGCTGAAATGGCTGAGACTTGTACTCTAAGAGAACTAACTGCCAGAGACAAGTCTAACCCTGACTGAAGGAAAGACAATATATCTTGAACTGCCGGAGAATTATATGAATTTGACCGAGAAGACATGTGGCCCATAAACCTGGCCCATATACGTTCGTATACTTTATTGGTACTCTTCCGTCTGGCACTAAGAAGGGTTGGAATCGCTTCTTCTGGGCAACCCAGAGCTTCTAGCCTTCTCCTCTCAAGAACCATGCCCTGAGGTGTAGACAGGATGGGCACGGGTGTAACAGTGTGCCCTGAGACAGTAGATCTGGCCTCAGAGGCAGGGGAACTGGATCCTGATAGCTGAGGAGCAACAGCAGAGGAAACCAAGGCCTGTTGGGCCAGAATGGTATTATCGCAATGATCTCCACCTTCTCCCCTCTGAGCCTCCGAAGGAACTGTAGGATTACAGGAACTGGAGGGAAGGCATAGGCTCTCTGGAACTTCCAACAATCCGTGAGAGCATCTATCCCGAACGCC
Source organism: Lithobates pipiens (assembly GCF_037356315.1). Classification (NCBI taxonomy): domain Eukaryota; kingdom Metazoa; phylum Chordata; class Amphibia; order Anura; family Ranidae; genus Lithobates; species Lithobates pipiens. The sequence goes on along the minus strand of NW_027507790.1, from coordinate 263,098,043 downwards.
TGAGGATCCCTGAACCTTGAGTAGTATCTGTGCATCTTGCGATTGTACGGCGAAGCGAACAGATCGACCTCTGGAGATACTCCCAGAGTTAGAAGCCACTCGAAGACATCCCTGTGAAGGGACCACTCGTTGTTGTCTATTTTGACCCTTGACAGAAAATCTGCTTGAACATTCTGGACCCCTGGGATGTATACAGCAGAAATGTTGACCACATTCTTCTGAGCCCAGTTCATTATCGGTTCTACTTCTCGTAATAGAGACCAACTGCGAGTCCCTCCTTGTTTCTTTATATAGGCCACCGCAGTTGTGTTGTCCAATCTTAACATTACTGACAACCCTGCCACCAGATGGCGAAATGCTATGAGTGCTTGAAAGGCTGCTCTCAACTCCAGGATGTTGGAGACCACACACAGCGATGGGAACGACTACCTTCCTTGAGCTACTTCCGTAAGGCAATGAGCGCCCCAACCTTTGTTGCTGGCATCTGAGGTTACTATTACCCAGGAAAGGGGGACTATCGAATGATGGTTGCGTAGATTCTTCCCTTGAAGCCACCAGAGGAGAGACATCCTCATCGCTGGTGTAAGGAGTATGCGCTGTGTTTGATTGGACGAGTCCCACTGTTGCAGAAACCCTTTCTGGAAGGGACGAGTGTGCCACTGGGCCCACTTCACCATAGGGATGGTGGCCGTCATTGTGCCGATCACTTTCAAACATTGTAGAGCCGAAAGATGAGATGATTCCCAAGCCTTGTGAATCCTGTCCCGGATCACACTGATTTTTTCCTCCGGCAGGGAGATAGTGCCTTTTAATGTGTCGAACTGAGCCCCTAGAAACACGATAACTTGAGTTGGAACCAGATGGCTCTTCTCTAGGTTCAGGAGCCAACCAAACGTCTGCAGAGTGGAGATGACTAAACTCTTGTGTTCCAGAATTTGATCTCTGTCCTGAGATAATAGGAGCAAATCGTCCAAATAATGATGGAGACTAACTCATTTGACTCGTAAAAGAGCTACTATCGCTAGGAGTACCTTGGAGAAGACCCGAGGAGATGTTGTCAATCCGAATGGGAGACAGGTAAACTGGAGGTGTTGCTCGCCAACTGCGAAACGGAGAAATTGCTGGAAATCCCTTGCTACTGGCACGTGAAAGTATGCGTCCTTCAAATCGATTGAGATTAACCAATCCCCTAGCTGCACCGACTGTTGGATTGTAAGAAGAGACTCCATCTTGAACTTTTCCTTGCGAATGAAGGAATTGAGGTGGGTCAAATCTATCACCGGCCTCCATGCGCCATTTCTTTTCTGAACCATAAACAGAGGAGAATACATGCCTTCGCCACGTTCGTCTTCCGGCACGGGCACAGCTGCGTCTTGATCCAGCAAACAACTTATGTAGGTCTATAGGACCTGTTTCTTTTCCTCTGAGCCTGGAATTGTTGTGGGAACGAACCTTAATCTCGGAGTGTTGATGAAAGTCCACTTGTGACCCGAGGAAACCGTCTTGACGGTCCAATAATCTTGAATTGAGGCCGCCCAAACATGCCGGTAGTGAAGAAGGCGAGCCCCCACCTGACATGTTTGAGCGGGCCCAATTTCAAAAAGATTTGGTAGAATCTTGATTACCTGCGGAAGCCCCCTTTGAGGTTTTCTTAAGGGAGGATTGTCTGGACCTCCAAGATCTAGAGAACTCCCTGCCGGGTCTATAACTGCGCGCTTCTCTAGCGCGATCCGAGGTCTGTCTTCTTGGAAAAATACGTTTTTGGTTTTGAAGACGTCTGTCTTGAGGGAGGAACCCAGACCTCCCACCCGTGGCCCGGGATATGGCGCTATCTAGTTTATTACCAAATAAGGAGGTTCCCTCAAATGGTATACGACACCATGCCTGCTTAGATGTTGGATCCGCCAACCAGGGACGGAGCCACAAAGCACGGCGTGCCGAGACTGCTGCCAACATAGCCCGAGACAGAAGGCGGGTAATGTCAATAGATGCCTCCCCCAAAAAGGCTGATGCCATTCTGATCTCCTGAATGGGAGAGTCTTTAGCTGTATTCACCGAGATACCTCTCAAGAATTCCTCAACATTGTCGGCCCATGTTTCAATAGCCTTTGAAACTGCGGCTAAAGCCAAAGTTGGTTTACAAGCCATCCCTGAAGTTAGATAAATTCTTTTCAGATCTGAGTCAATTCTTCTCTCTAACGGATCTTTGAAAGATACCGTGTCTTCCAGAGGGAGAGTCACGTATTTGACTAAACGCATAAGTGCTGCGTCTACCAGAGGAGCTGATTCAAGGTGCTTCACATCATCCTCTTTAAAGGGGTACAATTTAGACACTTTTGATTGCATGGAACTCTTCCTATCAATCTTGCTCCACTCTTCAGTAATGATTTCTCCCAATTCAGATAGCAAAGGAAAATATTGCCGTTCTTTTTTGAGTTGTTTGAAAAACTTTCTTTGTTTGGGCAGGGGGGAAGTAGTGGGTTCTTCCCATTTTAAAGCTTCTTTCACTGCCTTGACTAGAGCAGGTACTAAAGCATAATCAAATCCTAGTCCTGGATCCTCTGGATCCGAATCGCTGTCAGACAAGAGAACAGAGTGGTGGCTTGGTTGAGAAGATTCTCCAGTCTCTTGTAAGAGCCCTTCACCCCCTGAAGGACATAATGGGTCTGAGGGGGGATCCATAGAGTGATGAGCTTCCCTCTGCTGTAAGGATTCCTTTACCACCCTTCTCACCATAGACTCCAAGCGTTGATCCGCACCATCTCTTTCATCTGCGACTTTAGAAAAGCAATGATCACAGAGCGATTTGTCTGATGGGATGGGCATCTTACAGCCCCAACATGAATTATCTGGTCCTCTGCTTGAGTGCGAGTGACCACTGCGTTGTCCAGATCTGGAAGACCTACGGTAACCAGACTTTGACGATGATTTGCGGTGGTGCGATTTTGACGATCCACTGCGACTATGCGCACTGTAATGCGGTTCAGACCTAGAAGGGCTATAAGGAAATATACAAAAAAAAAGAGAGAGAGATACAGACCAGGCTGGTATCAAATGCTAAGGAATACTCCACAAATACACAGCAATCCAGCCATGCACATACCTGTTACAAGCGGGCAGGTCACTAGTAGGCAGTGAGGCATCCATAACTAAAGATCGCTGACTGTAACAACAATAGACCCTCATAAGCAGCCACACAAAACACAGGAGCAATAATACATCAGAGCAGATCATAACCTACCTTACACCAACCAGAGAATGGCCCCGGGAAGTCGCTGAATTTCCTGCAATCATTCCCAATTCTGACATCTCTCACTGTGTTTTTAAATATGGCGCTCGTGACGTCATCAGCGGCGTCAGACGCGAGATGCCCGCACGCATGCGCGGGAACCAAGCCTCGCTTTGGATTTGGGTCCGCGCATGCGCAGAACGCAGCGCTGGACCCGGAAAACAGGGGGAGAAAGGCTGCTGGAACGCGGAAGCGTCAGCGCCTATGCACAAGAACCAGCTGGCATATGAATAAGACACAGGTAGAAAAAAGAAAACACATAAACACTGCTGCCATGAAAAACAGAATTTTTACAGCTCACCACTCCACCAACGATCATCTGGCCGAACAGGTTCAAGCACACACCACCGATCCACCGGGCAGATAATGGCCACCTTACATAGCAGGTAATAAGCCGTGCGCACTTATCTTCGGACAAACCAAGCCTTCAGCGCTACTCTGCCATACACTCCATACCTATGCTTAACAGACAGGGCCTATCGGAGGAACAAAAGCTTGATAGTCGGCCGATTTGATCGTAGTGAAGATCTCTTCAGATAGGAAACACCTGTCCTATGGAGGAGGACAAAAAAGGAACACGGATAGCAGCTTGGAGCAAAGATTTATGGGAGTAGAGGTCCTATTGGGTAATTATGGAGGCGGGGCTAACCCACACGTATGCTGCCATGGAGCCTGTCAGGAAATCTCCTATTGTAGATGCTATAACATTTGGGCAAACCAATTAATATACGCTTATTACAATTTTTTTTTTTTTTTTTTAACCAAAAATAAGTAGAATACATATTGGCCTAAACTGATGAAAACATTTTTTTTTATTTTTTTTTTGGATATTTATTATAGCAAAAGTAAAAATATTGTTTTTTTTTTCAAAATTGCCACTCTTTTTTTGTTTATAGCACAAAAAATAAACATACTACTAAAAGCTCTATTTGTGGGGAAAAAAGTTCATACATTTTGTTTGTACACAACGTTGTACGACCGCTAAATTTTCCGTTAAAGCGACGCAGTGCCATCTTGCAAAAAATGGCATGATCATTAAGGGGGTAAATCCTTCCGAGGCTGAAGTGGTTAAAATAACACAGTGTCGTATTGCAAAACAAAAAAAAAAATGGCCTGGTCATGTAGGACGGGTAAACCTTCCAGAGTGCAAATGGTTAATAGAATCCTTTAAAGCAGTGGTCATCAACCCCTGTCCTCAGGACCCACTAACAGGCCAGGTTTACAAGATAACTGAAATACATGACAGGTGATATAATTTGCTGCTCAATGATTGCAGTATTCTAGTCTGCATCTCTCCAAGGTAATACATAAAACCTGCCCTGTTAGTGGGCCCTGAGTACATGATTGATGACCACTGGTATAGAGGATACCTATGCTAAAGAGATGTTGGGGCTGCTATTGCTGACCTCTCCTGCTGAAGATGCTACAGTGGTGTGAAAAAGTGTTTGCCCCCTTCCTCATTTCCTGTTCCTTTGCATGTTTGTCACACTTAAGTGTTTCGGAACATCAAACCAATTTAAACAATAGTCAAGGACAACACAAGTAAACACAAAATGCAATTTGTAAATGAAGGTGTTTATTATTAAAGGTGAAAAAAAATCCAAACCATCATGGCCCTGTGTGAAAAAGTGATTGCCCCCTAAACCTAATAACTGGTTGGGCCACCCTTAGCAGCAACAACTGCAACCAAGCGTTTGCGATAACGTGCAATGAGGCTTTTACAGCGTCCTGGAGGAATTTTGGCCCACTCATCTTTGCAGAATTGTCCTAATTCAGTTACATTAGAGGGTTTTCGAGCATGAACGGCCTTTTTAAGGTCATACCACAACATCTCAATAGGATTCAGGCCAGGACTTTGGCTAGGCCACTCCAAAGTCTTCATTTTGTTTTTCTTCAGCCATTCGGTGGTGGACTTGCTGGTGTGTTTAGGATCATTGTCCTGCTGCAGAACCCAAGTTCGTTTCAGCTTGAGTACACGAACAGATGGTCGGACATTCTCCTTCAGGATCTCTTGTTAGACAGCAGAATTCATAGTTCCTTTTATCATGGCAAGTCTTCCAGGTCCTGAAGCAGCAAAACAGCCCCAGACCATCACACTACCACCACCATATTTTACTGTTGGTATAATGTTCTTTTTATGAAATGCAGTGTTCCTTCTACGCCAGATATACTTGGACACACACCTTCCAAAGAGTTCCACTTTTGTCTCATCGGTCCACAGAATGTTGTCCCAAAAGTCTTGGGGATCATCAAGATGTGTTGTGGAGAAATTGAGACGAGCTTTGATGTTCTTTTTGCTCAGCAGTGGTTTTCTCCTTGGAACTCTGCCATGCAGGCCATTTTTGCCCAGTCTTTTCCTGATAGTGGAGGCATGAACGCTGACCTTAACTGAGGCAAGTGAGGCCTGCAGTTCCTTGGACGTTGTTGTGGGGTCTTTTGTGACCTCTTGGATGAGTCGTCGCTGCGCTCTTGGGGTAATTTTGGGCGGCCGGCCACTCCTGGGAAGGTTCACCACTGTTCCATGTCTTCGCCATTTGTGGATAATCGCTCTCACTGTGGTTCGCTGGATTCCCAAAGCTTTGGAAATGGCTTTATAACCCTTTCCAGACTGATAGATCTCAATTACTTTCTTTCTCAATTGTTCCTGAATTTCTTTGGGTCTCGGCATGATGTGTAGCTTTTAAGGATCTTCTGGTGGACCTTACTATGTCAAGCAGCTCCTATTTAAGTGATGCCTTGATTGTGAACAGGTGTGGCAATAATCAGGCCTGGGTGTGGCTAGAGAAATTGAACTCAGGTGTGGACAACCACAGTTATAGTATGTTTTAACAAGGGGGGCAATCACTTTTTCACACAGGGCCATGATGGTTTGGATTTTTTTTCACCTTTAATAATAAACACCTTTATTTACAAATTGCATTTTGTGTTTACTTGTGTTGTCCTTGACTATTGTTTAAATTGGTTTGATGTTCCGAAACACTTAAGTGTGACAAACATGCAAAGGAACAGGAAATGAGGAAGGGGGCAAACACTTTTTCACACCACTGTATATACCGGGCTAGTCATGCTCATTCATTAGCTTCATTCAGAAATACCAAGCAGCCACCCCATGCATGGTCAGTTTGGCAAATACTGTAAGTAACCAAAAGTCGATCTGAGCAGTCACAAGCCAAAAGCCCTGGGTTTCAAGCTAACACAGAAAGACTGGACTTCTACTTTAATTGTTAAAGTAGAACTAAAAAATGTTATTTTGGATAAAAATAAGGGGTGGGGGGGCCCTGTGCCCCATTGAAGAGATTCCCCTTCACCTATTGTCCCATAGCAACATCAAGTGAAAAGAAATCCATCCAAAGTGAGTTGTCACCAGGACTATTGTCCCCACTGGACATGTTCCCCTCTGTTCCTGTTCTGGTGAAAACCTAAAGTTAGGTATTTTCTCCAGGGCCGTCTTTAATATTGATTGGACCTCGGGCAAAACTTTTCTTGGGGGCCCCCCATGCAGTTTAGCTCTCCACCTGCTCAGAGACATACAATAATTAGCAGTTAGACTCAAAATCAGTTTACTGAATCAGATCAGGCAACTATTGTGATTGGTTGCCAGAGGTTAGTGTATCATTACCACTCACTGATTAGTTGCTAGAGGTTACAGCACACATTACAGCTCACTAATTAGTTGCTAGAGGTTACAGCACATGATTTCTTCTTGTTGATTGCTTGCTAGAGATTGCTGTGTATATGACCTCAGGGGGGCATGATATACATATCGATGCTGCTGCTATTTACATATGAATGCAGGTAATTTACATGTAAACACAGGGTCTGCAGGTGCGTCATCTGTACACAACAATAGGGCAGAGCTGGGCAGCATAAGTAGCAGCACTTCACACTGAGATATCAGGACACAGCACAGGACCAAAACTTCAAGGGACGATGGAATTTAAACCAGGATAGTTGGCAAGTATGAGGCAGCTTCTTTGGGCCCCACAACAATGACAGGGCCCAGGGCAGCTGCCCCTTTTGCCCTGCCTTAAAAACTGCCCTGATTTTCTCTCGTTTTCAGGGATAATGGTTAACAGGACCAATAGAGAGGGTGCATCCTCCAAATAGGGAAACAGACGGCAGTAAAAACCTGATGGGTGTTCTAATTCCTCTCCACATTATCTAAAACTAAAGCTAACTTTAGTAATACTTTAGAGCTCTTTATCTCCATCCGTAGAAAATAACTGGCAGCAGACAGTTCCAAGATCTCAGTGGAGCTTCTGTTTGATCATGGTGCTTGAAAATAACAATCCAAGTGGCTTTCTAAAAGTTTCTTGTTCCCTGAGCATAGGTGAAAGAATTTTGTTCTCATCTTTTGGTAAACAAACTCCTACGCAGATGCTTAACTAATAATCGCTATGGCTTTACTATTATGAGAGAAGACAAATAAAATTAAACGGGTTAAATCTGTCCCAGCATTAATTTGGTTAATTAAAGGACAAGATAGAGTCAAAGCACATGAAAAATTACTATGCGCCCACAAAACATTGAATACTAATGTTGAAGCCATAGGAAGCCTGTGCATTTATTTCAAACACATAATTCAAAAGCTTTTAATTACATTTAATGAAAAATGTTCCTTGACCCCACATCCTGTGAATGCCAGCTCCTGACAAGGAAAAATGACTTGCATTTAATTTAAAATTTTGCTTTCTTCGCCTTCTTTAAATAAGCATGACAGAGATGGCTGGAGGTTTACTTATTTTATTTAAAAAAAAAATAAATAAAAAAAAACGTGCGTTTGTACCTTGGAAAATTTTATTCCACTTGTATTTCTGAAAAGAGCTCAAGAAAATAGGTAAGCTCTAGTCAAAACTTGAAATTGAGCCTTGAATGTACAAAGGGGCCAAGGCTTACTGGCTAGTGATGAGTGAATCCACCAGAGTTCTCCCCGCTGATCACCACCTCACAAATTTGGCCCTGCAGTCAATTTCACAGTATGATTATTCATTGCTGATGCATAAGTGATTTGGTAAAAATATGTGTAAACCCTAACAAAAGTCTAGCTTCCTTGCAACCAATTCCTGTCTACATACTGTCGGTAAACCAGCATGAGCTTACCTGGGATCTAGTGGACTGGGCATCTGAACAGATATCTGGGCTCTGGAGGACAGGATGAGCGAACAGATATCTGGGTTCTGGTGGACCAAATATGTGAGCAGATATCGAGGATCTTGAGGACAGGATATCTGGTATCTGGTGGACAAGATACAGTATGTGAGCAGATATCTGGGATCTTGAGGACAGGATATGCGAGCAGATATCTGGTATGGTATCTGGTGGACAAGATACAGTATGTGAGCAGATATCTGGGATCTTGAGGACAGGATATGCGAGCAGATATCTGGTATGGTATCTGGTGGACAAGATACAGTATGTGAGCAGATATCTGGGATCTTGAGGACAGGATATGCGAGCAGATATCTGGTATGGTATCTGGTGGACAAGATACAGTATGTGAGCAGATATCTGGGATCTGGTGGACAGGATTTGTGAGCAGATATCTGGGATCTTGAGGACAGGATATGTGAGCAGATATCTGGTATCTGGTGGACAAGATACAGTATGCGAGTAGATATCTGGGATTTGGTGGACAGGATTTTGTGAGCAGATATCTGGGATCTGGTGAACAGAATATGCAAACCTCCTTCCATATCCGCCTCCAGGACTTCTCCCGAGCTGTGCCCATCCTCTGTAATTCGCTACCCCAATCTGTCAGACTGTCTCCAGCTTTATCCACTTTTAGGCAATCCCTGAAAACTTTCCTCTTCAGAGAAGCCTATGCTGCCTCCATCTAACAACTGCACTATTTTCTCCATTAGCTCATCCCCCACAGCTATCGCCCTTTTGTATAACTTGACCCCCCCTCCTAGATTGTAAGCTCTAACAAGCAGGGCTCTCTGATTCCGCCCTGTATTGAATTGTATTGCAATTGTACTGTCTGCCCTAATGTTGTAAAGTGCTGCGTAAACTGTCGGGACACCCTATCCCTGCAATAAACCATTTCGCCCAGGTAAGCCTCTCCTCCTGCCCACCCCTTGTGCCAGCCCTGGTTATTTATGAACTACAGTCATACCAGCAGCTCTGGCTGTGCTACATTTTCCTGAATGTGATTCCATTTAGGGAGTCAGCTTGGGTGCATCAGAAGGCCTGATGCAACTAGTCTGGCTAGTGAAATCGGTTAGGCTTTCCCTCTCTTCCAGCTTCTTGGAGGAAGGCTCCCTACATTTCCGCTTAGATGAACCAGACCACATTGTTGCACCAGGTAGTATTGGATGGCAAAATATTTCCAACCCTCAATATTGCTAAGAGGACTATGGGCATTGAATGGTGTTTAATGGCTGGTGTCTCCATGCACATGTAGCAACATATCATGTGGCATGGAATGTCATATCTTCACCTAAGGATGGGGGGATGTTGTTAGTGAGAAGTGGTTGAAAGTCTGCTGCATTCACACCTGAGCATAGCGTTTTCAAGCGTTTTTTGCGGCGTTTTTCTGGCGTTATTTACCACGATTTGCAACGTTTTTTACAGCGTTTTTTACCGCGATTTGCCGCGATTTTGTGCAGGGCAAAAGGTCACCAATGTTAAAAGAAGAAAAACACCCAAATCTGCTCAATTCGAGCGACAAAAAGGGTCCGGAACTTGTTTGAGCTTCAGGTGTTCGGCTTCAGGCGACATGAAGTGGAGATGTGAACCATCTCCATTGAGAATAATAGAATTTTTCCCCTCTAGCATTTTGTAGCTTCAGGCTTCAAGCTACAAAACGCTCAGGTGTGAATGGGGTCTAAACTGAGCCTATGTACTTGTGCATCATGGATGCGTGTCACCTAGTGGACTTACAGTATATGGATATAAATGCATATAACCCTTTTCTTGGAGTTTTCCAACAATGATTACAAGTAAAAAGTGGCCCCCTCGGATGGTGGATGATTTTTTTCAGCATCTTCGATTTTCTCTGATATATGGTCTTATTGAAGTTTGATACATTGTTACTCTGACTTTTCTCCTTCTCCATTCCCCAAAACGACTATGTGAATTACCATATTGGTGATTAACAAAAGAAAAAGTTTACACTTCCTAAAGGGACATTATTGAGTGAGGATTCACACTGCCATATTTCTAGGATAATTAGGAGATTTGAAGAAATATATACTCTTGTTTAGTTATATTAGCATCATCACATTCTAATGTTTATTATGCAGTGTTCTGGAGGAGTTCTTCGCAGCTGCTGGTGTGTTCAATAATTGGCCAATTATGAGTTTTTTTTATAATGTGTCAATTTATGTTAGTCTAATTTTCATGTTTTTGGATATAAATAAATTACTATTGAAGTTTAGAATGTAGTGCCGAGTTTTCTCCTGGGGATTTCATAAGGACTTTATATTATTCCCTGGATCTGTATATACCTATTGCACAGATAAGTAGAGCCTCAGTATGGCTTTTATTTATTTGTTTAATTATTGTATTGTAAATGGTAACGTAACCATAGTTTGGTGGACACAGACCAGTCGGTTGGTGGAAGCACTGGGTTCAGACTGGGCAGCAGGCAGAGAGACAATGGAGTGAGGCTAAGCAGAAGGCAGTGAGTCCACAGAGTTAGGCTGATCAACAGGCAGAGAAACAACAGCATTAAATTCAATGACAGGCAGAGAAACAACAGCATTAAATTCAATGACAGGCAGAGAAACAACAGCATTAAATTCAATGACAGGCAGAGAAACAACAGCATTAATTTCAATGACAGGCAGAGAAACAACATCATTAAAGTGGTTGTAAACTATGTTACACCACTATTACCTACAGGTAAGCCTACCTGTAGGTACCTTGAATATCTTCTAAACTTGCACAGTTGAGAAGATATTCAGTATATGCGCTGCTGCCGACGTCGTGCTGTGACCGCATGGGCAAGAGTGACATCATTGCGGCTCCAGCCAATCACAGCGCCGGAGCCGTGAACCCGAAAGTAACTCTGGTGGAATGATGCCCTACGCCGATGTAGGGCATCATTCTGAGGTAAGTATTTGGTAATGAGCTAGTATAGTATGCAATGCCTTTGTCTTATAAGGGTTTTTTTTTTTGGAGGTTCACAACCTCTTTAAGTTCAACAGTGACAGGCAGAGAGTCAAAGAAGACATGCTGGATACCAGGTGGAGAGTGGGCTGAGATAAATTGAACAGCAGCAAAAGAGTCAATAGAGTCAGGATGGGCCGCAGGCAGGCAGTAATTGAAGACAGGCTGGACAAGAGCTGGAGAGCCAATTGAATGAGGCTGCGGGATCTTGGAAAACAAATTGGGATACAGGACCTCAGAAGCCAAATTAAGATACAGGACCTCTAATCTAAAATTGGGATGCAGGACCTCAAAACCCAAATTGGGATACTGGACCTCAAAACTCAAATTGGGATACAGAACCTTGGAAGCCAAATTGGGATACAGGACCTGAAAACCAGAATTAGGATATAGGACCTTTCAACTAAAATTGGGATAGCAGACTTCAAAACTCAAATTGGGATACAGGAGCTTAGAACCCAAATTGGGATGCCAGAGCTCAAAACCCAAATTAGGATACTGGACCTCAAAACCCAAATTGGATACTGGACCTCAAAACCCAAATTGGGATACTGGACCTCAAAACTCAAATTGGGATACAGAACCTTGGAAGCCAAATTGGGATACAGGACCTGAAAACCAGAATTAGGATATAGGACCTTTAAACTAAAATTGGGATAGCAGACTTCAAAACTCAAATTGGGATACAGGAGCTTAGAACCCAAATTGGGATGCAGGACCTCTAAACTAAAATTGGGATACAGGACCTCAAAACCCAAATTGGCAGGGCGTGGCTTGGCGCAGAGGGAAGATGGACGCTTGAATCAGAGCTCCCGGTCCCCGTGGTCCAGCGATCTTTAGCTTGGTAGTTATCCCGCGCTACAAGATGGGAAGCACAACGCCGAATGCTTCATCGCTCCGTTCCGGATCTCCGCGGGATGCTGATAATCCGCCTACCCAGCACATTCCGGATATTTTCCGCTCAAGGACCCGAGGTGCGCCTCAGGAGGCGCAGGCCGCAGCACACGAGGCCTCCTCACAAGGCAGAGCGATGCCTCGCTCTAGGAGCCGCAGTCCCCAACACCCCCCCCCCCCTCTGCCTCTGAAGCACAGCAAACCCTGAGCCTGGCTGATCTCCGGGCTGTTGCCGCTGACATAAAATCAGCCATGTCAGCGGCTATTTCAGAACTACGGGAAGACTTCCATAGCATGGCTATTAGAATGGAGGAGGTGGAGGAGACGCAGGCCCACCAGGACGCGACCCTGTGTCATGTACAGCAACTGACGGAATCACATGCCGTACATCTGCGCGACATGAACCGACATTTAGAGGACCTCGACAACCGAGGGAGGAGACAGGACCTGAGAGTGAGAGGTCTATCCGAAGCCATAGACGCTTCACAACTAGTACGGGAAATTACCGCCATCTTTAACGGTCTGCTGGACCGACCCCCTGACACAATAATCCAGATGGAAAGGGTCCACAGAGCTTTACGCCCTAGAGGCAGAGAGACTGACCCTCCTAGAGATGTCATCTGCTGTCTCTCTGACTTCATTATCAAGGAAGAAATAATGCGTAAAGCCAGATCTACTGAAAGACTTCTTCACCAAGGCTCAGAAATCAGGATTTTCCAAGATTTATCTGCTATCACGCTGCAAAGAAGGAGGGAGCTGAAGCCTCTGCTAGATGTCTTGAGAGCCAGAGCGATCCCCTACAGATGGAAATTTCCATTCTGCTTATCGGCCACTATCAACGGTCATATATAGTGATGGACGAACTTCCGACGGGACGTTTCGCGAACGCGAAACGCGAACGGGCACAAACGTTCGCGAAAACGACCGTTCGCCGCGGGCTCCATTGACTTCAATGGGAGGCGAATTTCGCAAACCTTTAGGTCGAATTTGCGGCCACGGGGTAATTATTAGGGGGTAGCACGTAGTCCCACCACCTGGACAATAGCATAATACATGTATGAGGTGAATTTGGGATCGATAACTACAAGCATTTTTTTTTTATTTGGGAAATTGTTCTGACAATTCAGGACTATGGAGCTAATGAAGGCAATGGAGGAGAGGGAAGGTCAGGGACCAGGGTAGGCAAACAAGAGGGTGCAGGAGATACAGAGCACTGACAGCAGCACCGTAATACAGAGCACTGACATCAGCACCGTGACATACAGCGCTGACAGCAGCTCCGTGACATACAGCGCTGACAGCAGCTCCGTGACATACAGCGCTGACAGCAGCTCCGTGACATACAGCGCTGACAGCAGCTCCGTGACATACAGCGCTGACAGCAGCTCCGTGACATACAGCGCTGACAGCAGCTCCGTGACATACAGCGCTGACAGCAGCACCGTGACATACAGCGCTGACAGCAGCTCCGTGACATACAGCGCTGACAGCAGCTCCGTGACATACAGCGCTGACAGCAGCTCCGTGACATACAGCGCTGACAGCAGCTCCGTGACATACAGCGCTGACAGCAGCTCCGTGACATACAGCGCTGACAGCAGCACCGTGACATACAGCGCTGACAGCAGCTCCGTGACATACAGCGCTGACAGCAGCTCCGTGACATACAGCGCTGACAGCAGCTCCGTGACATACAGCGCTGACAGCAGCTCCGTGACATACAGCGCTGACAGCAGCTCCGTGACATACAGCGCTGACAGCAGCTCCGTGACATACAGCGCTGACAGCAGCTCCGTGACATACAGCGCTGACAGCAGCTCCGTGACATACAGCGCTGACAGCAGCTCCGTGACATACAGCGCTGACAGCAGCTCCGTGACATACAGCGCTGACAGCAGCTCCGTGACATACAGCGCTGACAGCAGCACCGTAAGCAGCCCCAGGAGGAAGTCAGCACAGCACAGGGATGGTGTGATCCCCTCATAATAAGAACCCCCAGGAGGAAGTCAGCACAGCACAGGGATGGTGGGAGCCCCTCATAATAAGAACACCCAGGAGGAAGTCAGCACAGCACAGGGATGGTGGGAACCCCTCATAATAAGCAGCCCCAGTAGAAATATGACACCGCTCAACCTCTTCAAAGAGGAGGGTAGGGGCATATAGTACGGTGTGCTTTTTTGGGTCAGGGAAGTGAGCCAAATGAATTAAGAAGGTCTGTGTGCTTGATTCCAAAAATTGTTTATAGACATATACATGGTCTACTGATCACATGTGTTGAATTCCTCCGAGATCCATGCCTCATTCATTTTTAGAAATGTGAGGTAGTTAACACTGTGGTGAGCTAGGCGAGTACGCTTATCGGTCACAATCCCCCCTGCTGCGCTGAACGTCCTTTCGGACAGGACACTGGATGAGGGGCAAGCCAACAGTTCGATTGCAAATTGGGCAAGCTCTGGCCAGAGGTCAAGCCTGCCCACCCAGTAGTCTAGGGGTTCATCACTCCTCAGAGCGTCCACATCGGCCGTTAACCCAATGTAGTCGGACACCTGACGGTCTAGGCGTTCCCTGATGCTGGATCCGGATGACACCTGTCGATGGGTCGGCTGAAAGAATGACCTCATATCCGAAGTCACCAACACATCTTCAAACCGGCCTCTTCTTGCAGGCGCTGTTGGATTGGTACCCGCAAATCCTTCTCTGGGAGTGGGAATTGCTCCTCTGCCAGCGCACGCAAAAGCAGAATGCAGCATTTCTCGAAGCAAGGCCTGGAAGTGCTGCATTCTGACAGCCCTCTGCGACGGCGGTAACATTTCCGCCATTTTGTGTTTGTACCGGGGGTCTAAGTACGTTGCCACCCAGTACTGGTCCTTGACCCTCATGCTTTTTATACGGGGGTCCCTATTAAAACACTGGAGCATGAAGGCCCCCATTTGCACTAAAGTGGAAGCGGTGTGGTGGCCTGGCTCCTGCTCATCATCCAGGATAATGTCGTCCTCTTCATTCTCCTCTCCCCATCCTCGCACAACAGGGATCCCAGAAAGGTTTAAAGCATGCTCTTCTTGCTCCTGCTCATCCGCCCCGGCACCATCCTCCTCTGACTCCTCATCAGACTCCTGTTGTTGACTTGTCTCAGATAGAGTAGCCCCCCCTGGGAATTCATCCAGCATTGCGACTTCCTCATCTTCCCGCTCCTGCTCCTCCACAGCCTGATCAATGACACGACGCAATGCACGCTCCAGAAAGAAGGCATAAGGTACCATGTCACTGATGGCGCCATGGCTGCGACTGACCAGTTTGGTGATCTCCTCAAATGGCCGCAGAAGTCTGCATGTGTCGCGCATGAGCAGCCACTGGCGCGGTGAAAAAAAACCCAGCTCCCCAGAACCGTTTCTTTCGCAGAGTTCATACAGGTAGACGTTAACTGCACGTTTCTGCTGGAGCAGCCTATCAAGCATATAGAAGGTTGAGTTCCATCGCGTCGGGCAATCGCAAATAAGACGTCTGACCGGCAGATGGTGTCGCCGCTGAATGTCAGCAAGGCGAGCCATGGCCGTGTAAGATCTTCTGAAATGGGCCGAGATTTTCCTTGCCTGCCGCAAGATGTCCTGGACCCCAGGGTATTTGACAAGGAATCGCTGCACGACCAAGTTTAAGACGTGTGCCATGCACGGCACGTGCGTGATTTTGCCCTGTTTCAATGCGCTAAGCAGATTGGCACCGTTGTCACACACCACTTTACCAACTGTCAAATTGAGCGGTGTTAGCCACTCATCTGCCTGTGAACGCAAAGCTGAAAGGAGTGCCGGGCCAGTGTGGCTCTTTGCTTCCAGGCACAACAGACGCAGCACGGCATGGCAACGTCTCACCTGGCATGTGGAATAGGTTCTGGGGAGCTTGGGCGGTGCAGTGGAAGAGACGCTAGCAGCGGAAAAGGAGGAGGCAGCTGAGGAGGAGAGGGAGGAGGATGGAGTAGGAGGAGGAGAAGAAGAGTCAGGCCTGCATGCAATCCGTGGCGGTAAAACCAAATCTACACGGGTGCCACGGGTTACATGCTTGACGGCCGTCAGAAGGTTCACCCAGTGGGCAGTAAAACTGATATACCTTCCCTGCCCGTGTTTGCTAGACCACGTGTCTGTGGTCAGATGTATCTTGGCACCGACACTGTGTGCCAGAGATACATTCACTTGCCGCTGAACATGGCCATATAGCTCTGGGATGCCCTTCTCTGAGAAATACTTCCTTCCTGGGACCTTCCATTGTGGTGTTCCAATGGCCACAAATTTGCGAAAGGCCTCCGAGTCCACCAGTTTATATGGCAGTAGTTGGCGGGCTATGAGTTCTGACAAGCCAGCCGCCAACCGTTGGGCAAGAGGGTTATCCGGCGTCATCATTTTTTTACGCTCAAACATTAGGCCCACGGAAGCCTGCCTTTTTGCAGAAAAATGTGAGCTTGGCGTGATGGAAGGTGGAGTGGAGGACAATTGTGAGGAGAGAGGAGAAGGAGAAGTAGAAGACGAGGCTGGACGGTGAGAGCCTGCAGTGTGGCTTTGTGTGTTCCGTTGCTCCCACTGGGCTCGGTGATGGCTGCTCATGTGCCTTCTTAAGGCGGTCGTCCCTAGGTGAGTATTGGGCTTACCGCGACTAACGCGTTGACTGCAAAGATTGCAGATGGCAACGCTATTGTCAGCAGCGGACACGTTAAAAAAAGCCCACACTGCGGAGCCATGTGCCGGTGTCCTGGGAGCGCCAGATGTGACCGTACATGGTCGATGACTCGCTCCTGATACATTTGCAGTCTGCTTTGTCCCTGCTGTGCAATGTAAGTCATTGCTGCTTCTCCTCCCTATCTGCTGGTCCATATCTCCCTCTGAACTCCCCTCCTCTTCCTCTCTTGTGGGCACCCACGTGACATCACTAGACACGTCATCATCAACGTCACCTTCCCCACCGCTATAAGTAGAGTAGGCAGCAACACCGGGGACCAACCTCCTCCTTGGGCTGATCTGGGTACTGGCGTCAGACTGCTGAGTAGCGCTTGTTGCTACCTCCTCTTCCTGATCCAATACCAAGAGTGGCTGCGCATCAGAAATGTCCTCTTGATATGGATCGGAAAATAATTCCAGTGACTCAAGCGGAAGGTATGTGGTGGTGGTGGTGGTGGTCGTGTTGTTGGTGGTAGTGTCTTTGGGGGTGCACATAGCAGAGAGTGAAGAAGAGGGTGCAGATCGAGAGGATGAGGAGGGTGCAGAAGAGTAAGGCTGAGCGAGCCACTCAACCAAGTCTGGTGCATCCTTTAAAGTAATTGAACGCACCTTCTGCAACTTCCCACTTTGGCTCAAGCCTGTTGCTCCTGCCCTACCCCTACCACCCCTGCGGAAGGGCCTGCCTCTTCCTCTGCATGTCATTTTTTAAATGACCCTGTGACAAAACTCTTAGTCCCTATACCGCTGAAGGACTGCTGCAGTATAGGTGAGCGGTCAGCAGTGGTGCACGTCAACCCTATCTATTGTGGACCTATAGCGGTCCTTACAGAACAGCAGACTGTACCGCACTCAAGCCTATGTACCGTAGCACCCTATACCAAGTTACCAGTCCTTATAAGAACTTTTGTGGACCAAGCAGGTTGTGTATTAGTGTTTAGCAGACTGTACGTCAGTCCCTATACCGCTGAAGGACTGCTGCAGTATAGGGCAGCGGTCAGCAGTGGTGCACGTCAACCCTATCTATTGTGGACCTATAGCGGTCCTTACAGAACAGCAGACTGTACCGCACTCAAGCCTATGTACCGTAGCACCCTATACCAAGTTACCAGTCCTTATAAGAACTTTTGTGGACCAAGCAGGTTGTGTATTAGTGTTTAGCAGACTGTACGTCAGTCCCTATACCGCTGAAGGACTGCTGCAGTATAGGGCAGCGGTCAGCAGTGGTGCACGTCAACCCTATCTATTGTGGACCGATAGCGGTCCTTACAGAACAGCAGACTGTACCGCACTCAAGCCTATGTACCGTAGCACCCTATACCAAGTTACCAGTCCTTATAAGAACTTTTGTGGAACAAGCAGGTTGTGTGTTAGTGATTAGCAGACTGTACGTCAGTCCCTATACCAATGAAGGACTGCTGCAGTATAGGGCAGCGGTCAGCAGTAGTGCACGGCAACCCTATGTATTGTGGACCGATAGCGGTCCTTACAGAACAGCAGACTGTAACGCACTCAGGCCTATGTACCGTAGCACCCTATACCAAGTTACCAGTCCTTATAAGAACTTTTGTGGACCAAGCAGGTTGTGTGTTAGTGATTAGCAGACTGTACGTCAGTCCCTATACCAATGAAGGACTGCTGCAGTATAGGGCAGCGGTCAGCAGTAGTGCACGGCAACCCTATGTATTGTGGACCGATAGCGGTCCTTACAGAACAGCAGACTGTAACGCACTCAGGCCTATGTACCGTAGCACCCTATACCAAGTTACCAGTCCTTATAAAAACTTTTGTGGACCAAGCAGGTTGTGTGTTAGTGTTTAGCAGACTGTGCGTCAGTCCCTATACCGCTGAAGGACTGCTGCAGTATAGGGCAGCGGTCAGCAGTAGTGCACGGCAACCCTATGTATTGTGGACCGATAGCGGTCCTTACAGAACAGCAGACTGTAACGCACTCAGGCCTATGTACCGTAGCACCCTATACCAAGTTACCAGTCCTTATAAGAACTTTTGTGGAACAAGCAGGTTGTGTGTTAGTGATTAGCAGACTGTACGTCAGTCCCTATACCAATGAAGGACTGCTGCAGTATAGGGCAGCGGTCAGCAGTAGTGCACGGCAACCCTATGTATTGTGGACCGATAGCGGTCCTTACAGAACAGCAGACTGTAACGCACTCAGGCCTATGTACCGTAGCACCCTATACCAAGTTACCAGTCCTTATAAGAACTTTTGTGGAACAAGCAGGTTGTGTGTTAGTGATTAGCAGACTGTACGTCAGTCCCTATACCAATGAAGGACTGCTGCAGTATAGGGCAGCGGTCAGCAGTAGTGCACGGCAACCCTATGTATTGTGGACCGATAGCGGTCCTTACAGAACAGCAGACTGTAACGCACTCAGGCCTATGTACCGTAGCACCCTATACCAAGTTACCAGTCCTTATAAGAACTTTTGTGGACCAAGCAGGTTGTGTGTTAGTGATTAGCAGACTGTACGTCAGTCCCTATACCAATGAAGGACTGCTGCAGTATAGGGCAGCGGTCAGCAGTAGTGCACGGCAACCCTATGTATTGTGGACCGATAGCGGTCCTTACAGAACAGCAGACTGTAACGCACTCAGGCCTATGTACCGTAGCACCCTATACCAAGTTACCAGTCCTTATAAGAGCTTTTGTGGACCAAGCAGGTTGTGTGTTAGTGATTAGCAGACTGTACGTCAGTCCCTATACCAATGAAGGACTGCTGCAGTATAGGGCAGCGGTCAGCAGTAGTGCACGGCAACCCTATGTATTGTGGACCGATAGCGGTCCTTACAGAACAGCAGACTGTACTGCACTCAGGCCTATGTACCGTAGCACCCTATACCAAGTTACCAGTCCTTATAAAAACTTTTGTGGACCAAGCAGGTTGTGTGTTAGTGTTTAGCAGACTGTGCGTCAGTCCCTATACCGCTGAAGGACTGCTGCAGTATAGGGCAGCGGTCAGCAGTAGTGCACGGCAACCCTATGTATTGTGGACCGATAGCGGTCCTTACAGAACAGCAGACTGTACTGCACTCAGGCCTATGTACCGTAGCACCCTATACCAAGTTACCAGTCCTTATAAAAACTTTTGTGGACCAAGCAGGTTGTGTGTTAGTGTTTAGCAGACTGTGCGTCAGTCCCTATACCGCTGAAGGACTGCTGCAGTATAGGGCAGCGGTCAGCAGTAGTGCACGGCAACCCTATGTATTGTGGACCGATAGCGGTCCTTACAGAACAGCAGACTGTAACGCACTCAGGCCTATGTACCGTAGCACCCTATACCAAGTTACCAGTCCTTATAAGAACTTTTGTGGACCAAGCAGGTTGTGTGTTAGTGATTAGCAGACTGTACGTCAGTCCCTATACCAATGAAGGACTGCTGCAGTATAGGGCAGCGGTCAGCAGTAGTGCACGGCAACCCTATGTATTGTGGACCGATAGCGGTCCTTACAGAACAGCAGACTGTAACGCACTCAGGCCTATGTACCGTAGCACCCTATACCAAGTTACCAGTCCTTATAAGAACTTTTGTGGACCAAGCAGGTTGTGTGTTAGTGATTAGCAGACTGTACGTCAGTCCCTATACCAATGAAGGACTGCTGCAGTATAGGGCAGCGGTCAGCAGTAGTGCACGGCAACCCTATGTATTGTGGACCGATAGCGGTCCTTACAGAACAGCAGACTGTAACGCACTCAGGCCTATGTACCGTAGCACCCTATACCAAGTTACCAGTCCTTATAAGAACTTTTGTGGACCAAGCAGGTTGTGTGTTAGTGATTAGCAGACTGTACGTCAGTCCCTATACCAATGAAGGACTGCTGCAGTATAGGGCAGCGGTCAGCAGTAGTGCACGGCAACCCTATGTATTGTGGACCGATAGCGGTCCTTACAGAACAGCAGACTGTACCGCACCCAAGCCTATGTACCGTAGCACCCTAGACAGACCAAGTTACCAGTCCTGATAAAGAGCTTTGTGGAACAAGTGAGTTGTGAATGATTAGCAGACTGCAGCAGAAGGGCAGCAGTCAAGTATAATATTCTTTCTATATTTGGAAGAAAGAATATTATACGTGTACAAGCCTATTACCGTACCACTGATACCAGTCCTGAAAAGAACCTTTGTGGAACTAATAGTAACAGCAAGTCTTTAAAATTATCCTCACTGCCTGACACACTGCTTCCTGCCTGTCCCTATACAAATTGGCAAAAAAGAGTAGGCTGGAACGATTAGCTGGAACAGCTCTTTTGTGGACCTGATAGTAACAGCTAATGATGATGATGATGATGATGATGAAGAAAGACTAATCTGGCTGAGCTGTCCCTAAAATAGCAGCATACAGCGCTCTGTCCCTTTATCTAAACTGACAAAAGAAACTCAGGCTGCTGACCTAACACCTATACCAGTCCTGAAAAGAACTTTTGTGTACCAAATAGCTAGCGTTTTCTCTGTCCCTACTCCACACAGGATCCTTTCCCTACAGTGACAGAAGAAAGAATGTAAAATGGCCACCGGATCGGGTGTATTTATAGGTTAGGGGGAATGTCCAAGTGTCCATGAGCTGTCATGTCTCAATTGGTTGTCCTGTAACACATGATAAACGTGTCACGAAAGGTTAAAGTTCTTGTATACATTAAACACGTAAGTCCGCCGGGGCGAACGACGGAAAAAGGCGTTCGAACCCGCGGACGGCGAAAGTCGGAAATTCGCCGCGAAACGACCGCCGGGCGAACCGTTCGGCCATCACTAGTCATATATTCCATCTTAAAGTTCCAGAAGACATGGAGCATTTCTGTAGCTCTCTTCATATTCCATTGGTAGAGGTGCCAGACTGGTACAGTGACTTCCGCATATCTCCGTTACACAGAGCGGAATCAATGGATGGAGTTGCTGAAGCAGGAAATTTTAGTATGAGCCGTCGCCGAAGACAACATCATCCTTCCTCTCCGCCGAGACCAGCAAGTATGCCGAGAAACACGAGCCCCACTGCGTCTCCAGTTCATAGAAGGCAAAGAAGAGCTTAAAAAGTAACAGACTGCATCTCCAAATCACCTCTCGCTATGCTCCAGATAAGTGCTATTTCTACGCCATAGTCTCTTGACCTGTCTCTTCTCTAGAATTACTCTGCCTTTTTGTCTGATACCCCCTGAAACGCTATTTCCCTCCTCAATCCCACCTCTTGGAGAAGCCCGATGGAGGATTGGGCTACATTCTACAACTTTTCTTAGTTTATTTTGTCGTGACTTTATCTAGCCCCTAAGCCATGACGAACTTCGTCCGTTTTATGACACAACTGTTCCCTAAATGCAATTCCCTGCCAGTCTAAACAGGAACATGTAATTCTTGATCAGATTTTCAAATATTGACTACCATGACTAGTCGTCTGTTTAGATTCTCCCACAATGTTTTCGCTAGGTTTATCTTGTTCCTCTATCTCCCGTAATTCACGCAATGCTTATCTGGACCTCGTTTCATGCTTATAAATTCTCAGGTGATGCAGCACTTTTTACGGTTCCCGGTGGGGGTTATGGGTGATCACCCTCACTCTGATGGTGGATACTCTGACCCTCGCTGAGAGATACCTCTGCTAAGTTCTGACACAGAACACATTGTGATTGTTGGCATTCTAAAACGCCTTTTTACTAGTTAGTTGGATACTGTCTGATTCTATCCTGTGTATTTTTTAGTTTCTCGAATGTCCTATTACTAAGGTCGCTTATGTTCCGCCTGCTTCTAATACTCTAATACTCGCCACACAACTGGAATGAACATGTCTTGGTATGGTTCATTTTTAACAAACCGGATCTATCTGCCATCTTTCACAACCTTTCATAAGATGGCGCACTCTCATCCTCTGATAATTTGATATGGCCGCTCTCTACGACCATCTGTATCGAGATCAGGTGGACACAACCGATCATTTTACTTAATAGGATTCGAAAAACTTTCTGCTACCCAGAGAGCGTTTCAGGGATACATATCTAATGTTACATGGGTAATGTACCGATGATTTGTTCACACCTCTACAGCACTATCTGTTGTTGTAACAGTATTTCTGTTATAATTGTTTTGTTGTTCTCTTGAAGATGTACCTCCTCATAATAGTAATAGTACAGTTTTATTACTCCCTTATGTTGAGCTGTTTTTGCTTTTACTGTGAAGGGTTCTCTACTTCATATGCTTGATTTAAGTATGTCCTCCCCTCACTTGTCCACCTTCTCCGAAAACATAACCACATCTCCCGACAAGACTTCCTTTGCAAATCCTAGCTCGATCCTTCCCTTCCCATACCCCGATTACATCAGACTATAACCTACCATATCCTCCTGCTCATTTGACCTTACGGGACTCTAGACTCATCACTACTAAGTAACTCTCTCTTCTCCGATTGCCAATCACTCCCACACACAGAGATCTCGACGGAGATTCTCTTGACACTTGCTGGGTTTTACATTCGGTACAACTCAATTGTAGTTGCCGACCCCAGTAGCTACCCCTTTCCCCCCAGGGGTATCCTTCACATTTCTGAATGGATACTCGGGGGATAAAACTACACTTATCCCTCGTCTTTCCTTTCCATTCGCTTCTCCCAACCCCTCCGGGCCTCTTTCCCTCCCCTTACTCCCCTCCCCTATTCTCCTTACCTCATCAGCCAGCACTTCACCATTTACTTTGCTCAAACCACAATAGTCACGTGCCAGACACTTTTAACTGCCTAACTCTCCTGAGAGAATAGTTATTTACTCCAAATGGCATCCTCCAAGATCATGCTTGTGCCTACCACCTTAAAACTAATTTCTTTGAACGCAAAGGGACTGAATATCCCAGAAAAAAGATCTAGTATTTTAAATAGTCTAAAGGGGTTGCGTGCGGATGTGATTTTCCTACAGGAAACTCACTTCAAGTCCCAGGCCATACCAAAACTCTCAAATTACTTCTACCCGACCAGTTACCATGCGACCTCATCCGACTCCAAGACAAAAGGGGTGTCTATATTATTTTCCAAAAATGTCCCTATACAAATTACGGACTCGCTGAGTGACACCCAAGGGAGATTTCTTTTCCTAAAAGGCACGTGGCAGAATAAACCCATAACACTTGCCAATATATACAGCCCTAACTCAGGCCAAGTTACCTTCTTCCGAGAAACCACTGCCCTACTTACCACATTTCAATCTGGAATGGTTTTATTGGGGCGGAGACTTTAATGTCCCATTAGAACCTCTCCTTGACACCTCGACAGGAACTTCCCATCTGCCGTACAGAGCCCTCCGACAGATTAGATTGTCTCTGCAATCCCTCATGCTGCACGACACATGGCGTACCCTGAACCCCGCTGGGAAAGACTTTACCTTTTTCTCAGCCCCACATAACCGTTATTCTAGGCTCGACTACATCTTCCTTACTCAAGCTGACCTCCCCCTTCTCTCTGCAACCAAAATTGAACCCATGACCCTGTCCGACCATCACCCAGTTTCTATCACATTAACGCTACCAAAAACCCAGGAACGCACACAAGTCTGGTCAATGGACTCCCAAATTTTAACGAACTCATTATATGTGACTGAAGTACACCAATGCCTTACTGAGTATTTCACACACAATGATACTCCTGACACATCACGCATGACGCAATGGGCTGCCCACAAGTGTGTTGTAAGAGGCAAACTTATCTCCATTTCCGCAAAGATTGCGAAAGACAAGAAAGCTTTCCTTTCCAATCTCTATACCAAACTCAAAAAGCTGGAATCTGTCCATAAACACACCCTAGCCTCTCACACTCTTTTAGAACTACAAGAGATTCGATCCTCCATCCAGACAGAATTAAACAAAAGAGTGAAAAAAAGGATTCTCCTGACCAAAAGACAATTCTATGAATTTGGCAATAAGAGTGGTCGTCCAGTAGCTAGGGCCTTGCAATCACATAAATCCAGATCGAACGTGCATTGCTTACACTCCTCATCAGGATCAAAACTCACTGCTAATAAAGAAATAGCGACGGAATTTGAAAATTTTTACTCTAAATTATATCATTTAAAAGGTGACACTGAGTCGACTAAGTCCCACGCGAAACGCTCTCTACTAATACACCAGTTTCTAGAACAACATTGCCCCAAATTACACAATGCAGACCTTGTAGATGGTCTGGAGGGTCCTATCACTCAACAAGAGTGGGATTTAGTACTTAAGCAAATCAAAGTAGGCAAATGCCCAGGACGGACGGGCTCCCAATGGCATACTACAAGACATTCTCGGACATTTTGAAAGATCCTTTCATGAAAGCGTTCAACTCTCTGATTGCTCACGACCATATCTCTCCTGAAATGCTTGAAGCCCACATTGTAGTAATACCTAAAGGAGATAAAGACCCCACACAAATGGCTAATTACAGACCAATCTCTATACTTAATGTGGACATCAAAATGTTCTCTAAAATCCTGGCTAGTAGGTTATTAACTATTCTCCCCAATATTATCTCACTGGATCAAGTTGGTTTTGTTCTGGGCATGGAGGCCCGGGACAACACCATAAAAGCCATCAATATCCATCATCTCATTAAAACATCCAAACAGAAAAGTTTCTTTTTGTCCCTTGACGCGGAGAAGGCGTTCGACAGGGTAGCTTGGGACTATATGCATGCAGTCTTAAGACACATTGGCTTGGGGCCTCAGTTGCTCAACTTTATTCAATCCCTATATCGGAACCCATCGGCGAAGATTAGAGTCAACCGCACCCTGTCGAACGCCTTCTCCATCCGGAACGGAACCAGACAAGGCTGCCCTCTGTCCCCTATTTTATTTATACTGACCTTAGAACCTCTGCTAAACAGTATTAAGCAAAATCCCGATATCACAGGTGTACATACAGGATTTAAGACTAGCAAATTAGCTGCGTACGCGGATGATATCTTACTATTCCTCTCTGACCCGCATACCTCGCTCCCGGTCCTCTTAAAAGCATTTCGTCGATTCGCCCTGCTTTCTAACTTCAAAATTAACTTTGAAAAATCGTATGCACTCAATATCTCCCTTGATCCAGACTCGGTAGCCCAATGCAAAGCGAACTTTCCTTTCCATTGGAATGATAATGAAATTACATACTTAGGTATCAGAATTCCAAGCGATTTATCTAATCTCTACAAAATCAATTACCCGACCATCCTCAAAAAACTCAAGGAGGATTTAAAACGTTGGAATAATCTCCCCGTCTCCTGGTTTGGAAGAGCTGCCATTATAAAAATGAATGTCCTACCACGCATCTTATATGTACTACAAGCCATTCCGATACGTCTCCCCCCAGCTTTCTTTAAGGAGTATAAGTCCATATGCGTCAATTTTTTGTGGGAATTGCACAGACCCAGAGTTAAATATACTCAACTCATCCTCCCTAAACAACTAGGGGGGATTGGTTTGCCTGACCTATTTAACTATTACCTAGCCACACACCTAACCAGAATTGTGGATTGGAACATCCACGCTCGCTGTAAGGATTGGGTAAATTTAGAGGCCTCCTTCACCAAATCCCCTTTACGCTCCCTCCCATGGCTGAATCATATCGATCACAAGACAGGCTCTGACTCACACCCGCTCATTACACCGACGCTACAATGCTTCCGCACTACATGCTCGAAACACTCAATCTCTTCTGTACCTGGACCACTCACGCCTTTGAAATTGAACCCAGACTTCCCCCCGGGATTGCATGAAAACTTTCTCCAGAAACACTGGTCAGATGATCAAATCTTGTTGCACCGCTTTTACTCCAATCAGAAAGCATTGACAGCTGCTCAACTAGCAATGTCACATGGAAAACCCCCCATTTCAAGCTGGACTTTCCAACAAATCACACACTTTCTAAAAACCACTGCCAAAGTCCAAAACTGCTCCAGACGGCTGACGCCTTTTGAATCTTTGTGTACGTCCTCCACTCCCCAATCCCATCTTATATCCCAAACCCACTCACTTCTCTTCCATGGCCAAACTCCCAAAACTCTTAAAGTCTGTGATACCTGGGAGAAGGAGCTGGAGGTTAGTTTGACGCATGAGGATTGGGTAAACATACTTCTCCACATACACAAGGGTTCTCTTAATGTCTTTACCCAAGAGAACGGATATAAACTTTTTACGCGGTGGTACAGAACCCCAGCCCTTTTACACAAATGGAACCCTAGTTCCCCTGATACATGCTGGCGATGTCAACTGGCCCAGGGCACCCTGCTTCATATCTGGTGGGACTGTCCCCGCATTCAACCCTTCTGGAAGAAGGTTCACAAATTAATACACGAGATCTCATCATATAACTTACCTTTCACCCCTGCACAATTTTTGTTGCACCATACTAACATAGGCAATACATCTTATCTTAAGTCCCTTCTTATACATTTAATCAACGCTGTGAAGCATTGTTTTCCCAGACATTGGAAATCCCAGGATAGTCCGTCCATCAAAGAATGGACGTTGAGAGTCCAGGCGATAGCAGAGATGGAAGAACTGATAAA
Organism: Lithobates pipiens; assembly: GCF_037356315.1. Classification (NCBI taxonomy): domain Eukaryota; kingdom Metazoa; phylum Chordata; class Amphibia; order Anura; family Ranidae; genus Lithobates; species Lithobates pipiens. The sequence goes on along the minus strand of NW_027507790.1, from coordinate 263,070,532 downwards.
TATTTCCAAGGATACCCCGCACAAATTCACTCAGAAATGGGCCTGCTGGAAAGAATTTGAGTCCACCCAGGCCTACAAGGACATTCTCTTAAACCCTGACTGACCGTTGACGACATCCCCCCTTAACCGGTAGATGATGGAAATACATTGCCATTTACTGATACAGTCCTACATTCAGAATGAATTTACTGAAACCAACTGCGGCAAACCTGCTTATTGTAAGATCAACATTGGGCCGCTCCTGTTGTTTTTGTCTAAACCCTTCTTTGCCCATACAGCATACTTTTGTTATTGTTGTTCTAGGAGAGTTCCGATGCACTACTCAAGTGATATTTAATGGAGCACATCTGGATCCCCTCCCTGTTCCCCCCATCCTTCCCCAGGCCCCCTACCCCCCCTTCCTTCCCCTCTTTATTTCACTCCAACAAATTTCCTAATTCTATTCCCCCTCCCCCCTCTCCTCATACCCGTTCTAGACATTAGGGTACTTCATAAAACAGCCTGACACGCCACGGTTAGTGATTATAACCAACGTGCTGAATAGATACAGTAGGATCAGGCCATAAAAGGGATGTTCGTAAGCTTGCCTAGACCCTCATAGTATAAGGCCAGTAGGTTTTTCGTTGGTTCTAGTAACCTTATGGCAAAATTGGCTTGTTTACTTACCCCTTACCCTTCCCCTCAGTAAGTTTTCTTAGGCAAGATTTTATGCTTTCTACAAACCTGCTAGGAAATTGACTCACCACAAGGGTCAGGCCCTGTTCGTGTCCCTTGGGCTTAGATCTCCACTTCTACTGGACCCTGGTCTTCGACATGCTTTTACTTTGTTTTGTTTTTTCTTTTCTTTTCCTAAATAATGCTACTTACTGTATTTGTAATTGTTCAAGCCTACAAGGTCTAAACATAAAATGTTCCTATTATGGACACCGTTGCATCGTTGTACACTAGAATGTACCGTTGGTTTATCTGCAATGTTGGCAATATACTTGTTCCTGTATGTATGCTACCCTGATTATTAGAATAAAATATTTTGAAAAAAAAACATTGGAAAAAAAAACAAAAAAAAAAAACAAATTGGGATTCTAGACCTAAAACCCCAAATTGGGATACAGGACCTCAAAACCCAAATTGGGATACAGGACCTCAGAACCTGGCAACCAATTATACTTGAACCATCACAGCAGGAAGCTGTCAATTATTGGTGGCAGCAATACCTCCAAGTGGCGGTTCATCCATTAAGAGCGCTCTCTCCTCCTCTCTCCAGCCACCCCCTCTGTGTACTATGGATAGATTCATGCATTGCATTGCATTGCTGTCCTGTATGCAAAACATACAGGACAGCATATATAGCTCCCGGGCGGAGAATGACAATACATCCATCTGGACTGTAACCATATCCTTCCACACATGGTCAGGTGAGCAGACCATTGGTCCTCCAATTGCTTGGTTTATTTTGCTCCTGGTATTTTGTTATACCTTAGCCTGTGTTAGCCTGCTTCACTATAGTGTCATCTTGCTACTGTTATCGAACGATGGAACTTTCAGTGAAAGTATCTAATTCAATCTTGGATTATTGTATATTTGTACCTCTGGATTAGCCACACATTGTGGATCTTTTCCAACTTTCTACACTGGGAGCTTTACCTAGCTACAACTTCAATCAAAATTGTTTCTGTGGGACCAGCAATTTGACTCAGCTATTAATCCTCTAACCAAAGCTATCCCTCTGAAGGAGATTTACCTAATTAAACTTAGTAACAGGATGGACTTTTTCTCCTATGGTGCATGTCACCGGGATTTTTAGTCTAGTCCAACAAATACTATTCACTTTAATTAACTGCTGCTTGGGTTATAGGTGTGTGCTTAGAGAAAGTGTGATGCAGCTGCTCTTAACAGACAATGTTGTCTAATTTTAACATGATCTTGGTGTTGGTGATGGGTACCCGGTCTTGCCATTTTTTTGTATAAGGGTCCTTTCACACGGGGCGGATCAGTTCTGATCCGCCCCGTGGATGTCCGTTTGCTCAGCGGGGATCACTCCGCCGATCCCCGCTGAGCAGGGAGATGACAGCTCCATCTCTGCACACTGCGCAGGGACGGACCTGTCACAGCACCGCTCTCCCCTATGGGAGATCGGATGACGACGGACCGCAGTGCCCGTCGTCACCCGATCCGCAGACGGATGGAAAAATAGCTTTTTCCTCCGTCACACTTTTTCGGATCGGAGCGGGTCGGATGTCAGCGGACATGTCACCGCTGACATCCGACGCTCCATAGACCTCTATGGAGCACCCGTTCAGGTCCGCCTGAAAAACTGACAGGCGGGCCTGAACGGGAAGTCAGTGTGAAAGAGGCCTTAAACTAATTTTTGTAATAAATGTATCCCCTTAAGCAGCTTGTTCCGCCTGTGTCTCTTCTCAGTGGGATCCTTTCCCCTGCAATCCTTCTTTTTACAGTTGTATTTAGGTATGGAGACCACACCATACACTGATGAGTCTGCAATTTTTAGGGATCACTCCCGGGCATCTTCGATCATTACCCAGTGTTGTGATAACAAATAGTGAGTGTTGATCTTCAAAATAAATGTATTTACATATTGAAGGATGTCAGCTATCTTTGGCCTTAGAGGTTCTCATTAGACCAAAAGAGGTAAAAGACCTTGCTACATTTGGCGCCCAACATGGGGCTAAGGTGTCATCTTTGCAGCAGTCACCCATAGCAACCAGCTTCAGCTCCATTGGGACTTTGCCTGGCTCCATGGGAAGGTGGCAAGTAACATTTATATCTCCTTCCAGAACCCACAAAACGGATTGTGACATAATGATCAGCAGCCAACATGCAATCCACAAGTCAAAGATGCAGCAGTAAAAAAAAAAAAAAAAAAAAAAAAAAGCCCAACATTCATAAAAATAAAACTGTGTTTGGAGGGGGGGAAGTGTTTTCCAGCACAGGCATGACGCAAGTGACAGCCATGTGAGCTCTGACTTCAGAGCTGTTCTTTTTTGTCCCCCACGTGATCCTTTATATGAGTTCGACCTTACCTACCATCCTCGTTTTTGGTTGGAGTTGATTTTTTCTGTCCATTCCATCGGGACCACGGAGAAATTGGAATCGTGTTGACGATACGGACCATTCCTTCTATGACCAGAGGACCTACAGTAATTTCAATGGCTGGTAGACCTGTGGGGATCCATCTATCTCTATATGCACGTATGACCTCATGGTTTCGGTAAGAGTACCCATCTTGTTCGTTTCTACCTAGAATCCACTGCCTTAAGATGTCTTCAAGATCACTCTTTAGCTTCCATATTATGTGAAACATCACATCCTATGTCCTATGTGGATTCTAAGGACTCTTTATAGTCACTTAGTATTTGGACTTTAGTTATTTTCTTTTTTATCACTTGTCACATGTGTTTTTCACAGTACTTTTTAGTGCTACATTATATTGTTTTAAGTAACATTTATAGACTGTGTTATTGTGCATACTATCAATGTGGGGGAAGAACCACCACGTCTCATTGCTCGTGGGAAAAAAATCAGCCTGGTCTGTTGGCACTTCCCTCCAGTGCTGTAAGGGTTAAAACAGGCCCCAAAATGGACTCTATTACAGTTTTATCGTGCCAAAGCAATAAGTATGTGGGTGCCACAGTACCCAAGAAACATTTGCACCAATCCGTTGGCAGGGGGAGGAGCTCCCATTCTGCAGAGGAGGATAAGGAAGTGCTGCTGCGTGTGTCTGATTTTGGGTTATTGAAGGAGATGGCACAGCTCGTGAGTGAGATGTCGGATTTGAGAAAGTACGCTTTGGGCGTCTACATTGACCCGAGTGGCAGAAAACCTTTCGTGACCAATACTGGGGTGCGGTACATTCTGAATGGTCAGCTTGTCTTGTACTCAGCCCGTGGCTACGAGTCTCTGGGATTGATCTGTGGAAAATGTCCTGGCCTGATCACGCAGTTAAGGTCGTGGATCGTCTGCGGATGCTGCGGGGAGCATCTGTTTGATATTGCCTCTCCAACTCTACCTCCAAGAATCCTACAAATGGATTGGGACAGGAACGTTCAGAGAGTGGTGTGCAAAGCATTTGGGTTGTCACCCAAGTTGTGCCGGAAGCTGCTACCTCTACCACAGCGATTACCCTAGGACCAAACACACGACTGCTTCAAAGGGCCGAGGTCGGGCCAGGTTGCTCGCGTTTATGACTGGGTTACCCAAGAGAAAAGTACAGGGGTGGGGTAAGTCAGCAAGCACTGAGCATGCTGTGCCTGTTGGGGAAGTGATGCCAGTCGCCTGAAGGGAGCTGATATAGAGGTGCCAGCTAAGATGAAAGCAAAGAGATATTATCCCCCAGCCGAAGACTGTTCGACTATCTCGAATCCGGATTTGTCCAAATTATCGTATCGAAACTCTTTTCGGAGACCCTGTCTTACTCCGGGAAGTGGGAGAGAGTGATGAGGAGTTAATAAGGAATGTGAGGAAACCCTAAAACCCTGTGCCGGCTGTCTGAGATCCAACGTATCATCATTAAGAAGGTAGCAGAAAATGACGGGTATTTATACCCCTACATTCCTCCTTATCTAGAAGAGGAGGGCCCAGAGAAGGAAATGCAGTGGGTGGATGAGGCTGTCTGGGAATTCCTCCAAATAACCCTCAAGGTGAACTTTCTAAAATAATCTCCTAAATTGTCTGGGAAATACCTTTGAGTGATGAATACCTGGGGCTATATCCGCAAAATCAATCTAGACAGTGTTATCCTCTGTAGGCCAGACAAGCAAGATGTTAAATGCCACATTGTCACTGTGAATGCCAAAGGAGAAGATGTGGCACTGCCAGATCCCAGATATTACTGGTGAAGTTTTGTCAATATGATACCTTGTGGATTACAAAAATGGGTTATGTAATGACAAGGATGCTCTGAAGGTTTCCCCCCCCGAAGAACGTTCTGTGAATTTCAGCGGGTTGTTGATAACCAAGGAAGGAAGAACGTTTCTGTCTTTGGCTGCCATGTGGGCAGACTGAAACTATTCTTGCAAGGTAATACAAAGGGGAAAACACAGCGCTAATACAAAATATATATAACAAATGATAGATAGTGAATTCGCAAACAAGCGAAAAAAATAATGAACAAAAAAACACCTGTGAATAAACACAGAAGAGCGCTGCACTTATCATATTTATTCTTGCAAGGGGACCTGTGTCCTGAAGTGTGGTCTCTTGCAATTTGGCCTGACTACTTTTTATTTGATATGCAGTTATGTCCTGTGCCTGGAGTTCCTTTTGGAAAAGAAAAGGGAATTGCTGGGAAGTGTGGTCTATCTCAAGTGAAGTCAGATGGACGGTAACTGGTTATGGACATTGAGCATGTAGTTAGTTAGGATAGGCTGTGATAGGAAAATGATTGCCTATTTCTTCAAAGAATGGACTCCCACACCTACTGTATATCAGGACTGTCAGGCCGCGTAGACACGCGCGGACTGTTTGCCCAACCTTGTTCGTCAAACAGTTTCGGCAAACAGTCCGCTCAAAATTTGCATGAGCGGACTTGCCCACACACGAGCGGACTGTTTCAGCGAACTGTTTGCCAAACAGTTCGCTCAACTTTTGAAATGAACGGACTCGCCCACGTAAGGAGGAGGCAAATCCGCCCATTTCGAGCGCGTGTACAGGTAGGCGGGGCCCGCGAAGGAGACGTCGCGGGCTCCGCCGCCTGGAATGGGCTTAAAGGGGAAACCCAACGCCGAAAAAAATCGGCGTGGGGGTTCCCCCAAAGTCCACACCAGACCCTTGTCCGAGCACGCTACCCGGCCGGCCAGGAAAGGGGGGCGAGCGAGCGCGCCCCCCCTCCTGAGCCGTACCAGGCCGCGTGCCCTCAACATGGGGGGTGTCACATGGTATATGTCACATGGGTTGGTCACATGGGTTGATGTCACATGGGGACTATGACATCGTAAGGGGGCGGGGTCACCATGTGACCAACCCATGTGACATATACCATGTGACACCGCCCCATTGTCACTATATAAGTGACCGCACAGCGCGGCTCTGGCATTCCGGCCGGAGAGCTCGTCGAGTCAACATCTCCAGGAGAAGAAGCAGAAGAACAAGAAGAAGAACAAGAATGGAAGGCGGCGGCGGCGACGACAGCGGCGACAGAAGACCGGGCCACCGCCTGTAAAAGAGCTACAAGAAGGCGCGGTGGCCCGGCAGAAGAACCGAAGGCGGCGACAGAAGAACGGAAGGCAGCGGCGACAGAAGACCGGGCCACCGCCTGTAAAAGAGCTACAAGAAGGCGCGGTGGCCCGGCAGAAGAACCGAAGAGGGGGACAAGACCCCCGAAGTCGGGAGAAGAGGCCGGCGGCGGGGAGGAAGAAAGCCGGACCCCTCCGCTAGTAAAAGAGCTACACACAGATAGCGGAGGAGTCCGGCGAGAAGACCCCCGAAGACGGAAGACCCCCGGAGCTGTGCAATAAAATATTTTTTCCCTGTGTTGTGTTTTTTTTGGTACTTTATTTCACAGGTGAATGGGTAGGGGTACATTGTACCCCATACTCATTCACATAGGGTGGGGGGCCGGTATCCGGGGGCCCCCTTCTTAAAGGGGGCTCCTGGATTCCGATAAGCCCCCCGCCCGCAGACCCCGACAACCAACGGCCAGGGTTGTCGGGAAGAGGCCCTTGTCCTCATCAACATGGGGACAAGGTGCTTTGGGGTGGGGGGGCCGCGCGGCCCCCCCTTCCCCAAGGCACCCCCCCATGTTGAGGGCACGCGGCCTGGTACGGCTCAGGAGGGGGGGCGCGCTCGCTCGCCCCCCTTTCCTGGCCGGCCGGGTAGCGTGCTCGGACAAGGGTCTGGTGTGGACTTTGGGGGAACCCCCACGCCGATTTTTTTCGGCGTTGGGGTTCCCCTTTAAGCCCATTCCAGGCGGCGGAGCCCGCGACGTCTCCTTCGCGGGCCCCGCCTACCTGTACACGCGCTCGAAATGGGCGGACTTTCCTAGCGGGAACAGTTTGCTCATTTCGAAAGTAGCCTACACACGGGCGGACTGTTCGCTCAAACACAGTTTCAGCGGACAGTTTTTCGGAATTTCCGAAAGACTTTGTCCGTCCAACTGTCTGCTGAAACTGTCCGCTGAAAGCCCACACACGGGCGGACTGTCCGCCCAAACACTGTTCAGCGGACAAGGTTGGGCGAACAGTCCGCCCGTGTGTACGCGGCCTCACTGATGGAAGTATTGGTGAAAGTTTGTAGTTTTATACTGATTATGGAAGGAGGTGGCATTCTTACAGAGAATGGGGCCTGCTTTAAAAAATATAAATAAATAATGTAGACATGTAAAGGGTGGTTTTACATTTTCATGTTGTCTTCGGCTAAGGAGCATTTTTTAATCACTGTGTACCGTACATATTGCACCAAGTTCTTATAGAGTAGGATGCATTTTGCATTGTTCTGATTTCTCTCTTTCAGGTGCTTTGGTGCGTCTTCCTTGGCTAAGGAGAGACCAGGATCTAGCCGGACAACAACCCTAACCCTTATATATTTGCTACTACTGTATATATTAGATGGATAGTTAGGTGATAGCATTATTGTGTACTTACTTTAAAATGTACATAACTATTTTTGATATTTGAATGTCATGCGTGACTGTTTTCTGTAATACCAATGTTAATTTATGTGGTACGCCACATATATGTTGTTGTACTGTTATGCTGTTAACCCTTTCCCTGTTTCCAGTGACATTATTACAGTGATCAGTGCTAAAAATATGCACATTACTGTACTAATGACACTGGCAGGGAAGGGGTTAACATCAGGGGCGATCAAAGGGTTAAATGTGTCCCTAGGGAGTGCTTGCTAACTGTGTGGGGGATGCACTGACTGGGTGAAGACAGATATCCATGTTCCTGCTCAGCAGGAACACAAGATCTTTATCTTCTCCCTTGTCAGAAGGGGGATCTGCCTTGTTTACATAAGCAGACCACTGTTCTAAATGCGTAACCCCCCCCCCCCTAGTGGCTATTGCACGAAATTACGTACAGGTAGATGATTTTGCATAATAGAGCAAACTGTCACAATACATGTACGTTAGACGGTCGGCAAGTGGTTAATACATCATTAAATGTCTCCTTTTTTTTTTTTTTTTATGCAAGCAGTGTAAGTTCCTACATTTAACCTGGTATCAGCTTCTTATCGTCACTGTACAGCAGGACTGGAGTATGAAACAAGGCAGCAGTTCAAGAGGCCAATCATTTCATGTGCTGACAAAGAGCGCACTGATAGGAGGAGGGAGCAGTGAGACAAAGAGAAGCCACAGGGCAGATCTATGACAGTGTGGGTTCAGAGGAAGTGAGTTTTATGCTGGCTGTCATCCATTTGATTTACTGAGGGTGCCTAGTGGCAGAAAAGAAGTACTGTTAGCTTTATTGAGCTATTACCTTTTTTTGTTTAGGAGTTCTGCTTTAACAAATAGTTTTGTTGTATGTGAAATGTATACCTAATATGTTAAAGTGACTGTAAAGGATCATTAAAAAAATTTTTTTAATAACATATCTTACTTACCTCCACTGTGCAAAGTGGCCACGAAACTGCTCTTTTGGGGTCCTCCGGCGGCTCTCTCGGCTCCTCCCCACATCTGATAACCCCCTAGGAGAAGCCCTCTCCTGAGGGGGTTCCTTGCGAGCGAGCTCCCAGCATTTGTACAGTACAGTACAGCATTTGTGTCCACAGGCGAATGCCGGACTCGGCTCAGCCCCCGCGTCATTGGATTTGATTGACAGCAGCAGGAGCCAATGGCTGCACTGCTATCGATCTATCCAATCAAGAGCCAGGACCCCGTGGAGAGAGGGACCGCACATCCCCGCCAAGGAGATGAAGGGGCTCAGGTAAGTAAAACGGGGGCTGGGGGCCGGTGACTGCCAGGTGTTTTTTCACCTTATTGCATAGGATGCATTAAGGTGAAAAAACACGAAAGTTTACAACCCCTTTAATGACAAAGATAATACAGCCTATACTCCACTGAGCGAGCAATCCTTCCTCTTTGACAGAAGCTTTTGAAAACATGTAGTATATTTGCATGCAAATGTTTAGAAAATAGCTGCTATTTCCTTTACTGATATTTAGTGCTGGCACATCTCTGACATTTAAGGTATTGTTGTAATTACATCTGCCTCATTTAGTAGGGGAAAAAGATCCATAACGTACATAAAGAAACTGTGCTTGTTTTCTTTTGCTGGTCGTCACTTCATCATTGTCACCTTATCTTTTTGCCTTTGGTTTTATTTATAATACTTGCAAAACAGCGCACAGCAGAGCTGTAAAAAATAAACAAAACAAAAAAAAAAGACAACAAAAAAATCCACTAGGTAGGCAGCTAAAATTAGGTACGTTTGTGTAACATTATGAAAATGTCCAATATAAAATAAAATATAAAATTTAATTTGAAAAGCGTGTTAATCTTGTTTTATATTCTACAGGAATAAAAATAACGGCTCATGATAAAATATGGCGGTTAGAAACTTGATTTAAGGAAGGACTTTAATTACTTGTGTTATGGAAGAAAATAAAAAGTGCTTGTTCAGATGAAGAATCTGTTGCATTACAAGTACACCGTGACCATTAACAAACACAAATAAAAAAATATTTGTTCTGATCGCACCGGAGGGAGTAGACTGGAACCACATACTGTATGGTTAGCTACAAAGTCCTTTTCTCAAAATATTGTGGCACTTGAAACTAACTACAAAGTTTTGTCTCGTTGGTATTTGGTCCCAGCCAGGTTCTCCAAATATGTACCCAGTTACCCCCATACCTGCTTTAGAGGTTGTCAAGGGAGCTTCCTCCATATATGGTGGTCATGCCCAATAGAACAAGCCTTTTGGTCAAGCCTGTTTGCTATGCTCTATACTCTTTTTTATAAAACGCTTCTGCCAAATCCGTCTGTGGCTCTCCTGAATCTCAAACCACCTACCATATCTCAGCATCAATTCAAACTTCTCTTGCGGATCACAACAGCCACCAAACAAACCATTACCAAGTCATAGAAGTCTCCTACACCCTGTGTCCTGGCAGTCAAAAACAAGGTCACACAAGCCATGATTCATCCGAAAATTGAGGCTATCATTTCTGACAGAGTTATTAAATATGAAGCCCTTTGGTCCTCTTGGGTGATACACTTTCTCCCCTCCAATTTTGATGGGTCTCTCCTACTCCCATGAGTGGCATCATCATCCTCAGTATGCTCCCCCATCAGGCTCACCAACCTGATAGTATCTGGGGTTCTTCTCTTTCACTTCTTCCCCTCTTTCTTTCCCAATCCCCCATCCCTTGCTACTCCCTCTCTCTTCCTTCCCGGACCCCATTTTCCCATGACAGTCTTCTCCTTCCTTCTTCTAATGCCGTGTACACATGACCGTTTTTTCCGTCAGAATAAACTCTGACAGTTTTTCCGATGGAGTTCCGATGGAGTTCCGCTGAAATGGACTTGCCTACACATGATCACACCAAAGTCCAATAGTTTAGAACACGGTGACGTACAACACGTATGATGGGACTAGAAAAAGGAAGTTCAATAGCCAGTAGCTAATAGCTGCCCTTGCGTCATTTTTGGTCCGTCGAAACAGCATACAGACGAGCGGTTTTCCCCATAGGAATTGATTCCGCTGGAAAGATTTAAAACATGTTCCATTTCTAGGTCCGTCAGAATTATCGAAAAAAAAGTCAGCTGAAGCCCACATACAATTGGAATATCCGATGAACTGATTCCGTCTGACTTTTTCTGCCAGAAAGTCTGACCGCATGTACACGGCATCACTCTTCTAGTTCTTCTTTTTCTGCAAAACCTCCTTCTCCTAGATAGTCAATATACCGACTTTCATCACTATCCCTTGTGGGGGGGGGGGGGGGGGGTACTTGTCTTTTGATAAATCTGGAGCAAGGTCAGCTTCACATTGTTGTCACAATCTCGATACATCTTATACACCGGCTTTTCTGTTTAACCACAATTTAGTTATGTAACATATTTTTTTAGTTTATTAAACTCCAGGATTTATTTTTCTAAGCAGGACAAGGGCTTAGGCCTCTCCAAAGTTGACCATTTTCCAATGGCTCACTGACTTTGGCTACTATATTGTTCCCATTTCATGATTTGTCCACATTTGGACCATTCATTTCAATGTGTATTGCCTTATTCCTCTCAATAAAATGTTTGAAAAATAAAAAATAAAATATTTGTTCTGGGACAGTAACCGAAAGAATTGGAGGACCACTGAGACAGCCAAGCAACTACTGTTGGCAGAAATATCACTTATGCCGCGTACACACGACCAAACTTATGTCCGACAGACTTTCGAAGGAGTTCTGCCGGAGTTCTGACAGAGTTCTGACGGACTTTCCGAATGAGCGGACTTGGCCACACACAATCACACCAAACTCCGACGGATTCGAACGTGATGACGTACGACTGGACTCGAATAAGGAAGTTCATAGCCAGTAGCCAATAGCTGCCCTAGCGTCGGTTTTAGTCCATCGGAATAGCATACACACGAGCGAATTTTTCGGTAGGAACTGGGTCCGGCAGAGTTCTGGCGGAAAAATTTGAAGCTTGTTCCATTTCTAAAGTCTGTCAGACTTTTGCGAATCAAAAGTCCGTTGCAGCCCACACACGATCGAATAGTCTGCCGGAATCATTCCGTCAGACTTTGGATGTTGAAAAGTCCGCTCGTGTGTACGGGGCTTTAGAAAAGAAAAAGACCACCCTACCCGCCAACAAAAACTAGTTGGAAAAAAAAAGGAAACTCATAAAAACGTACCTGAATAAACTGTCACATGACCGGGGGGGGGGGCACTTTTTTTAATGATCTGAAGCAGCTTTCTGTTCACTTTACCAGTCTTTGTTTTTCTACCTCTTGTGTCCTGCAGGGCCTTGTAAGGATTGTTTAATACAGCGCCCCCCAACCTTTTTGGCACCGGAGACCGGTTTCTTGGGGAAGACATTAGACAGGGGGTGAGGGGGGATGGGTGTTGTGCTTGTTCTAATCCAAGCAGTGTACCGTGACAAATGTTTTACTGCATTGTTAAATACCCATCACCGCAAAGACCCATAGGAAGCAATGCTGGAGTGACAATGCATTTTATCACAGCATCCTGTGCCAAATGGCATGGCAATGACAGCGCCATGAATGAAGTCAATGTGTTCTGTACACTTCAAATAAAGTTTCTACAAAAAAAAGGAGCAGTGTGATCCACTGAATCTTGCGCCACACTGTTCCCTACCACAGCTGGCAATGGACAGCTGTCAGAGTAATAAAGGGCTATGGCAGCCCTCCATTCCTTTGTTGTGAATTCATGCGCAGCCCAGTTCCTAACAGGCCATGGACCATGGTCCGTGGCCCAGGCAATGGCGACCCCTGGTTTAATAGACTTTTTTGGCAGCCAATGGGAAACACCCGTGTCTCCATGAAGAGAAACAGGCACTGAAGACTGGATCCTCACACACTAGCAAACAGAATAAAAAGACCAGGCACCCAGGTTGTCATGTGATCATAGAGTAACTAAATTAGGCTTTTATGTAGACTTTTATTGTTAAGACCTTAAGATTACGTAGGAGATTAGAGGTTGGGAATGGTTTCTTGTAGGGATGCACCTGTACTGGTATCGGTGCTGATACTGAGTATTTTCACCAATACTCATGAAAAAATGCCCCCAATACGGAAACTGATACTTTTTTTTTTTTTTTTCCATTCAAAAAGATTTATTGGCAAATGAAGACACAAATTACATGGGTATGCAATAGACACTGTACAAACGAAACAATGCATAACAAGATCAAAACTGTGTCAATAACATTTCTTAGTCGGCTATTGGGGTATCTTCTAATACAACCAAGTCCCTCCATTGCGGGCCCTACCGGACCTAGGAGGGCAGATCATTATTCAACCCCGGGTTCCATAAGGAATCATTCATTCCCAATGAACAGCCTAAAGACATATCAAGGAAAACTAGTTGCTTATCGAAGAAACCTAGTATAGGGATAGACAAGAAGTGGGATGGAGAGTGGAGAAAAAGGAAAGAAGAGGATGAAGAGCGCCTTGTTCCAGAAACTCTAGTAAGTTAACAGAAGCAATGTTAGTGTGGTATTAAAGTAATAGAGAACGTATTGTCAGGATACCGCCTCACATCAGGCTGTCAGGCTTCGGCCCGTGTATTCCCCGAAAGACTGAGAGTATTTGAAAGCAAACCACGGAGACCAGGTCCTATGGTAACCATCTACTCGCTCATCAGATTGGGCTGCCGTGTCCTCCATTTCACAGATAAGAGCAATTTTAAGCAGCCATTCTCTTATAGTAGGGGTAGTTTTGGATTTCCAATATAGTGGAATTAGAGAATTGGCTGCATTTATCATATGTCTGGAAAGCGACTTCTTGTATTTCTTAAAGGAGGTATTGGTGATGTGGAGCAAACAGCATGCCGCATCCAGCCCTAGACTGGTCTCCGTGATCCGCCCGATCAGCTCCCTCACCCCTGACCAATATGTCTGTAGTCGGTCACATTGCCACCAAATGTGTAGCAAAATGCCCTCCTCTTGATCACATCTCCAACACCTATCAGATGAATGCGGGAACCATTTGTGAATTCTCTCCGGAGTGGCATACCACTGAGTCAACAATTTGTAGGACGTCTCCTGCATTTTCGTGCTCAATGAGCATTTGTGTGCTAAAATACAGGCCTTGTCCCATTGGTCGTCCGAAATCGGCGTACCTAGAGCCCGAGCCCACTTCTCCCTGAGCCCGTGGTCCTCTCGTGGACCCAGCGATCTTAACCAGGCATATGCAAGCGTAGTGGTTTTTTGGGTGGGTTCACCCTTCAAGCAAACTGATTCTAGGTCTGTCACTGCTCTCGTGAAGTGTGATCTACGTGTGGCATCGTTGCAGTAGCTCCTAAGTTGGAAGTATGTCCAGAGTGGTAGTCGTGGCAATTCACTGTCAACTTTGAGATCTGAGAAATCTTTTATCAGGTTGCCGGTGAAACAGTCCAACGCTAAGAGCGGTCTTTTCGGTCTCTGTAGTCTGAGTACTGGGTTCTGTAAACCCGGCGTAAAATCCGGATTATCTCGGATAGGGGTTAAGGGGCTCAGAGGGGTGGAGAATTCAGGTTGTTTAGCTAATATATGAAAAATATTGAGAGTAGTGCCTATAGTGGGGTGGGATAGCATAGATCTGGGGCATCTAAGCCGCGGGATCCAGGGGGAGAACTGGAGATTGATCGTGCTGGCTTCCTCTTCCAAGAAAACCCAGTCTTTAACCTGGGAGTGGCAGTGCCAATCTATAATACGCGCAATATGCGCTGCATAGTAATAAAGTTTGTAATCAGGTAAGCCTAGGCCACCCCTGTCTTTGGGCTTGGTCAGAAGAGACTTTTTCAATCTGGGGGGTTTTCCCGACCAGATAAAACTTGTTTGAAGAGAGTGTAAGGATTTGAAAAAGCTCATGGGTATCCTAATGGGCAAAGTGCAAACCAGGTAAAGTACCTTTGGTAGTATAGCCATCTTACATATGGCCGCCCTGCCAAACCATGAGAAATAACCCAATCCCCACCTCTGGAGGTCCTGTGTGATGCTTTTAAGTAGGGGGGGGGGAAGTTCTGCGCATACGTCAGTGAGAGTCTGGGGGTTAACCAAATTCCAAGGTATTTAATAGCTGAGGCTGTCCATTTAAAGGGGGTACCGGCTCTGGCCACCAACAGTCGGGCTTCGGGAAGAGACACATTCATGGCCATCGATTTAGAGTAGTTTATTTTGAAGTTGGAGACATATCCAAATCTTGCAAATTTGTGTAAAAGAGAGGGAATAGAAGTGTGGGGTTCTGTTAAAAAGAACAACAAGTCGTCGGCGTAAGCCGCAATTTTGAAAGCTCTCTCTTTGAGTTGGAATCCCCTGATCGATGGGTTCATGATGGTGTGTCTTATGAATGGCTCTAGTGCGATAATGAAAAGCAGGGGCGACAATGGACACCCCTGCCTTGTGCCATTCTTGATATGCACTGCGCCTGAGAGTGAACCATTCACTTTAAGCCTAGCCGAAGGGTTCCAGTACAGTGCCGAGATCCAAGCCATCATGCCGGGGCCTAAGCCAGTACGCCTACACGCCTCGAACATATAATCCCAAGCTACTCGATCGAAGGCCTTCTCCGCATCGGTTGACAGGAGAAAGCCCTCGATCTTTTGCTGGTGCGCCATATGTATCAGGTTTAGGGACTTCGTCACATTGTCTTTTGCCTCCCTACCCGGCATGAATCCAGCCTGTTCGGGTCCAATCAATTCGTGGAGTAGGGGTTTCAGTCTGTTAGCTAAGATCTTTGCTACTAGTTTCACGTCCGTATTTAGGAGGGATATAGGCCTGTAACTGGAACAATTAAGTGGGTCCTTCCCCTCCTTGGGAAGAACAGTAATAAAGGCGGACAAGAAGTCGTTTGAGTTCGGTCTCTGGGATGTCAGAGAATTCATTGCATTTCTAAAGGAATTGAGTAAAATTTCGGTAAATGTCTTATAATAAATGGCGCTGAACCCATCAGGTCCCGGACTCTTGCCCGTCTTCAACTCTCTTATAGCTGTCTTAATTTCGGAGTCGTCAAAGGGTCTGTCCAGCTGTTTGCTGTCTTCTTCGTTAAGTCTGGGGAGGTTAGCTGCGTCTAAGTAATTCCGAATCGCTTGGGCCCTGTCTCCCCCCAGATCCGGCGGTCTCTGCTGGTTCGGAAGGTTGTATAGGTTTGTATAGTAGTTTTGAAAGTGTTGGGCAATCTTCTCAGTTTCGATATCTGTCTTCCCATCCCCACCAGTGATACCCCTGACGTGATTGTGTGTTATTCGAGTGTTCAGGGCCCTCGCCAGAACTTTACCCGTTTTGTCCCCATGTTCATAGTAGACTTTCCTTCTAAAAAATAAGAACCGTCTGGTAGTATTGTCTAGAATCTGTTAAAGGGCTTTCCGTGTCTCAAGTAATGATTTTGCTGAGTGTACCGTAAGGGAACGTTTATGTAACGATTCAAGGGATCTTATTTTTGCGGTCAAGTCATTAATCATTTTATCTCTCTCCCGTTTTTTTCCGAGATCCCATGCGTATCAGCTCACCCCTAATGTGACATTTATGAGTTTCCCATATCACTAAGGGGTTCATCCCGGGTGTGTCATTTAGCTTAAAGAATTCAGTCAATGAGGAGACCAAGTCCGGTAGTAGCGCGGGGTCTGTTAGTAGTGACGAGTTTA
Source organism: Lithobates pipiens (assembly GCF_037356315.1). Lineage (NCBI taxonomy): Eukaryota > Metazoa > Chordata > Amphibia > Anura > Ranidae > Lithobates > Lithobates pipiens. The sequence goes on along the minus strand of NW_027507790.1, from coordinate 263,054,275 downwards.
GTCTCCACGTGTTAGGTCCGGTCGGGGCATTTGTCCAGTCTAATGTCATAGATATTGGAGCGTGGTCAGAGATTGATTGTATCCCAATGTGTGCAGCACTCAGCCGTGGCAAGTCTCTCTGAGAAACGAAGATATAATCTATTCGCGAGTGGCGGTTATGAGGAATGGAAAAAAAGGAATAGTCCCTGCCCTCAGGATTCAGGTGACGCCATGAGTCCACCAGACTCAGGGTATGCAGGAGCTTCTTAATGCTTTTAAGAGCCCTGTAAGGAATGGCGGTTTTGCCATTAGAGGTATCCTCAGTCGGTATGAGGGGTATGTTGAAGTCTCCGCCCAAAATCAGTCTACCCGAACCGAAGCATTTCAGTTCATCTGTCAGTTTACGGCAAAAAGTGAGTTGAGCCGAGTTGGGAAAGTATACGTTTGCCAGAGTCAAGGGAATCCCTCTGCATTTCCCCTTGAGGAAGAGGAACCTCCCTTCTGGGTCGACCAGTGTATCTGTGACCTCAAAGTCGGCATCCCTGCTCACCAGTATTGAGACCCCTTTTGATTTGGACCCAGGGCTGGTGGCATGGTATGCGTCCCTAAAGTAAGAGTCGGTCAATCTTGGTGTGTGTCCTGTCTTAAAGTGAGTCTCCTGTAAAAATACAAAACTGGGCCTACCTTTTTTAAGTTCTCTTAGTAAAGTGGTTCTTTTTTCGGGAATGTTAAGCCCTTTGACATTGTGAGAAACTACCGTTGGGTTACGTCCCAAATCAGAATATGCCATGGTTCAGACTCAGGGAGGCGTGGGATCCGGCACCTGCTGGAACACTCCTGACAAGATAGCAGAAAGTTATGATGTACACAATAATCAATAGCATACAATATATTGCACTAACGTTTGTATCGTGGCAAGGCGAAGTAAAGAGAAAGAAAGCAGTGAAGAAAATAAAGAAGATGAAGTTAGATGAAAACGGAGTTGTAGGTTACACCCCCTTAAGATCAAATAGCCGTCTCAAGGGGGTCAAAATTAGTGCGTGAGACTGGCCCCTAAGTAACCCGCCTGGAGCACTATTGTGGGGTTCGGGAAGGCCCTCCCCGGAGACAGCAACCCTCACCGTGCAGGCCACCTCAGGTCAATGAACCCGATGTCTGCACTGAGAGGGTATGTATCCAAAGGCACCGCACCGTCGTCTACTACAGCGGTAACTCAACTGTAAGTGTAAAGAACCGTCGTGGGCGGCCCCAAGAAGCCTATGGCAGGTGCTAAATGGTCTGTCACAGCAGCAAACATTAAATGCAAACTGGTATCTGATTAATAAAATAAAAAAACAGTAAACTAAATCCAAAACAGGGTTAAAAAACCCCGAAATATAACAAGCAAGCCTAGCAAACAACAATTAAAGATAAATTAAGGCACATTCAACCGCCAAATGCATCATACCCACCCGCCACCCGCTTGAGAACGAGCTGAGAGGGCTGGTGCTGCCCCATGCAAGTATCCCCGCCCATAGACACATTTCCTTAAATACCATCACCCCTCTAGGGCTGCATCACTCAGAAAATCAGCCATTGTCCCATAGCCTAAATACCCCAAAGTTGTAGTTGTTTAGTACTGGTGAGGTAATTTCCTCAGAAACAAATAAGAATCGGGGTTAAATCGAACGGTGCATTGTCTCAGAGGGAATCGCTTCTGCGGTATGTAAGCAGTTATGTAGAAATGCTCTGTGGTTGGCGATGGCGGAACATGGAACATGGAACCCCCAAAGGCTAGATGGTGGTTAGCTGGGAAAAGAGCAGCATTGATGTTTCCGGGCAGTAGGTAGGTACGAGCGCATTACAAATCTTAAGCTTCCATCAGATTCCTGGAGGAGTGTGGACGACTTCGGGGAGTTCCCCTTGGCGAGAAGTCTCCTCGTCCCTGCCTCTGTCGTTTGGTGTGGTGCTTTTCCGGCGAGGCGAACGGTGAGAAAGGTGGGCTTCTGTCCTTAGTTGGCATGGAGAACTCCTGATACCAGTCGGGTAGAACGATCAGGTCAAGCTGGAGAGCAGCGCAGAATTCGGGGAGTTCTGCAGGCGTTCGTAGGATATGTTGCTTACCTCCATGTGCGACCAGTAAAGCGAAGGGAAAGCGCCAAGAGTATCGCATTTCTTTCTCCCTTAACCTATCAAGCAGGGGACGTAGAGCCCTTCGGTTTCTCAAAGTTATTTGGGACAGGTCTTGGAAAAGTTTTATATTCTCCCCATTGAACACTATTTGGTCGTTCCTGCGAGCCTTAGCCATTACATCCTCTTTAAGTGTGAAGCTCTGCAAGCAGCAAATGATATCGCGCGGGGGGAGGGTATCGGGGCCTCTCGCTCTGAGTGCCCTGTGCGCTCTGACAAAGTCAATGGCAGAGTCCTCCGGACGTTCGAGTAGAGTATTGAATACCCTCTGTAAGACTGAGGTGATTTGGTCAGGCGCAACGGACTCTGGTATGCCGCGTACCCTGATATTGTTACGTCTCCCCCTGTTGTCCAGGTCCTCTAAATGTCTGTTCATCTCTATGAAATGTAGGGAGTGAGCTGTGACAGCCTCGTCAAGTCTGTGTATCGACCTGTCTCTCATCTTCCCCGCCGTCTCCACAGCCGCCATTTTTTCCTGCATTACCAGGAAGCTGGTTTTTAAGTCCGTGATTGCTGCGGAGAATGAGGCCTTAATGTCGGCAGCAAAACCAGACATATCCTCGTAGGTAAGTGGGTGCGTGGTACGGGAGTTGTGCCTACCGTTGTCCTCGGCGGCTGATTGCGAGTCCTCGCTGTAGTCCTCGTCCGCATGGACCGGCGCCATCTTGTCCTCCTCCGGGGTCTGTAGTGCTGAGGCCTGGTTCTTGAAAATGTCAGAGATATCCCGGCCGGGATTAACTGCCACCGAGCGGCGGGGACGAGTTTGATGCTGGTGCTTATTTTGCTTGCTCATTATTGCGCCATTTGCTGCTGTAATCAGACGTGCTGGGGCCGCTTTCCGACGGAGCTCTCCCTCTAGGCTGCCATCTCCGTTGCGCGCCAAGCCACGCCCCGGAAACTGATACTTTGTGGTGCGACTTGCATTAATACAAAAAGAATAGGTGCAAATTGTACTGCAAAGAATCAAATGTGATTTGAACATGAATGCAGTGTAATTCCTCTCCGAATCGCATATGATTTTTCCCACTGCTCCTGTGTGTGTTTGTGTGTAGAATGGAAAGCATCATTCGGGGGATCAGGAAGGAACTCGGGGGATCAGGAAGGAATTTTTTCCCCTGCTTTAGCAAATTAGATCATGCTCTGCTGGGTTTTTTTTTTGCCTTCCTCTGGATCAACTGTGGGTATAGAATTGGGTATATGGGATTGTATGATATTATTATTTATTTATTTATTTCTATTTATTTTTTTGTGGTTGAACTAGATGGACTTGTGTCTTTTTTCAACCTGACTAACTATGTAACTATGTCTCGCTGCTCGGCCGTGTCCCAGAAGACTTTGAGAGGGAGGGGAGAAGGAGAACTTCCACTTTTCATCGCCCAAGGTGATCGGAGCAGAAGTAGGAGTGGGTACCTGTCAAAATCGGGTACCCATTCCCCCCTCCTCCCCAAAAGCCCCATTTCCCAAACAGAAGCAGGGGAAGAGGCCTTAAAGTGGAACTTCCCCTTTTTGGGTGAATCTCTGCTTTAAGCTTGTCCCTATCAACAAATAGGATATCTGTGTCCTAATATATATTGCCAGAGTGACCAACAGCCTCAGTGTCACAAGTGGTTGCAAAAAAAAGTCTGTTCTCATTTGCTAACTTTTAAGCATGTGGAAATATACAACATTTCAGTGGCAGGTAGAGAACATGCATTCAGAAAAGTGTATATGTCATATCTCAATTGATCAAGAAAGTATTCACCTCCACTGTGCCATGTTAGCAGAAATCTGATATTACAGAGATAAAAAGGGTAAAGTCTTTATGTGCATTGATAACTGTTTATAGAAACAAAAGGATAGGACAAATGCCCCACAAGAGAACAATGCCTCTGCAAACTTACACTTGATTGTACACACAGTTCATTTTAGAAAACATCAGATAGTATATAGAGTTATATAAATCTGGTAATGATGCCTAATGTTGCAAAGATCCACGATCAACAGTTCAAATTCAAAATGTTAATGCTCAAACCTCCTAAGAAATCTTGACAATTGGGGAATATTCTTTTGTGTTGGGTCCACTACCTTGCTCGAAGGAGAACATAAGGGGTACTTATTACTAAGTAAACTGGTACAACATGCACATTGGGGAGGCACAACTGAACAAATGCAAGACGGAACTCTTTAGGTCATGATCTCGACATTGATGTGATAAATAACACCCGGCTCATGTTTCATGGCACCACAGTGATTTGATTATATAAATTAGAACTGTGGTTTCACTATTTTTACTCCCACCAGTTTTGGGCAATAGACATCCATCTGGACGCAATGGCAATTGGATAAAGTTGACTTAAGCTGGACATAGATGTATCGAAATTCGAATTTCCATTGAGGGTCAAAATTTAAATTTTGATCCATTGATGGGTGAAATTTAAATTTCGATCCATTGATTGGTCAAAATTCGAATTACCATCCATTTATGGGCAGGCTAGTGTCAGGGCTGAGCTCAGCCCTTCCTTCTCTAAGCTGGCTATTCATCTGTTGGCTAATTGCCAGCTCTTATCTCTCCACAGTTACTCAGCTGTTGATGATATCCTGCTCGTCAGTCCTGCCTACTTAAGCCATCCAGCCTTCGCCTTGGTCACATCACAGAAACTATATCTCCTGCGATCCTGTTCAAGACTTGCTTTGCTGACATCCCTTCTGGCTCCAGCTCCTGCTTGCTGTTCAACTACATTGATCCCTGACTTCTGGCTTGGCTGATTATCCGTTCCGGTTACTGAACTTTGGCTATGTTTTGACTACTTTTGTTCTTTTTACTTTTATTATTAAACAAATGTGATTTAACTGTACTTCTATTTCAGCCTGATTTCATGGTTTCTGACAGCTGGTTGTACAGAAGTTGATCTCTTGATCAACAATAGCCCTGCGGGAGGGATTCCCCCCATTCACCTCGAACATGTGTATGGGGGAAATGATTAATATTCTTTTGTTCACCCCGCTGGTTGAATAAAAGAAAATGAATTGTGTAAAGCAGTGGTTCTCAAGCCTGTCCTCAAGTACCCCCAACAGACCATGTTTTGGGAATTTCTCTTAGATAAAGTAGCTGTCCAAAATACCAAGCCTTTGACTCTGATTTAAAGTACCTGTGCAAAATAAAGGAAAACCTGCAAACATGGCCAGTTAGGGGTATTTGAGAACAGTATGACCTACCTTAGTTATCCACGTGGCTATGCAGATTATGCTTCCAACATTCCTTTAAAAGCTAGTTAAATTAGTGGTTATGTATCTTCAATATCATAGAACAAGTTTAGTTGCATATGACTAACTACTACTACCTAAAAACAAATATTCATCTTTAATACCATCCATTTTTTTAAGGAATGTTGTCCCTGTTCCAGATCTTTATTTGTTCAAGAAAAACCTTCATTGGGAATGGGAATTTACATTTTAAATTACATTTTCACAGTGCCTTCTACAGGGAATATCTGCTACTGAAACCCAACACTTCAGATATTGTGATTCCATAGTAGGCCAATATATTCTAAATTTTAGCAGGATGATGAACCCAAAGTCAGACAATTTGATGTAATTGCTTGTTTTCCTTAGAAAAGCCCTTTGAATTCCATGGAAATATTAATTTAAATTCAGGAAAATATAACAGCACTGTTGCCTCAAATGTTTCTATGCTTTTGAGGAAAATATTTCAAACTGGTAGCTTCCAATGACCCAAATTTTTCAAAGTAATATAAATTATAATTTTTACTGTACCCCTTTTGTTTTGTAAGTTAAACTCATTGAGGTTGTATTTATCTATGCAAATTTCTGAGGAAGATACAATGACAGCAACATTGACTATAAAGACTAATAATGAATTCACAGCATGTAAAATGATGCTTGGACAGAAAAAATAAAAATAAAAAAACCCACAATATTTATGTTTTTGCCACCCGTCCTTGCATTCCTACTTGAAGAATGAGTCATAAATATGCACATACTGAGAATTCCACTTTTATGTTATTTTATAATACAGATCAGAATCTGTCAAAGTTAATACTTTTATGTTTTCTAGGGGGAATATAGCCTGTGCAAAAGATGTATGTTTTTCATTAGTTTTCACAATCTTTCTCTGTAATTTCTCTTAATGGTTCAGTTTTCATAAAGAACATTTCCCATGGTGTAAAAATTCTGTGTTACAAAAATATAACTTTCTTTCTAACAAGTTCATATTTTTTTGCATCCCTTAACATGATTAAGCATAACCGTAGTATTTTTGTAGATTTAGTTTTTTTTAAACAAATTGGATAAAATGGAGGCCAACTTAATAAATACCAGTCTACCGAAATACCAAAATAAATAAAACACTACACTCCCAATCACAGCCTCAGATCAACTAACCAAAACCTCCTCCTCATCCCCAAGTCCCGCTACAAATCAAGGGGAGAACAAAGATTTGCAGTCCAAGGACCACGGTTATGGAACGCTCTACCCAAGAACATCCGGATGGAAGAAAACCACCGGGCCTTCAGGAAAAAACTCAAGACTCTTTTTTTTTTTTTTTTAAATAAAATTTTATTGAAAAAGAGGGTATACGACAAAGTATACAAATTCGCAAGGACAAAATAATTTTTTTTGCTTTAGAATACAAGTCGGATAAGAACAGTGATATGTCATATAATGTAGTATGAACATAGTACACTTTACGAGGAATGGACAACCCACCATTCCCCTTCAAAGAAAAGGAGAAGGGGATGCTTTAACTGGATGGATCTGAGAATAGTAAGGCACTATGCTATCCTTAGAAGGAACCAGAGTATAATGTATAACATACATGAAAATAAAAGACAGGAGGGAAGGCAGGGAGGGAGGGGGGGGAGAAAAGGGTCTGGGTCAGGTATGACTGTTCGTATATGGGGGGGGGGGGGATCCAGCATAAGTCCGAACTGCCGGTAGAAGGGGGTATTACCCAGAGTAGGGGGGAGAGGGTCTGAAATCCGCTGTCCTGTTGTCTGAAGCATCAGGTTGTTACAAAGTTCGCTGTTGGCAAGAGTCCATTATGGATGAAAGAATGATCCTCAAGGTGAGCTCGTTCCCGGGGAGTGAGCTTAGAGGCTATGAACAAGTCCCATCTGTTGTGGAAACGCTGTTTGGCTTTCGCGTGGGTCAGATTTGTATTGAGTTTGTCCCGGAAAAGAAGGTGCAGGAGGTCTCTGCTGACTTGGGAAACAGAGGGTTTGGCAGTGGTTGTCCAGTTGGCTAGAATGGCTCTCCTAGCAAGTAATAGGCAAATCAGGGCCCATTCCTTGCCCAGAGGCGTGGGAGTGGTTGACCACGGGAGTAGTTGGGGATCCCAGTGCCCAAAGATGAGGAGTAGTGGATCTTTAGCGAGCTTCAGCAGCGTGATCTCGAAGATGTGGGCTAGGATTTGATCCCAGAAGGTTGAGATAACAAAGCAAGACCAATAACGGTGTGTGAGGGAGGGTTTAGGTTGGTGGCAGAGAGGGCACAATGAGGATGGAGATTGGTGTGGAGGCGCTGATTGCAGGAAGGGGATGTGTGCCCGGTGAGCAATTTTCAACTGTGTTTCCCTCCAGGATTCGTTTGGAACCAACATGTATACTGAGTTGAGGCCATGTAGGATATTTTCCACTATGTCATCGTCCAGGAAGTCTTTTGCCCAGTTGGATACTGAGGAGGATTCCAGAGGAGGTGTTGTTTTCAAAAGTAGAGGCTTGTAGATGTCGGAAATTTTGTAGGAGTCATTTTGTAGGAGTGCCTCAATGAAAGAGGATTTGAACCTTGTGCGTTCCTCCCTGCAGGTTTTCTGTAAAAAGCTGAGACATTGGCCATAGTGGAAGGCAGATGTTTTGGGTAGAGCGAACTTTTCGGCCAGAAAGCAGAAGGATAGTGCACGACCAGATTCCAGGTCACATAGGGAGGAGAAGGTAGTGAGGCTCTTTTGTCGTCATGCTTCATAAGTTTGGTGGTCCAGCCCCGGGGTAAAATTTGGATGACCCTGATTCGGAGGGAATCTAGATATGAAAGGAGATAGTTTGAGACCTTTCCTTGCCTCCCTCCAGGCGATAGCTGTATCTCTCAGCAGAAGTTTATGTTGGCGTGACGGTGGTAGTTGTTTCCACTTACAGTGTAGAAGGGCTGTTAGGGAATAGGGGTGAGTCATTTCAGCCTCTAGTTGGTAATTAGAGCAGTGAGATTTTTGGGTTATCCAGTCCAAGCCCACCCTCAAAGACAAGCTAGGTTATACATTCTGAGATTGGGGAGGCTAATACCTCCCTCGGTTCTGGTTCCTTTATGTAAGCGAAACTCATCTGAGAGGAGGCCGGCGGCGACCAGTCTAGCTGCTGGGGAGGTGTACATGGAGCTGATTAGGTGGAGAAAGGGGCCGGAGAAGCCCACCTCGCTCAAAACCATGTACAGCCACTCGAAATTAATGTTGTCAAAAGCCTTTTCGGCCTCAAGGGTAATCATGGCTAGGTCACTGTTAGGGTTGCATCTAGCATGTTCTATCGCTATCATCACCTTCCTGATATTAATGGTTGCCGTTCTGCCCTGGACAAAACTGGATTGGGCCGGATGTATCAGGGAGGGGATGATGTTGGCCAGTCGATTGGCTACTATTTTGGAAAGAATTTTGACATCGAGATTTAGAAGCGAGATGGGCCTGTACGACCCAGGTTCTTGTGGGTCTTTCCCTTTTTTTTCTAGCAGTTTAACAATCGCTTGGTTGCCTGTGGGTAAATAGGGGCCACCGGACCATATGTGTTGGTAAACATCTTTAAGAGTCGGTGTTAGTAGTGGGCTTAGAGATTTGTAGAATTTGCCTGTTGGGCCATCTGGGACGGGGGCTTTTGAGGAGGCTAGGTTCCGAATCGTGGAGTTTTTTTCCATGAGGGAGATGGGGGCATTAAGGGAGTCGAGCTGGGAGGGTGATATTCGGGTCAACTCCACTTTTCCTAGGAAATCACGCGCCGTGGGCTGATCAATAGGGTCCCCCACATAGAGGGCAGAGTAATAGCGCAGCATAGCCGCATTTATGCCTTTCTGTGTGGCCGTCACATTGCCGTCTGAGTCGCGTATGGATGGGATAACAGTCGGGCGATTGGGTCCCTTACATAGTCTGGCAAGAAGCTTGCCTGCTTTGTTGCCAAATTTATGTAGAGTAGCATCAAGGTAGGCTCTTTTGGTGGTTTCCAGGGTTTCAGCCCAGGTGTCGAAAGACTGCTTGGCTATTTGCCAAGCCGTCTGGTTTTCGGGGGAGTCATGGGTATAAAGTGCTCGTTGAACTTGGTGAAGTCTGGAACTGGAGGCTTTGTAGTTAAGATGGGCGTTTCTTTTAAATGAAGATGCATAGGAGATAATGCGCCCCCTGAGGAACGCTTTACCAGCATCCCAAAACAGGTTCGGATTGTCAGTGTGCATTACATTCGTTTGCGTGTAGACTAACCACTCTTTTTCCATGTATGCTTGAAAGTCTGTTTTGTGTTGGAGGTAGTATGGAAAGCGCCATATTTTGGGATTGGGGTGAATGTCGGGGGTCTCTAGGGTCACAGAGAGGGGTGCGTGGTCAGAAATAACTATGTCATGGATTTCCGCTCCCGGGAGCATGGAAATTAGGTAGTTTGAGCAGAATCAATCCTAGTGAAGACATTGTGTGGGTGGGAGTAAAAGGAGAATTTGCGATTGGTTGGGTGGTGTAGTCGCCAAATGTCATGGAGGCAAAGGGAGTCCATCTTCGAAGCAAGAGTCGTGGGATTGGTAGGGGCTGAAGATGAGACGGGGTGTGGAAGCGAGGACTTATCGTCGAACGGGTGGATTGTGGAGTTAAAATCACCCCCTACAATTTGTGGAAGGTGTGGAAGATGTAAAAGCCAGCTGGTCAATGTGCTGAAGAATTGCTTCGTGGGGCTGTTAGGGGCGTAGACATTGGAGATTACGAGCTCTTTAGTCCCTATATGGACACGAATAGAAAGAAGTCTGCCCTGTTGATCTATGTCTGTAGATAAGATTTACAGGGGAGGTTCTTATTGATGAGGATAAGTACTCCCACCTTACGGCCAACGGCCTCAGAGCTAACCACTGCACCCACCCACAGTTTCTTCATCTGGTCAAAGTCAGGAGAAGAAAGATGGGTTTCCTGCAGTAACGCTATGTCTGCTTTAAGCCTTTTGAGGTGCCGAAGTACCTTCAGTCTTTTGGAAGGGGAGCGAAGCCCCTTCACATTCCACGAGACTATTTGCAGCATGGTGGAGTGTTGATGGGGACATGATTGGAATGTACTAATACCAATTGTTTGTGAGACCCTGAGTAAGGCAAAAGTGGAGACGCTACATTATAGTAGGCCAGTTGGGCCTTTGGTATGGTGACAGCATTTAAAGACAGCTCAAGAGCAGGCATGGTGGGGGAGGGAGGAGAATGGAGGAGGTAGGATAGGGAAGGCTACGCGTGCCAGAGATAAATACAAAGGAAGCAAACATAAACATTTACCAACTTCACTTTTTTCTGCATGGGGGTCACTGTGGAGACCAGCTCCCATAACCAAGCCTCCTGTCTGATGCAGGCATTGCCACCCTACAAAGAGGGTACGGGGTATGCCATCAGTCCAGGCGGGGTCCAGAGCATGCAAAATGATCTGCACAGAAAAAACCCTAGGGGAAATACAAGTGCAAACATGTATTAACAAATCAAGCAGAAAAACCATTGAGAATGTGAAACATTGTGAACTATGGAAGAAAACAAATGCCAAGCCATAATAACTCAATAGACCCTTTTACCCATTTCTGATACTACTGATACTGAGTAGTGTGAACGTAGTAGTGTGAACGGCCCAGGAGGGGGGGTTCAAGATTAGATCACTTCACCCAGGTAGGAGAGGGTAATTTGCAGGGCCTCGAACTGGGAAAAAAAAAAAAAAGCGAGAAAGACTGAAGGGCGCTGGAGCCCATCAACGTGTGGTTTGGCCATGTTGAGCTGGTCCCGAGGCCCTGAAGCGCTTGGGAGAGTCTTTCCGTGGGCTCCTTTGGTCCAGGGCTCGGTTGACTGGAGCCGCCTTGGGTGTGGGGCTGAGATGAGGGCCCGAGCGTAACGATTTTAGGAAGAGAGACCCCTCCTCTGGATCTTGATAAGAGAGTTGTTCGCCGTTGGGTGCTTTGATCCGCAAGACCGCCGGAAACGCCAGAGTGAATTTTAGCTGTCGTTGGTGGAGTTCTGTGCAGATGTGTTGGAAGGCCTTTAGTTTCTTGGAGACATCCACCGAATAGTCAGCGAAGATTAACATTTTGACTCCATCAATCTGAAGGGATCTGGATTGTCGGTATTGCTATAGGATGGAGGCTTTATCCGAGTAATTCAGATATTTAGCTATTATCGGGCGTGGAGATTTGCGTTCTGAATTGAATGCTCCCACACGGTGTGCACGTTCCACTGTAAAGGGTCCCCCTAGGCCCAGTGCCCCAGGGATGCGGCGCGTGCAAAGTTCTGACAGAGTAGACTAGTGAAGCGATTCGGGGATTCCTACAAATCGCAGGTTGCTCCTCCTGGACCTATTTTCGAGGTCTTCGAGCTTTTCCAGCACATATTTATTTGTTCTGTCCTGGGCTTGCTCCAGAGACTGTGTCTGATAGAGTTCTTCCTCTAAATTAGAGATACGGTTTTCAGCCTCATTTAACCTAGAAGTATGTTCCCCTAATTGAGCTTGAAACTTTTGAATGCCTGTGCTGACAGCTTTTTCCACTGAGGCAGCAAGCATAGGGGAGAGGAGAGCAGCCACGGCCTGGACCAAGAGTTCAGTATGATGGTCCTGCAATAGCGGGGGTACCAGGGGTTGCTGCATGAATAATGGTGATGCAGAGCCAGACAGATGTGGAGGGGCTGGGGACTGCTGGGATGGTGTGTCCCTTTAGGTTGTGTCATGGTTATGCAGTGATCTTCCTGTGTTTGCTTACCTTCCCTCATGTCTTCAGACTAAGAAGCCAGCTACTTCCACCTGGTGGTTTTTATAACCTCTCCTCTAAGCATGGCTCCACCCCAGGCCCTATCAGGGAGCCCTATATAAACCCTTTGCACTGCAGGGCTCAGTGCTGATCAACCATTGTGTAGCCTTTGTGTATTAGCTTCCTGTTTCCTGTCGTGTGCTCTGCTACTGATTTCCGTTACCGACTTTGGCGTGTTCTGACTATCCCTGCTTGCCTGTTACCCTGACCTTTTGGCTTGTATCCGACTATTCTGTTCTGCTTGTGGCCCCGACCTTGGCTTTGTCCCTCACCATCCCTATCCTCCTGTTGCCTACTGTGGGTGTGAGCTGGGGGACCCTGGGGGTCGCGACCTGGAGCCAGTTGCAGCCGCCAAGACCATCTTCACCACTCGAAGCTCTGGTGAACACCAGCTGGTTCTTAGACTCCGCGCCCCAGGGAATCTCACGCTCTATCCCCAGTGGGATCTGTCCCCGTCTGCAGCAGTCAGCCGTAGGGTCCACAACCTCGCGGTGCACTCCGCATCCCTACGGTGTGCACCTGTCACCTCGCCTCAAGGTGACCTGACAGTTTGATCAGCCATGGACCCGGCTGACGTGCCGCTTCCTGCAGATGATCCATTGCAGAGCTTAGTTCGGCGACTTGAGACCCAAGAATCGCATCAGACCCAGGTGATGCAATTCCTTCAGGATTTGGCATCCCGTTTTGATCAGGTTCAGGCCTCATTAGGACCCCCGGTTCAACAACCTCAACCGCTATCTGCCGCTGCACCTATCGCATCAGTCGCAGCCACACATTCATTACAACTGCCAGCTCCGGTCCGTTTCTCTGGGGACTCCAAGGCTTGCAGGGGGTTCCTTAGCCAGTGCACAATTCATTTTGAACTTCTGCCCCAAAACTTCCTGTCCGATCGGGCAAAAGTCGCATATATCATATCCCTCCTGTCCGGCGAGGCGTTAGCCTGGGCCGCTCCTCTGTGGGAACTGAATGATCCAGTGTTTTCTAACCTGTCTGATTTCTTGAAACTTTTTCTGAATATCTTCGAGGAACCGGGTCGTGTCTCCTCAGCGGCTAGCGCTCTTTTACGTCTCCGTCAAGAGTCCGCTTCTGTGGGACAGTATGCTCTTCAGTTCCGTATCCTCACAGCTGAATTGAGCTGGAATAATGAGGCCCTAGTTGCAACCTTTTTACATGGCCTTTCTGATAGAGTGAAGGATGAATTAGCAGGAAGATCCCTTCCTGCTGATCTGGACAGTGTCATCACCTTGTGTAACCAGATCGATATTCGCTTTCAGGAGAGGGCCCTGGAAAAAAGACGCCAGCACTCCCCATTCTTTAGGCAGCCTGAGTCCCCAGTCCCTTCTCTTCGATCCGAGGAGCGCCCCCTGCCTACCGAGGAACCTATGCAGTTGGGCTGGACTAAGTTATCTCCCGAAGAACGCGCTAGGCGCAGAACTCTGGGCCTATGCCTCTATTGTGGGGCCAAAGGTAATTTCCGTGACACTTGTTCTCTTCGTCCGGAAAAACGCTCAGGGCTAATACATCTGGAAGGTGGAGTATTAGACCCTGAAATATCACCTTCACCTTCTCGTCTTCTCCTTTCTGTGTTGCTTCATGTCAGTGCTTCCTCTCGTTCGGTCTCAGCACATCTGGATTCCGGAGCCGCTGCCAATTTCATGGATTGGGAAACTGCATCCTCCATGAGACTTACCCTTTTGCCCCTTACAACACCATTGGTGGTCTTGGCGATTGATGGCACGGTCCTCCCAGAGGGCCCTATCCGCTTCCAGACTATTCCTGTTAAGATGTCAGTAGGGACACTCCACCAGGAGTGGATTTCCTTCCTTGTCTTACCTAAGGCTTCATCTCCTATCATATTAGGTCTTCCTTGGTTTCGGCTCCATTCTCCACACGTTGACTGGTCTGCTGGACAGATCCTGGCTTGGGGTTCCTCCTGTTCCTCTTCCTGCCTACTCAAGGGTACCCCAAAGGAGAAACTTCCTGTTTCCACCATCCCAGTATCTTCTGCTTTTCCTGCTGTATATAGCGATCCCTGCGATACGTCCTGCAATAGTCGGACTGGTGCAGTCTCTGGGTCATGTGGTACTCTGGATGAGGAGCCCACCTATGAACCTGAGTCGATCATTCACTCCAGTTCGCATAACCATTTACCTTTGCCTGTCCCTAATCTCCCTTGGACACACAGCCAGGTTAACTTGTCTGCAAGTTCCAGAGTCGCTATGCCTTGTGATGCGATGGTCGCTACATCTGACTATACTCTTCAGTCGGCCTCTGCACCACTTATGCCAGTCCAGCCCATGCCCCATGAGCTTCCTGCTTCTTGTTCAGGACCTTCTGTGATCCAGCCTCACCCTACTGCTACTATGTCCGTTCAAACCCATTTAAGAGGCTCAATCCATCCTTTGAATAGAATACCTCATTCGGCCAGGAGGGGTTTTCAATCTTTTTCTCAGGGTTCTCTGCATTCTGTTTCTGTTTCAGCTACCCAGCTTGACTCTTGTGACATGTCACTTTCTCACCAACCTGACCTCAGGGATCCACTGACCTCTGCCCAGTCTGGTGGTCCGGTTATGGATGCCCAACTCATCTTTAAGGGTCTGGGGGACCCTGCTCAGACTCCTGATCTTCTCATGCCCCTACCCATTCCTAAAAAGCCTTTAGTCCTCAAGTCCCCTCGTCCTCTCCCTACCTCTGTTTCGGTCTCTGAGGATAATCTAAAATACGAGGTTAGTCAAGTTTTGGATTCCCGACTCCGAAAAGGCTTTCTTCAATACCTCGTACTTTGGAAAGGGTTGGGTCCTGAGGAGAGGTCTTGGATCACTGCATCTGAGGTCTTTGCTCCCTGTCTGTTAAGGAGGTTCCATCTGGAGTTTCCCTTTAAGCCTGGACCCAGGCAGGGAAGGGGGAGGCCTCGTAAGAGGGAGGGTACTGTCATGGTTATGCAGTGATCTTCCTGTGTTTGCTTACCTTCCCTCATGTCTTCAGACTAAGAAGCCAGCTACTTCCACCTGGTGGTTTTTATAACCTCTCCTCTAAGCATGGCTCCACCCCAGGCCCTATCAGGGAGCCCTATATAAACCTGTGCACTGCAGGGCTCAGTGCTGATCAACCATTGTGTAGCCTTTGTGTATTAGCTTCCTGTTTCCTGTCGTGTGCTCTGCTACTGATTTCCGTTACCGACTTTGGCGTGTTCTGACTATCCCTGCTTGCCTGTTACCCTGACCTTTTGGCTTGTATCCGACTATTCTGTTCTGCTTGTGGCCCCGACCTTGGCTTTGTCCCTCACCATCCCTATCCTCCTGTTGCCTACTGTGGGTGTGAGCTGGGGGACCCTGGGGGTCGCGACCTGGAGCCAGTTGCAGCCAAGACCATCTTCACCACTCGAAGCTCTGGTGAACACCAGCTGGCTCTTAGACTCCGCGCCCCAGGGAATCTCACGCTCTATCCCCAGTGGGATCTGTCCCCGTCTGCAGCAGTCAGCCGTAGGGTCCACAACCTCGCGGTGCACTCCGCATCCCTACGGTGTGCACCTGTCACCTCGCCTCAAGGTGACCTGACAGGTTGTCTGGGCTGCTGTGTGTTCGCCTACCTCCATTTCAGGCGCTGTCTCCTCCGGAGGGGCCGCGCAGGCCGGAGTTGTGTAGGCCGAAGCCGGGGCCTCAATTTGCGGCTTTGCCTGCCGCGCGGTGGTGGCCGCGTACGATCGCGGCCCGGATTTTTCCACAAACCGGTCCATCGCGAAGCCAGTGTTGTGGGGAAGGCTGCCAGTTGGTGTTGCGGGCGAGATCGCCGGTTTTAATGCCGTTTTTTGAGGCCGGTTTGTGGGAGCTGTGTGAGGGGACAGCTACTCCATACGGCGTCGGAACCGGAAGTCTGACTCTCCTCTTTTAAGAAGGAGCACAACACAGGATGGATCAAGCACCTTGAGGCGATTCAATTTGCATTTGTAGCACTATACAAGTCATTCATTCATTCATTCATACCCCCCAGGTCAGAAGCCAGAACACCTAAAATTAAAAAAAATTAAAAGAAAGGAAAAAAACCTACAGATAAGTTAAAAAAACGATTTATCTGACAGCTTCCAGCTTCTGCATGGGGGGTGATAACAGCACCTGTCAGTTTATTTTTTGCCATCATCCGTGCCAAATAGGGGAGATCTCCCTTCACTTCTTGTCCCATAGCCAAAACAGGAAGTGAGAGGGGTCCTTGGGGTTGTCCAAGGCCACCATAAACTAGTGTCCTCTATTGGAAGATTTACCCTCTATTACTTTTCTGGGAACAACCCAAAATTTGTTATTTCCTTTTACTTTCACTTTCAATGATAATGGTAACCAGGACAAATAGAGAGGGTAAATCTCACTAACAGGGGCACAGACAGCAATAAAACCTGACAGGGTTTCTAACCCATTTTTACTCTGTCTAAAAAAACATTGTCTCGGGAGGACATGTTCAAATGCAAAAAATAATTATTTTAAATTCTGTCCGACAGGAAGCAAAACGTTTAATAATATTTAAAGTGCAACATTAGTAAATTCCTTTAAATAACATGCTTCTCTTAATCCTTGTAAACACAGTACGATTTTTGGCAGGGGATTGTCTGTTGACAGACTGTTTTCCTAATATCTGACCGATAGGACGCTCCTTTTGATAAGATTTTGGCACACGCTCTTTTGACAAAAATCAGATGCTCGTTTGCCCAACAATCATACCATTTGTACGAGGCGTTAACCTGCCTGTGGTGCATAGTGTACAATACCTACAACCTACAGTAGGTGCCGCCGATATTGTGTTTCCAGCGCGACAGTGTCGCGCTGGTTCCCGGCGACAGGCTCCTCTAACCAGCGCGATCCCGTTGCGCTGGCTGCAATAGGAAAATGTAATTTTCCTATAGCAACCAGAGCGAGGCAATAATGTCGCCTCACTCATGAAGCCTGCATGCCTTCTTGGGGGCATACCAGGCCCTTGGGTCCGGTAGGGATTTTAAGGGGAATGCCCTTCGCCAAAAAAAACGGCATGGGGTTCCCCCCAAAATCCATACCAGACCCCTATCCGAGCACGCAGCCCGGCCGGTCAGGAAAGGGGTGGGGACGAGCGAGCGCCTCCCCCCTCCTGAGCCATATCAGGCCGCGTGCCCTCAACATGGGGGGTGCCTTGGGGAAAGGGGGGCCACGCGGCCCCCCCACCCTAAAGCCCCTTGTCCCCATGTTGATGAGGACAAGGGCCTCTTCCCGACAACCCTGGCCGTTGGTTGTCGGGGTCTGCGGGCGGGGGGCTTATCGGAATCGAAAATAATGAAGTGTAAAAGTAATAATACAAAAATATATATACAAAATATGCAAGATAAAACATATGAAATGGTACAGCCAGACCTAAATGACGATATGGCTGTACCATTTCATATTTTTTTATCTTGCATATTTTGTATATATATTTTGTATTATTAAGTGTTCTTGCATAGCAAGACCACTTACTGTTATGTCACATATATATTATTATAAAAAAAAAATCATAAAAAAAATAATAATTTTTGGAAAAAATGTTCAGCTCTTTCAGCTAATGATGGGACTTCTTCAACTTTACTACTATTTATACTTTTTAAAATATTAAGCTTTTTAACACTTATCACAGTTACTCCAGCCCCTCCAACCAAACAACAGTTACTCAAGCCACTCCACCCAGTTACTCTGCCCACTCCAGTAGGTGGAGGCAAGAACACTTCACACAATTTCCCCAGAAATTGTAGCTTTTCTAGTTACTTTTAAACTTTGTTATTTTGTTTTTGAAACACAAGTTTTTGATTGTTAAACAAGGATAAGAACATAGTATTGAATTGGTAAATTATCCTGTTGAGATCCCCATGGGGGAGGGTCTGACTAGGGATAAATTACCAGTTCATAGATGAAACAAATGGGATTTGATAAAGCACAATTTGTGTACGAAACATGTAAACCGTGTCTCCCTTGCTTGTACATGTAGTGCTCCTCGTGTTCTTCTTTTATGTGAATAAAGGCATTTGGATTTCAGTTTGGTGTGCAGCCATCTGGTCTTTCCTTTCATTAAAGGCTCATTGAAGCCCCATCGAAGCTCCACCAAAGCCTCATCAAAGCCCCACTCTGAAGCCTCATCACAGTATCAAGCAAAAGCAAGGTGTAAACAGGACTGTAGGCTAACCATTTTCTTTAGTGACAGGAGCTTTGACAAAGCGTGTCCAAAGCCATGTTTTGAAGCAAGTACAAACTAGCCCTTGTGCTGGAAAGAGGTTCTGGTACATGCTTTAATCACTTCAGCCCTGGAAGAATTGGCTGCTCAATGACCGAGTCTTTTTTTTGCAATTTCGACACTGCGTCGCTTTAACTGACAAGTGCACGGTCATGTGCCGCTGTACCCAAACAAAATTGACATCCTTTTTTTCCCACAAATAGAGTTTTCTTCTGGTGGTATTTGATCACCTCTGGGTTTTTTATTTTTTGTTAAAAAAAAGACCTAATTTTCTTTAAAAAAATACAAAACCGTTTTATAAATTTTGTAAATTTTGCAAACAGATAATTTTTCCCCTTCATTGATGTACGCTGATGAGGCTGCACTGATGGGCATTGATAGGCTGCACTGATGGGCATCGATAGGCTGCATCGATGTGCACTGATAAGGTGGCACTGATGGGCACTAATAGGCAGCACTGGTGGGCATTGATAGGTGGCATTGATGAGCACTGAGAGATGTCACTGATGGGTGGCACTGATGGATAGCCTTTAAGTGGCAGCACTGAAGAGTATTGATATGTGGCACTGATAGGTGGCACTGATAGCTGGCACTGATGGGCACTGATAGGTGGCAGTAATGGGCACTGATTGGTGGCAGTGATGGGCACTGATCGGCACTGGTAGGTGACACTGATAGGCAGCACTGCTGGGTGGCACTGATGAGGCACTGATTGGCACCATTGGTGGGTGTTGATAGGTGGCACTCGTGGGCATTGACAGGTGGCACTGATTGCTGGCACTTATGCACTGATTCATGGCACTGTATGGGCACTGGCAGTTGACACTAGAAGGCGGTAATGGTGGGTACAGATGAAGTGGTTTCACTTCTTCCTCTTCGGGACAGATGTCCCTTGCACTGAAGCCAGTGATCGGCTTTTTTTTTGACAGATGATCAAGTGGTAAGGGGCCGGGATTAATCCCCGTTAAACCAGGATTGCATGGTAAGGGACCAGGATCGATCTGCGACCACTCGAGTCTCATTGACTCGGTGATCACAGCGTGCGCCGCTGTGGGCATGCGGGAAGCGTGCAAAGGGGAGGATGTCTATTGACAGCCTCCCAGCAAAGTCATAGCCATCATTTGGATATAGCACGGATCTGAAGGAGTTAAAAGGTAGGGAGGTGTCTGATGATCATGATGCCTCGTAACTTCTCGACAAAGTACTGTAAAACAATGAAAATGAAACCACATGGAAGTGTGTAAAATTTATTTTCACTTTGAGACTAAAGATTATTACCTAACTGTAATTTATTGTTCTTTTATTGCAAGGTACATTTGTCTTGGTCAGATCTACGCATCATACAGTTACATCTGGTGGCTTGTAAAAGTGTCATTGCCTAACATTTCCAAGGAACAATTGTGTGATATTTTCCCACAGAAGCCAGGATGCCTTGAAACTGTTTGAACAATGCAGATAACTTCTGCTACATTTATGGTGAAGTTACATTTGCATCTCAAAAGTGCAATATGAAGGCAGTGGTAAAAAAGGCATACCGCCTATATTTTGGATGCAAAATAGGGGATCAGGACAAGAGTTGGGCCCCTCGTTATTATTACATGTTCAACTTATCTGTGTCATTGGCTAAACGAGAAGAAAATGTCCATGCCTTTCGCAGTCCCAATAGTATGGAGGGAGCATGAAAATGTTATATGAAAAACCAATAAATAAATGGAAAGTTATGTTATTGGTATCAACATGAAGATACATTTATAATGATTGGTGTGGCACCGTTCGCATTGCTATATCAAATTTTGCCAAAAAGTTATGGAGCACAATCACAGAACTCCCTCGTAATTCTGAAGTATGTTGATGCAATTTGACCTGAAGCTGTATTGTGGAAACCGGAGCAAATTAATACTCAGGATTTAATTTACCTTTATTAGTGACCCAATTCTGGTAAAATGTAGCTACTTTCTTTTCCAAGGCATTCTCCTTGTAGACCAGTCAATAAGACTGTAGTAAGTCTTTACGGGTGGTGTTTAAAATCCCTGTTATGCTGTGAAAACTTAAAGGATCACTAAAGAATTTTTCATTTTTGTTTAAATAACAAACATGTTATACTTACCTCCACTGTGCAGCTTGTTTTGCACAGAGTGGCCCTGAACCTGCTCTTCTGGGGTCCCTCGGCAGCTGTCTCCGCTCCCTCCCACCCCGCAAGGACTCCACACCTTCATGCGAGCTTCCTCTCGCATGGTGAGGAGTGCTTGCGGGCGCGCTCTCGTGATACAGCCGGCAGCAATAGCCACTCACTGTATTACTTGCCCCCGCCCCCTGGCACGCCACGTCACTGGATGTGATTGACAGCAGTGCGAGCCAATGGCTGCGCTGCTTTCAATCCATCCACTATAACCAATCAACGGCCAGGCTGAGCAACGAGCAGGATGTTGGGGGCGGGCGTGGGACTTTTGGGGGGGTCAGGTAAATCGGGGGGGCTTGGGGGGCCGGTATTGTCGGATGTGTTTTCACCTTAATACATAGAATGCATTAAGGTGAAAAACGTTTACCTTTACAACCCCTTTAAGGTGGCCACCCATAAAATGTTCAAAGTTTTGAAAATGAATTGGATAATACAATCAAAGAATGTATGGCTAGTTGGCTACCATTGGGGATCTGCGTGGTTACTAACTAGGGATGAGCATAAGTCGCCTGGCCAATTCACTGACATGGCTCGTAATCCCCAGTGTGTAAGCAAAGGGGTGGGGATAGGGGGTAACATCATTGGCTAACTATGGGCCATATCTGGGCAATAATAGACTTAAACGTACTGGTATAAATTAGGGGGAAGGACCCTATGCTGTTTTTTTTTTAATCATGGATTTGCATACAAAGATAAACTGTTAGGAGCTGTCATTTTGCAAATACAAATTTTTCTTTGTAAATGATGCTGTTGTAGGTTGTATACATATCATATAGATTTGCCACTCCATAGGCAGGGTCAGAGCACCCCCCACCCCAACACGCTAGTTCACGGAGTTTTGCATTTTTTAATGTTTCACTTTAAACATTAATAAAGTAACATAAAATAAAAGAATAGAGGGCTTACATGACTGGGGGAACAGGGGACAGGAATAAGGTTTGTTACAATGCCCCTGAGTGGAGGAGAGGGAGAAAGAGGAGGAGCTTACAGGAGAAAAGTGAAGGAAGGTCCCTCCCGGGCCTCAGTGTGAGCCAGAGGAGAGAGCTTCCCACCCATCCTCCCTTGTATAGTAGGTATTTAGGTTGTACAGTAACATGTTTTCTTTCACAGAATGCTTTGATCCTTGGATGTCGTGGCAGTTTCCGGGTGTTGGTCTTTGCGGGTGAAGGAAGAAACCCCAGATAAGGAAGAATGCGGGACCCATCGGTGGCATGGGCCCATTGGTGGTATTCCAGCTAACGGTTTCGCTGGAATTTGGTTAATGGTGCACTGCGGTCAGTGGTTTGGTTGTCTGTGAGCTAGCTTGTCAGCTGTAGGCCTAGTTTCAGTTAAAGGTGCATTTTTATGATCATTATGGTAATTATAGGGGGGTGTCTTGCAAAGACCAACGTGACTATTTGAGGTGGTTTAACAGATGGTGTTTATAGTTATATATAATTGTATTTGAGTTGTTAATAAAGGGGCTGCTACAGCCAATATATACTTAATAAACGGTGTGGTCTCCATTAATGGGAAAGAGCAAGGGGTGTATGTTTCATCTGTTTTACAATAGTCAAGTCACTGCACCCCACCAAACAGAATTATTATTTTATATTTTTCTTTTTGCTTTGGTACATGTTCCCCATTGCAGTGCCCAGCCTCCCAATGCTATTTGTTCAACAATATGTTTCCTAGGGATGAGCTTCGAGTTCAAGTCAAACTCATGTTCGACTCAAACATTGCCTGTTCACCTGTTCGCCGAACAGCAAACAATTTGGGGTGTTCGGGGCAAATTCGAAAAGCCGCGGGATAAAGTCTATGGGATAAATCTAAAGTGCTAATTTTAAAGGCTAATATGCAAGTTATTATCCTAAAAAGTGTTTGGGGACCTGGGTCCTGCACCTGGGGACATGTATCAATGCAAAATAAAAAACTTTTAAAAACTGCAGTTTTTTCAGGAGCAGTGATTTTAATAATGCTTAAAGTGAAACAATAAAAGTGTAATATTCCTTTAAATTTCGTAGCTGGGGGGTGTCTATAGTATGCCTGTAAAGGAGCGCATGTTTCCTGTGCTTAGAACTGTCCCTGCACAAAGTGTCATTTCTGCAGGAAAAAAAGTCATTTAAAATCACTCACGGCTATAATGAATTGTCGTCTCCCCGTAATACAGAGAACAGTCATTGAAAGTCATTGATAAAAAAAAAAGCGTGGGGTTCCCCCCAAATTCAATTGCCAGGCCCTTCAGGTCTGCTATGGATATTAAGGGGAACCCCACATCAAATAAAAAAATTACGTGGGGTTCCCCCCAAATATCCATAGCAGACCCTTCAGATGACCCCTCAAAGCACCATATCCCCATGTTGATGGGGACAAGGGCCTCATCCCCACAACCATGGCCAGTGGTTGTGGGGGTCTGCGGGCAGGGGGCTTATCAGAATCTGGAAGCCCCCTTTAATAAGGGGACCCCCAGATCTAAGCCCCTCCTGTTTGAACTAGATACAGGATGCGCTGAGCTAGACCATCGGGAGAGATCAGCCATCGCTGGACCCCAGAGAAGAGACCAGCCATTGCTAGATAGCAAGAGTGGATTACCACCGCTGGAATCTTTTTTTTTTTTAATAAAGGACTTTTCCCAACAGTGTCTGTGTGTTTTTAACAATTTTTTAAACTTTCTTTGTGAAATCGTTGGGGATACTTTTGTACCCCCTTACCATTTTAAACGGGGGGGATCTGGGGGTCCCCTTGTTAAAAGGGGCTTCCAGATTCTGATAAGCCCCCTGCCCGCAGACCTCCACAACCACCAGCCAGGGTTGTGGGGATGAGGCCCTTGTCCCCATCAACATGGGGACATGGTGCTTTGAGGGGTCACAGACCGCTAAAGCATCAGCCCAATTTTGAGGGCAAGTGGCCTGGTATGGTTCAGGAGGGGCCGCTCTCTCGCCTCCCCCCTTCTTTTCCTGCGACCAATAAAAGAATATATAGAACAGCGCCAAATCAGTAAAAAGTGCATTTATTTTATACAATCAATAAAAGTCTCACTTACATCCATAATTATTATTGTCCTTTGTTTGATAGTCAAATCACTGTTCCCTTTCACTGGTGCTGTTACTGGA
The DNA here is from genome assembly GCF_037356315.1 of Lithobates pipiens. Classification (NCBI taxonomy): domain Eukaryota; kingdom Metazoa; phylum Chordata; class Amphibia; order Anura; family Ranidae; genus Lithobates; species Lithobates pipiens. Next base: position 263,030,645 of record NW_027507790.1, on the reverse strand, counting down.
TGAATCCTCCTCCACAGCGCGCTAGGGGAAGCTCCGCTGTGTTCTGTGATGCACAGAGACACAGACTGGCTCGTAGACAGCGTGTGACGTCAGCCGGGGGTACCCAAGAGCACAACGCGTTTCTGAGCTTGTGCAAGCCTCGTTTGGGCATGCGCACTCCTTTCTCAAGTGCAGGTATAGGCAATGCTGCAGTGGACTGCTCTTAAATAGGAGAGTGAATAGATAATGACAGACACGATAGCAATTAACCCTATAATCGATGCAAGCTGGTTGAGAGGGTTATACTAATGATAATACTATGGCAAGTGAATAAAATATATGGTAACGAAGGTGAACTTGAAAAAGGTGAAAAGTTTTAGAGAAGAGTTATATATATAGGGAACAAGGAATGTATGTATAAAAGAGTTGTGAAAAATGAAGAGAAATGAAAAAGACAATGAAAATCAAAATCATAATAATAATAAAAAAAAAAAAATGTTAATTAAAAAATACTAATAATAAAATTAATAATGATAATAATAATAATAAAAATAACAAAAATAGTGATAATAATGGAAATGAAATAAAAGTAAAAATAAAAATGAGAATAAAGATGAAAATGAAAATATAAATAATAATAATATTAATAATACTAATAAGAATAAAAATGATAATAATAAAAATATAAAATAAATATAAAAATAAAAAAAATAAAAATAAATATAAAAAATAAATAAACATGAAAATAAATATAAAGATGGTAATAGTAAGTATATTTATAGATGGTAGGTAATTTTGGATCTCAAAAGTATTGATAATAGGCCAAATTGAGGAATGCCTATAGAGACGTGGATAACAACTAAAGGCTTGAATAATGTGAACATGGTAATCGTAATTATAACAACAACAATAGTAGTAATAGCAATAATGCTACCACCATTACTACTACTACTACTAATCAATCTTGACTGGTTGGAGGTATTATAAATGAAGAAATAACTTCAGAAGAAATCTTTTCCTGCGGCCTGCCAGGATGCGTGCTTGGATAAAGAGTCTGGTATGGATTTTTGGGGGGAACTTTACGCCATTTTTTTTATTTGGCGTGGAGTTCCCCTTAAAGTCCATACCAGACCTGAAGGGACTAGTATGGATATTTGGGGGGAACCCCGTGTAATTTTTTTAAATTTGATGCAGGGTTCCCCTTAATATCCATACCAGACCTGAAGGGCCTGGTAATTGAATGTGGGGTGAACTCCACGCTTTTTTTTCTTTATCAATGGGTTTCAATGACTGTTCTCTCTATTACGGGAAGCTGACAATTCATTATAGCCTCGAGTGCTTTTAAATGATTTTTTTTCCTGCAGAAATGACACTTTGTGCAGGGACAGTTCTAAGCACGGGAAACATGCGCCCCTTTACAGGCATACTATAGACACCCCCCAGGTACGAAATTTAAAGGAATATTACACTTTTATTGTTTCACTTTAAGCATTATTAAAATCACTGCTCCTGAAAAACTGCAGTTTTTAAAACTTTTTTTTGCATTGATGCATTGATACATGTCCCCTGGGGCAGGACCCAGGTTACCAAACACTTTTTAGGACAATAACTTGCATATTATCCTTTAAAATTAGCACTTTTGATTTTGAACGTTCGAGTCCCATAGACTTTAATAGGTTTCTAAAGTTCACGCAAATTTTATGTCTGTTCGGAGGTTCTAGTGGGGGGTGAGGAACCTGGGGGGGGGGGGGGGTGTGTTCGGCTCGTCCTTAATGTTGCCTATTAGCTCAGAAAATGGCAAGTGCTGTCTTTTCCCATTTGGTTCGCGTTGACTTCAATGGCATTTAGATTCAGCACCTGAACTTTAGTACTGTTCGCCGAAAGTGCCCAAAACCCAACCCAGGTATGATTGGCACTTCCCTAGCCTGATGTATTTAAACAGAAAGGTCACCAGATATTGTTAGGGCTAGCCATACATGGATCAAAATTCACCAGGTTCAGCAGGGACTGGCCAAGATTTGATTCATGGATGGGCAGGCTGATGGTACCCAAGTCAGTCCATCAACTTGGGTACAACCAACCTATCGGATAGCTGATGGCAAATGTTCTACCAGTTGGAAAGGCTCTGTATCCCCTGCAGGTAGAATGCAATATCATTGCGGGAGGTATACCCCCATCAACACTGACTGTGTTGATAAGGGAATCAAGCTATTTTCTTTCCTTCCACCCATCTATGCTGATTAAGCAATGCCAACACAAAAACCTGGGCAAGTTTTTTATGACTTTCAGTGTGTATCTATTTTAAATTTATAATTCAATGAAATGCCCACACCTACTCGAAACATCTTCAGTATTAGTTCATGATATATAGACTTGTGTTTTTATGGCATTTATTGAAATGTTTGTAATATATTTCCCATCTTTCACTAGCTCTAAAGTGTTATTTTCCACCACACGTCCTAAAACAAGTCAGTCGTGCTCTATTAATTCTGTTTGTTCTGTTACCAAAAACTTCACTTTATATTCATCTTTCAGTGTTCACTTTGCACCCTACTTGTTCTCATTTTTTGTCAGTTAAGCTTGTTATGTCTTCTGTTTATTTTTATGGTTGACATACATAGTGAATCATTCCATGGCTTGTCTGACAATTATTCATTTTGTTCCTCCGCAGGAGGTAACTTTGATGTGTGCGAAAAATTATCTTCCATCTTCCGTCCTTTTGGCAGACGTTTAGTAAGCTGAATAATGAGGGGAAACTTTCTTTTTCTTGCAAGTCAAAGCAACAATTTCTGTTTTAATTGCAAAACAAGGTTTAAATGAGGACTCTACGTGGGATTGAGTTGGCAGTTACAATGAACTGTAGCTCCCCAAGGCCAGCAGCACTCATGCAGCCGCAGACCATGACACTTCCACCACCATGCTTGATGGTAGGCAAGAGACACACTTGTCTTTGTACTCCTCACCTGGTTGCCCCCACACACGCTTAACACCATCTGAACCCAATAAGTTTATCTTGGTCTCATCAGAGCACAGGACATGGTTCCAGTATTCCATGTCCTTAGTCTGCTTGTCTTCAGCAAACTGTTTGCGGGCTTTCTTGTGCATCATCTTTAGAAAAGGCTTCCTTCTGGGATGACAGCCATGTAGACCAATTTGAAGTAGTGTGCGGCATATGGTCTGAGCACTGACAGGCTGACCCACCACCGCTTCAACCTCTGTAGTAATGCTGGCAACACTCATACATCTATTTCCCAAAGACAACCTCTGGATATAATGCTGAGCACGTGCACTCTACTGCTTTGGTCGACCATGGTGAGGTCTGTTCTGTCAAACAGCTGTATGGTCTTGGCCACCGTGCTGCAGCTCAGTTTCAGGGTCCTGGCAATCTTCTTATAGCCTAGACCATCTTTATGTAGAGCAACAATTCTTTTTTCAGATCCTCAGAGAGTTCTTTGCCATGAGGTGCCATGTTGAACTTCCAGTGACCAGTATGAGAGGTTGAGAGCGATAAAACACAAATTTAACACACCTGCTCCCCATTCACACCTGAAACCTTGAAACACTAATGAGTCACATGACACCAGGGAGGGAAAATGGCTAATTGGTCCAAATTTTTACATTTTCACTTATGGGTGTACTCTATTTTATTGCCAGCGGTTTAGACATTAATGGCTGTGTGTTGAGTTATTTTGATGGGGCAGCAAAATTACACTGTTATACAAGGTGTACACTACTTTACATTGTAGCAAAGGGGGTTATTTATGAAAGGCAAATCCACTTTGCACTGCAAGTGCTCTTGAAAGTGCATTGAAAGTAAACTTGGAAGTGCAGTCGCTCTAAATCTGAGGGGTAGATCTGAAATGAGTCGAAGCTCTGCTGATTTTATCATCCAATCATGAGCAAGCTAAAATGCTGTTTTTTATTTTCCTTGCATGTCCGCCTCAGATCGACAGCGACTTTACTTCCAAGTTCACTTAGCGTGCAAAGTGGATTTTCCCTTAGTAAATAACCCTCAAAGTGTAATTTCTTCAGTGTTGTCACATGAAAAGATATAATAAAATATTTACAAAAATGTGAGGGGTGTACTCACTTTTGTGAGATACTGGATGCATTATATATATATATATATATATATATATATATATATATATATATATATATATTATTTTTCTTGTTTTTTCATCAGTGTACATAAATACCTTCAATATGTGCTGCACACCTTAACAAAGACATTCAAATAGCAGCTAGCAGATAAAATAGGCAGATCACATAATAACAACATGTAAGAAATAAAACGCATACATCAAAAGTCATAATCCATCTGCCTATGTGCAATCTTGAATAGTAAATAAATGCAATGATGCATATCACTCAATACTCCGGGTAAGTCAAAATGCATCCTATTATCCCCTGTCTGTGGAATCAAACTTGCTTCTGTCTATAGTCTTGAGCTCTGTATACTGAAGATGAAAATCCCTTTGACAAATCAGAGCATTCTTGTATCACCTTATAGATGTGCAATGCTCAGGAAGATGAAAATAAGCTTCTCAAACAAGGTTAAAACAGTACCAAAGACTCCGTATTTTCTAGCTAATACATCTTAGGGAGCCTGCAAACAATCTCTATAACATAATAATTTCCTGTGTGTGAAACATACTTAAAATTTGAGGTTTTCAAAGCCACCGCCTCCAGGACCCAAAGCACTGTTTCTTCGAACTTCCAGGTAAGGGAATGTAAGTCCTATCACTTTACCTCTATACTAAGGGCCAACACAGACTTGAGCTGCGCTGTCAATCACTTGCTTGGAGGAGCAGATTGGTGGCTTTCCACCCTATGGACAGCGCCAGGAAAAGGAGGTGGCGTTAGGATTGCCATCTCATCCCTTTAAAAAACAAACACATATTAATTACACAGGTTCGGGGCTAATTTAATGCAGGTAGGGTTATAAGTAAATTTAATTACCACAGTAACCTGTTGCCGCCGGCCCACCCTCATATGACGGCGGATCGGTGCGGCTCTCGTTCTGGGCCACCGTCATATGATGGCGGCCGATTCACACAGGGCATGCCCTGCACTGTCGGTGGCGGTGTGCCACCGAGACACAGCATGCCACCGACATGGGTGAACAGCCATTGGGCATGGCTGTTCACCATGTGATCAGCCGCAATTATGTCACGGCCGATCACAAATGGGTATTCCCCTCATATTTCCTGCGATCGGCAGCGTGCAGCGCGGTCACGTCGGTGACTGCGTGTTCCCAGGAACACTGCTCCTCACTGACAAGGGTAAACAGCCAATGGCTGGCGGATTTTTTTTTCACTTTCAAAAGGTTTATTAGAAAAGTTGCGGTACATAACAAATTGAATAGAACAATAATGTGTACAGCTGTTATGGTACATAATCTGTCATTAAAACAATAAATCAAAGGAGGCAGAGATATACCAATTTCTTCCGTGGGCTGGGATCTTTGGATCTGCAACGCATGCAAAAATCAACAAACCTGCCAGATTTGTGGCCTAATCTGGTCTAACTCCACAGCCCAGTTCTTAAACTTTAAAGTTATTCTACACATTCAGGGTGGATAAAGAGATGAAAAAGGAGTAGAGAGAGGAAGAAAGAAGGGAAGGCATAAGGGGAGGTGGGAGAGGGTATGATATGGGGGGGAGCAGGAAGGACGTCTCATTCAGGGAGCCACTCAAGCCTCCAGCAATGCTGTTCAACCCCTACTGGCTCCATCAGAGCCAGCAGAGAAGGAAAAAAAAATTGTTAATGCATCACGTTTTGAAAATCACAAGAGTGTCGAAAGACAAACCATGGGGACCAAGTCGCATGGAAACGGTCTACTTGTTCCTCAGCCTGAGCCCTGGTATCCTCCATCTCGCATATGTAGGCTATTTTCAGTAGCCAGTCTTTGGTGGTGGGGACCTGGGATGACTTCCACAGTATTGGTATAAGAGATTTGGCCGCATTTAAAAGGTGTCTGGTGAGCGAATTTTTATATTTCCTAAACGAAAAGTTTGAGATGTGCAGTAGGCAACAAGCCGCATCAAGTTTAAGCTTGGTCTCCGTAATTTTGTACGTCAGCTCTATCACTCTATCCCAGAACTTGCTAATGCGATCACATTGCCACCAGATGTGGATTAAGGTTCCCTTTCCCCCAACACATCGCCAACACGCCTCTGATGTCTGCGGGTACCATTTGTGTAATTTTGCAGGCGTTGTGTACCAGTGCGTCAAGATTTTATATGCGGTTTCCTGCATTTTGGTGCTCAGAGAGCATTTATGAGCCAGGGCACAGGCTCGATTCCATTGAGCGTCTGTGATTGTCACTCCCAGGTCATCCGACCATTTCTGCCTCAAACTACCCGTGTCCGGGTCCTTTCTATTAGTCAACCATTTGTAAGCCACTGAGGTAGTCCGTGGGACCTGTTCTCCTTTTAAACACAGTGCCTCAACCTCTGTGAGTTCCCTGGAGAAGTTTCTACTGTGTGTGCCCGTGGATACATAATCCCTGACCTGGAAGTAGGACCACCAAGATAGGGATGGCAATTTACCCACCTCTCGTAAGCTAGTCAAGTCCCTGACATGTTGGTTATGGAAGCATTGGCCTGCCAAGAGTGGCTGCCTTCCTTCCCCAGAGAACAGAGAATGATTCCCCACTCCCGGTAAAAAATCCGGATTGCCCCATAGAGGTGTCAAAGGACTTAAAGGGGTCATAAGCATGTTGGTCGTCTTCTGTTTCGCGATTTGATGCATTATTCCTAATGTCGTACCTACTGTCGGGTGGTCTTTCGTTGTACGGGGTAACCGAGCAAAGGGAATCCAGGGGGAGAATCGCAGGGGAGTTGGGCTAAGTTCTTGTTCAAGCACTATCCAGTCCTTGACCCCTGCATGGCAGTGCCAATCGATCACTCGCGCAATGTGCGAAGCTTGCTAGTACCTACCATAATCTGGAATGCCCATCCCCCCTCCAGTTTGCCCCTTGTTAAAAGCGAGAACCTGATACGGGGAGGTTTGTGAGCCCAGATGAAGCGCATCTGGATAGTCTGGAGGGACCAGAAAAAGCTTTGTGGAACCATTATGGGTAAAGTGCGTAGCAAATATAAAATTTTTGGCAGAACGGTCATCTTACATATGGCCGCCCTGCCAAACCAGGAGAAAAATTTGGAATGCCAGCCATTGAGGTCTTTTTCGATAATTTTAAAAAGTGGGGGAAAGTTCTTGGCAAAGAGCGACGACAACCTAGGTGTCAACATCACTCCCAAATACTTTATAGCATGAGACTCCCACTTAAAAGGGCTGTTGGCCTGTGCGGACCGTAAAGTGCTCTCAGGGAGGGAGATGTTCATTGCTTCCGATTTGGTATAATTAAATTTCATGTTTGACATGAACCCGTAGATTTTAAATTCCTTCATGAGGGCAGGGATGGAGACGTGCGGCCTGGTCAAAAAAAACAGAAGATCATCCGCGAACACGGTGACCTTATACTCTCTGCCCCCTACTTGGTAGCCTCCTATATTCTCGTTTGCAGTCACGCAACGAATAAAGGGTTCCAAAGAAAGAATAAACAATAAGGGTGAAAGGGGGCAACCTTGCCTAGTGCCGTTGCGAATGTTTAATTTATTCGAGAGGGTGCCATTTATTTTTAGCTGCGCTGATGGGTTCTGGTAAAGAGACATTATCCAAGACATCATTTCGGAGCCTAGTCCCACGTTCCTGCACGTCTCAAACATGTAGTCCCACGCCACGCGATCGAAGGCCTTCTCCGCGTCCGTGGACAGGAGAAGGCCCTCGATCCCACGCTCTCCAGAAGCGTGGATCAAATTCAATACTTTGGTGACATTATCTCTCGCCTCCCTCCCGAGCATGAAACCCACCTGATTCGGGCCTATCAGATCATGTAGTAGAGGTTTTAGCCTGTTGGAGATAATTTTGGCTAGTAGTTTAGCATCAATGTTTAGGAGAGATATAGGCCTGTAACTGGCGCAATGTAGGGGGTCCTTTCCAGGTTTGGGCAGGACAGTGATATAGGCTGAGAGAAACTCAGGAGGGACTCGGAGTGGCTTCGAGAGAGAGTTCAAAGCCGCCCCAAGATGCGCCTCCAATTTGTCAAGAAAAGTCTTATAGTATATGGCCGTAAGCCCATCAGGGCCTGGGCTCTTACCCGGCTTAAGATCTTTGACTGTGAGTTTGATTTCTAATGAGGTGATAGGGTCATTTAAGGAATCGCTAACTTCTGCTTGGAGCGAAGGAATGCCAGAACGCCCAAGGTAGTCCCTGATTGCCTGTAGTCTGTTTCCCTGCACGTCCTGAGGTCTATGTTGGGGAGGGAGATTGTAGAGGTCAGAGTAAAACTCCTGGAAATGACAGGCTATAGCTTCGCTAGTCCTAGCTATGGGGCCCCCAGCGTTGCGAATGCCCGATATGGTGGTACTCGTCCGTGGTCCCCTCAGAGCTCTAGCAAGGAAACACCACGTCTTGTCTCCCTGCTCGTAGTACAATTTGTTTTTAAAGTAAAGAATGCGTCTAGTCTTGGAGTCCAGAATCAGTTTAAGAGCCTTTCTAGCATCAAGAAGGGCGGTCGCTGATTGTACAGACAATGTCTGTGTCAATTTCAGTATGTCATTGTCCCGTTCCCTCTTCTTTTGGGCGCCCAGCCTAATGAACTCTCCCCTCATATAGCACTTGTGGGTTTCCCAAATCGTCAAGGGGTCCATTCCCGGCGTCACATTGGCTGGCGGATTTTTACCACGTGATCAGCTGTGATCCATTCACAGCCAACCACTAAATGTAAACATAGACCTGTTACTAGCAGTTACCGGCTCTTCTCTCCTCACACACCGTTACCGAAGAGCCAGGAGCAGTGAATTACCAATCTGAGTATTGTAGTGTACTGCACCAACACCACACAGTAAAGAGAACATGTCACATTGCCCCCCCCCCCATTACAGCTGTCAACCAACAGTCGCCACATAAGTGCCCATCAGTGTTTAAAACAGTGCACCTGTCACGCATCAGTGCCCACAAAGTGCACCTGCACCCATCAGTGCCCACAAAGTGCATCTGTCACCCATCAGTGCCCTTAAAATGCACCTGTCATCATCAGAGACTGCCATCAGCGTTGCACCTGTCACTCATCAGTGACCATCGCTAGTGACCATCATCAGTGACCCATCTGTGACCCTCATCTGTCACCTATAAGTCCCATAAAGTGCACCAGTCACCATCAGAGACTGCCATCAGTGACTGTCATCCGTCTCCTGTCACCTGTCACCCATCAGTGACCGTCACCTGTCACCCATCAGTGATCGTCACACGTCACCTGTCATCCATCAGTGACCATCACCCGTCACCCGTCACTCATCAGTGACCGTCACTTGACGCCCATCAATGACCCTCACCTGTCACCAGTCGCACAGCCCATCAAAAAAATGTCCAAAAGATTCTATACAAGTGAGGAGGTGTTCCAGATCCTCTCCATGACCGATGAAAGCAGCGGGGAGTTCTCATCAGATTCAAATGCCAATTCCGCATTTGAATCAAATCAAATTCAGCATTTGAACCGGTCGATAGTAGTGGATTAGCAAATGAATCAGAGGAAGAATGGATCCCTCCTAAAAGGGCATGGTACTCTGGAAACCAGGCAGCCACCAGCAATATACCCTAGGATCAAATTCCCAGGCCTAGTACCAGTGTTGCTACCAGCAATAGACCCCAAGAACAAAGGCCCAGTACCAGAGCTGCCACCAGTGGAAAAACCACAAGAAATGCCCAGGCCCAGTACCAGCACTGCTGCAGCATCACGCCCAAATGCCAGCACAGGAACTGCAAATCCCCCAACTACCAGCACTGGAGTGCCACGTCCCTCAAGAGCCAGGGCCGCTACACATCTTCCAGCTGGCCAATCCAACATGGCTGCCTTCCAACACAGGATCAGCAAGAATTCCCCCTTTCGTCGCACAGCCAGGTTTGCAGGCCAATAACCAAAATTTTACTGAAATCAATTGTTTTTATGTATTTTGCCCGACACTTTGCTGCAATTTATCGAGGACCAGACCAATTTATATGCCCAGCAGCATATTGTCAAGAACCCCCAATCATCATACGCCCATCCGTGTTTATGGACCTCACCGTAAACATAGGGCTTAAAAAAAAACCTATATAGATACCTATTGGTCCACCAACCCCATCCACCACATGCCCATTTATTCTTCCGATACGAGATGATAATGCTCTTTCTTAATTTCAGCGACAACACCCAGTGTTCTCCCCGCAATCATCCAAATTATGATAATTTATATAAAATTCACCCACTCATGAATTTCTTTTCCCAATGATTTGCAGAACTCTATGTCCCCGATCAGCATATATGTGTGGATGAGTCCCTGGTATGCTTTTCAGGCTGGCTAGGAATAAAGCAATACATTCCTAGCAAAAGGGCCAAATACAGAGTGAAATTTTATAAGCTTTGTGACAGAGTCACGGGATATACGAAGGAAGAGATTCCCAGCTCCAGCCCCCTGAGTGCCTATCAATGCCCATCAGTGCCGCCTATTAGCCTCCATCAGTGCTGCCTATTAGTGCCAATCAGTCCCGCCTTTTCAGTGCCCATCAATGCAGCCTATCAGTGCCCATCAATGCAGCATATCAGTGCAGCCTATCAGTGCCCATCAGTGCCAGCTATCAGTGACACCTATCAATACCCATCAGTGCCGCCTATAAGCGTCCATCAGTGCTGCCTATTAGTGCCCATCAGTGCCGCCTTATCAGTGTCCATCAATGCAGCCTATTAGTGCCCATCATTGCAGCCTATTAGTGCCCATCAGTGCTGCCTTATCAGTGTCCATGAATGCAGCCTCATCAGCGTACATCAATGAAGGATAAAAATTACTTGTTTGCAAAATTTATTAACAAAATATAAAACGGTTTTGTATTTTTTTTTTTTTTACATTTCTGTCTCTTTAAATTTTTTTAACAAGAAAAAAAAAACCCATAGGTGATCAAATACCACCAAAAGAAAGCTATATTTGGGTACAATGTAGCATGACCGCGCAATTGTCGTTTAAAGAGTGTCAGCGCTAAAAGCTGAAAATTGGTCTTGGCAGGAAGGGGGTTTAGGTGCCCAGTAAGCTAGTGGTTACGTATCCCAGCCTAATTTATTTTTTACTTAGTACATATCCTCTAGGTCAGTGGTCATCAACCCTGTCCTCAGGGCCCACTAACAGGCCAGGTTTGCAAGATAACTGAAATACATCACAGGTGATCTCATTTGCTGCTCAGCAATTGCAGTATTCTAGTCTGCATCTCCCCAAGGTAGTACATAAAACCTGGCCTGTTAGTGGGCCCTGAGGACAGGGTTGATGACCATTGCTCTAGGTCAGTGCCCAGCCACCCATTTGTTTGAGATTCTCTAGCCCAATAGCCAAGAAAATGTCCATTATTCATTTTTACAGGTTCGGCTCCCATTGATTTCAGAGGAGTTGGGATTTAGGCTCTGAACTTATTTGATGTCGGACTCTTAGCCGTGCTGTTATACTACTATTGTTGCAGCTCCTTATAAATGGCTTCCAGAGTGCCAGCGAGCACAGAGCTAGGGAAGGTGATGGCACAGGGGAGTCGAGGATGCACCGTATTTGTGAAAACCATGTGACCCGCTCACTTCTCCATGTGAAACATTGAAGTGACAGATGCATGCATGACTCTACAATGTTCAATGTGAGATAAGCAACATGGTGCCTTCAGCAAATCAACTCTTTTTTTTTCTTGGATAGAAGAACTAGGACACCAGAAAGGGTGTTATGTGTTCAGGATTAGTCATCTGCTAATTTACTGAAGGCTCTGTGTAAGATCCAGGGGAACTGATGTGTCTTAGTAAATGGGAAGAGAACAAATTAACCACTTAAGGACTGGAAGATTTTCCCCCTCAATGACCAGGCCATTTTTTTTGCGATACGGCACTGCGTCGCTTTAACCACTTACAGACCAGACCATTTTGCTGGTCAAAGACCAGACCACTTTTTGCAATTCGGCACTGCTTCGCTTTAACTGAAAATTGCGCGGTCGTGCGACATGGCTCCCAAACAAAATTGACGTCCTTTTTTTCCCACAAATAGAGCTTTCTTTTGGTGGTATTTGATCACTCCTGTGGTTTTTATTTTTTGCGCTATAAACAAAAATAGAGCGACAATTTTGAAAAAAACGCATTATTTTTTACTTTTTGTTATAATAAATATCCCTCAAAAATATATATAAAAACTTTTTTTCCCTCAGTTTAGGCCGATACGTATTCTTCTACATATTTTTGGTAAAAAAATCGCAATAAGCGATTATTGATTGGTTTGCGCAAAAGTTATAGCGTTTACAATAGGGATAGTTTTATGGCATTTTTATTAATACTTTTTTATTATTTTTTTTTTACTAGTAATGGCGGCGATCAGCGATTTTTATTGTGACTGCGACATTATGGCGGACACATCGGACATTTTTGACACATTTTTGGGACCATTGTCATTTATACAGCAATCATTGCTATATAAATCCAGTGATTACTGTGTAAATGACACTGGCAGTAAAGGGGTTAACCAGTGGGTGGCAGTGTAGGGGTTAAGTGTTCCTAGGGGTGTGTTACTAACTGTTAGGGGCTGGGCTTTCATTTAGTGAACACTGATCTCTGCTCCAATCACATGGAGCAGAGATCAGCGTCACTAGTTGCTAGGCAGAATGGAGAAATGCTGTTTACAATGGCATTTCTCCATTCAGCCACCCCGTGAGACAATCGCGGGTATGCCCACGGCGATCGAGTCTGCGGAACCCGCAAACCGGCAGGGCGGCATTGAATATTGGACGTACCTGTACGCCTATATGCCTGCCCGTGCCATTCTGCCGACGTACATCGGCGTGCGCTGGTCGGGAACCGGTTAAAGCGGAAGTAAACTTATCCAATAAACATTTCGGGCATGTGCCGGAAATGTAATACCCCATACACGCGGTCGGACATTCCGCCAACAAAATCCGTCCGATTTTTTCAGATGGATTTTAACCCAAACTTGTCTTGCATACACAGTCGCACAAAGTTGTCGGAAAATCCGATCGCTCAGAACGCGGTGACGTAGAACACATACAACGGGACTATAAAGAGGGCAGTAGCCAATAGCTTTCGCCTCATAATTTATTCTGTGCATGCGTCGTACTTTGTTTGTCGGAATTCTCTACACGCGACGGAATTTAAACGATCGGATTTTGTTGTTTAGAAAATTTTAGATCCTGCTCTCAAACTTTGTGTGTCGGAAATTCCGACGGAAAAAGTCAGATGGAGCCCACACACGATCGGATTTTCTGACAACAATATCCGATCGCACGTTTTCCACCGGAAAGTCGGACTGTGTGTGCAGGGCATAACGCTCACATTGGTTTTGCTTTCAACCAAACTGTCAAATTATCCAATGGCTGGTGTCATAACTGATCACATGTGCAGCATTATGGCAGTTGTAGATTAAACAGAGGCAAATATGGCAGCTTCCATGGCTGAAAATGATAGGGGGGTTTACTTACACTTTAACAGAAAATTGCGCAGTCGTGCGATGTTATACCCAAACAATGTTGCAAATAGAGCTTTCTTTTGGTGGTATTTGATTGCCTCTGCGTTTATTTTTTGCGCTATAAACAAAAAAAGAGTGAGAATTTTTAAAGAAAAACAATATTTTTTTACTTTTTGCTATAATACATATCCCCAAAAAAATTTTAAAAATAATTTCTTGCTCAGTTTAGGCCGAAGTGTATTCTTCTGGTAAAAAAAAATAAAAATACAATAAACGTATATTGATTGGTTTGCGCAAAAGTTATTGTGTCTACAATATAGGGGATAGATTTATGGCTTTTTTATTATCAAGTTATTTTCTACTAGTAATGGCGGTGATCAGTGATTTTTTAGCGGGACTGCGACATTGCGGCGGACACGTAACTGATATTTTTGACACTTTTTTGGGGACCAGTGACATTATTACAGTGATCAGTGCTAAAGATATGCACTGTTACTGTACTAATGACACTGGCAGGGAAGGGGTTAACATCAGGGGCGATCAAGGAGTTAAATGTGTTCACTAACTGTATTGGGCACTGGGGAAGCACACAGATCCATCTTCATGCATAGTAAAAAGACAGAATTGGTGTGATCGCCCCTGTCAGAACGGAGATCTGCCTGGTTTACATAGGTAGATTCCCATTCTGTCACTGCGGGGAAGGATCGCGGGTAGCCGGGAAACATCGAGTGCCCCCCACCCACTGATTGGATCCCTTGCTGGCCAGGGTACGAGCCGACATACAATGACCATGATTCGCGGGAGGCAGTCACATTGCCGCAGTGCAACTGCGGCGGCTGTTCCTCAAGCAGGTTAAAGTCTATGTTACCTTAAATATTTTTTTTTTTCTATGTGTGTGCTCAAATACGTGTGTTTTATAAATCATAGGGGTTGATTTCCTAAAACTAAAGAATGCAAAATCTGGTGAAGCTCTCCATGGTAGCCAGTCAACTTCTAACTCAACTTGTGGGGTGGGCAACTACATGGCAAATGAGGTTCAATGTAGAAAAATGTAAAATAATGCATTTGGATGGCAAAAATATGAATGCAGTCTATACACTGGGGGGGATAACCTCTGGGGGGATCTAGGATGGAAAAGGACCTGGGGGTCCTAGTAGATGATAGGCTCAGCAATGGCATGCAATGCCACACTGCTGCTAACAAAGCAAACAAAATATTGGCATTAAAAAGGGGATCAACTCCAGAGATAAAATTATAATTATCCTGCTCTACAAGACTCTGGTCCGGCCGCACCTGGAGTATGCCGTCCAGTTCTGGGCACCAGTCCTCAGGAAGGATGTACTGGAAATGGAGCGAGTACAAAGAAGGGCAACAAAGCTAATAAAGGGTCTGGAGGATATTAGTTATGAGGAAAGGTTGCGAGCACTGAACTTATTCTCTCTGGAGAAGAGACGCTTGAGAGGGGATATGATTTCAATTTACAAATACTGTACTGGTGACCCCACAATAGGGACAAAACTTTTCTCCAGAAGGGAGTTTAATAAGACTCGTGGCCACGCATTAAAATTAGAAGAAAAGAGGTTTAACCTTAACCTACGTAGAGGGTTCTTTAATATAAGAGCCACAAGGATGTGGAATTCTCTTCCGAAGGCGGTAGTCACAGCGGAGGGCATCGATAATTTCAAGAAACTATTAGATAAGCACCTGAACGAACGCAACATACAGGGATATATAATGTAATACTGACATATAATCACACACATAGGTTGGACTTGATGGACTTGTGTCTTTTTTCAACCTCACCTACTATGTAACTATGTAAAATCTCCATCAGTGTCCCCCTTACATATTGGTCCTCATCGGAGTTCCCCTTACATATGGGTCTCTATTAGAGTCCCAACTTACATCAGGTTCCCCATCATTTTCCCCCTTACATCAGGGGCCCTAGTTCAAAATAAAATCTTGTAGAGGGCCAGATCAAGCCCAAGGCTCATAGTTTGGAGACCCCTGGGCTAGATGTTGCTGGATGTGCTTCAGCCAGGGAATGAGGCGGGCACTATCTGGCTTCTAATGCACATTGTGAGAATCCCACAGTATTCACTGAAATCAGAGTAAGCCATTTCACAGGAGAGGAGCAACCGTGTAATAATGAAGGGACCTTGTCCTTTCATCATGGCACCAACATCAACGATATTCCAAAACCTGGACTCTATGGAACATGTTTGTCTTTACTGACGAAGGAAGGACCTTGTTCGAAAGCGATTCTGCCCACTAATCTTATAATACATGTCTTGTGAATAATATGTGAACTTTGGGCAGGACGTAAACCCCGCTTGAAATCCTCCGTCCTATGCACTCCCTCTGCCTTAGGAGGGATGGGATCACCAGACGTTAAAAAGTACTACAAGGCCGTCATTCTAGACCAAGGGAAGCAACTGTGGTCGCAGGACCCAAACACCAAATAGAAGCAGCAACTCTCTCAGCTGAGCCACAACTAACCCTAGCAGCGATCTGGCTGTCCCTCCCTATCACACGGTCCATCTTTCCCACAGTACGTGCCTGTCTAGCACAATGGAATGCAATACGCCAAGATCACCAGGGCATTCATAGAGACTCACTGACAAATCTTCCCTTACTAGCGCTACAACTTCTCTCTCCGGATCTCCCGATCAAGCACTGGCATGAAGCCGGAATCAAAACCATTGGAGCCCTGTTTCTTGGTATAGATCTAAAGAGTTTTCAACAACTGACATCGGAATTTAGTCTCTCGCATAAAGACTTTTACATATACCTCAGGCTCAGACACATCGTCTCTCAAATCTTGACATCTCCAGAACCCACCTCCAAGGCACTTCTCAATTTTTACAACCGTCCCCTTAACCACCTTCAGACCGGACCATTTTGCTGGTAAATGACCAGAGGTCTTTTTACACTTTGGCACTGCGCTGCTTTAACTGGTAATTGCGCGGTCATGCAATGTTGTACCCAAACAAAATTTGCGTCCTTTTCTTCCCACAAATAGAGCTTTCTTTTGATGGTATTTGATTGCCTCTGCGATTTTTATTTTTTGCGATATAAACGTAAAAAGACCGCAAATTTTGAAAAAAAATGATATTTTCTACTTTTTGTTATTAGAAAAATCCAATAAACTCAATTTTAGTCATACATTTAGGCCAAAATGTATTCAGCCACATGTCTTTGGTAAAAAAAAAGTCAATAATTGTATATTTATTGGTTTGCGCAAAAGTTGTCACATCTACAAACTAAGGTACGTTTTCTGGAATTTACGCAGCTTTTAGTTTAAGACTGCCTATCTCATTTCTTGAGGTGCTAAAATGGCAGGGCAGTACAAAACCCCCCCAAATGACCCCATTTTGGAAAGTAGACCCCCTAAGGAAATTGATAAGAGGCATGTTGAGCCCATTGAATATTTTATTTTTTTGCCTCAAGCGATTGAATAATGACAAAAAAAAATTTTTTTTTTTTTTTTTACACAAAGTTGTCACTAAATGATATATTGCTCACACATGCTATGGGCGTATGTGAAATGACACCCCAAAATAAATTCTGCTGCTTCTCCTGAGTATGGGGATACCACATATGTGGGACTTTTTGGGAGCCTAGCCGCGTACGGGGCCCCGAAAACCAAGCACCGCCTTCAGGCTTTCTAAGGGCGTAAATTTTTGAGTTCACTTCTCACTACCTATTACAGTTTTGAAGGCCATAAAATGCCAAGATGGCACAAAACCCCCACAAATGACCCCATTTTAGAAAGTAGACACCCCAAGCTATTTGCTGAGAGGCATGTTGAGTTCATGGAATATTTTATATTTTGCCACAAGTTGCGGGAAAATTACAAACTTTTTTTTTTTTTTTTTTTTTTTAACAAAGTTGTCACTAAATGATATATTGCTCATGCATGCCATGGGCATATGTGAAATGACACCCCAAAATAAATTCTGCTGCTTCTCCTGAGTACGGGGATACCACATATGTGGGACTTTTTGGGAGCCTAGCCGCGTACGGGGCCCCGAAAACCAAGCACCGCCTTCAGGCTTTCTAAGGGCGTTACAGTTTTGAAGGCCATAAAATGCCAAGATGGCACAAACCCCCCCCCAAATGACCCCATTTTGGAAAGTAGACACCCCTAAATTTAGGGGTACACTAGTGAGACTAGGTAATAAATGGCGGGTGCCCTGAAACTATAAAAAAATAACTAACCAACCAGCGTCACCTGTAACAGTTATATGGTGATCACTGGTGAAAGGGTTAACTAGGGGGCAATTAGGGGGCTTTATGCGGTAGTATATGGGGGTCCCTGGCGCTATAAAAAGCTGCAGCGAACCTAAATACCTACCTGCCTAACTAGCGTCACCTGTGACACTAATACAGCGATCAGAAAAACGATCGCTTATTAGGCTGGGTTCACACTGGAGCGATGCGGGAACGCCACGAATGCGCGGCGGGTTCCCGCATCGCATGCCTCCCGGCGGCAGTTCACACTGCCCTATGCGAACTGCTGGGAGTGTCAGTGAAATGTTACTGACACCCCCAGATCAGTTCGCATATCGCAGTGCGATCTGCAAACTCGGATCGCATGGTGTGAACACCCATGCGATCCGATTCTGCTGCGGGCCAAAAAAAGGGTCCCGTGCGAATTTGCGGCGGGTGCGGCGAATGGCTGAACTCGAATCGCACAGAGATCGGATGTGATTTGCACTGCAGTGCGGTGCGAATCACATCCGTTCTCATAAACCGCTGCAATGTGAACCCAGCCTTAGTGACACTGGCGACGGGGGGTGATCACGGGGTTAAACCTTTATTGGGGGGGTTAGGGGGGTACCTTAGAACTAAAGGGGGCTAACCCTAACTGCCCTAACAGTTATTAGTCACAAATGACACCCGCCGGGTGATCAGGGGGTTAAACCTTTATTAGGTAATAAATGGCGGGTGCCCTGAAACTATAAAAAAATAACTAACCAACCAGCGTCACCTGTAACAGTTATATGGTGATCACTGGTGAAAGGGTTAACTAGGGGGAAATCAGGGGGCTTTATGCGGTAGTATATGGGGGTCCCTGGCGCTATAAAAAGCTGCGGCGAACCTAAATACCTACCTGCCTAACTAGCGTCACCTGTGACACTAATACGGCGATCAGAAAAATGATCGCTTATTAGGCTGGGTTCACACTGGAGCGATGCGGAAACGCCGCGAATCCGCGGCGGGTTCCCGCATCGCATGCCTCCCGGCGGCAGTTCACACTGCCCTATGCGAACTGCTGGGAGTGTCAGTGAAATGTTACTGACACCCCCAGATCAGTTTGCATATCGCAGTGCGATCTGCAAACTCGGA
This sequence comes from Lithobates pipiens, assembly GCF_037356315.1. Classification (NCBI taxonomy): domain Eukaryota; kingdom Metazoa; phylum Chordata; class Amphibia; order Anura; family Ranidae; genus Lithobates; species Lithobates pipiens. The sequence goes on along the minus strand of NW_027507790.1, from coordinate 263,011,776 downwards.
TCGCATGGTGTGAACACCCATGCGATCCGATTCTGCTGCGGGCCAAAAAAAGGGTCCCGTGCGAATTTGCGGCGGGTGCGGCGGGTGTGGCGGGTGCGGCGGGTGCGGCGAATGGCTGAACTCGAATCGCACAGAGATCGGATGTGATTTGCACTGCAGTGCGGTGCGAATCACATTCGTTCTCATAAACCGCTGCAATGTGAACCCAGCCTTAGTGACACTGGCGACGGGGGGTGATCACGGGGTTAAACCTTTATTGGGGGGGTTAGGGGGGTACATTAGAACTAAAGGGGGCTAACTCTAACTGCCCTAACAGTTATTACAGTCACAAATGACACCAATGCAAAAAAAAAAAAAAAAAAAATGACATTGGTGTCACTGTGACTGGGGGGCAGGGGTAATTGGGGGGGTGATCGGGGGGTAAAGGGGGGGTGTGAGTGTGCCTGGCATGTTCTACTGTGTGTGTAGAGTGTTGGTGCAACTCACCGATCCGCTCTCCTCCGTGTCGGAACGAAAAATACCGACACGGAGGAGAGAATACATCACTTCCTCTCCTGTGTTTACATTACAGGAGAGGACGTGATGTCACCGGGGATTTCTATTCGTCGGGAGCAATCGCGAGGGGGTGGCCATGAATGAATGGCCGCCCCCTCGTCCCGGATCGCTCCCGGACGAAAACCGACCGCCGCAGGCACCGGGCGGGGGCCCGATCGGGCCCCCGACCCGCGGGAGGCATGGGACGTACATGTATGTCCTTATGCCTGCCCGTGCCATTCTACCGACGTACATCGGCGTGCGGCGGTCGGCAACTGGTTAATGTCTCAAAGGGCATATCTTTCATTTACAAACTTCTCTCCAGGTCTACCACATCCTCGAAACCTTCGAACATAATCTATTGGGAATCCAAGTTGCATTGCTCTTTCCCCCTAGAAGATTGGCATCGCGTACTACGCACCCCACTAGTCATCTCCAAAAATGTAACGCATTGGGAAACGGTCATGAAATTGTTTTATAAGTGGTATTATACACCGGACAAGTTAGCAACCATCTTCCCCACTCATTCTCCAAAATGTTGGAGGAATTGCAATTCCACCAGAGACATGTTCCACATCTGGTGGAGCTGCCCGGTTATCGTGTCCTTTTGGCTTCAAGTCTCCTCTCTGGTCCAGACTTTGACCAACTCTCCCCAACAGCTGACCTCACGAATGGCTCTCTTTGGTCTGGATTCCCAATATTGGCCCTCCACTAGTTTACCTGTAGTACACCACATACTAATCTCAGCACGCCTGCTCATAGCTCGTGCGTGGAAAAATCCCCTCTCTCCAACACTTACTGAGCTTATAAATACCCTTAATGTTCATTGCCGCATGGAATATCTTTTCTCCAGAATAAACATGACAGAACTTAGATTCAACAAACAGTGGTCCTCCTGGTTAACACACCCAAGCTGTGTTAAGCTTGCGTAACCTCGTTGTGCATCACACCCATACCAGATGGAGCCGGCAGTGAAAGTCACTGGTTTAATGTACTATTTCTTATATATTATATGTAAGTTAGCTGTGATTCTCCTGAAGCTCTGACTACTTGACTCAGTTATCTTTTTTTTTTCTTTTCTTCTTTTTTTTTCACATTATGGGACGAAGTTCCACCCACACTCTACCTTACCTTTTCACTGTTCTTCGGCATTGCGTCCCCACTGGACACAGCCCATTGGGGTGTCAGGGGGGGACAGGATGCCTCCGGATCTACCGGACCTAACTATGCGGAATGCGTAGTATACAGCAGACGGGCACCAGGCCCATGTTCCTTTGTGCTAGCAACCCATGTAGTTCAATGTATTTGGGCACTATTTGCTTATCTATTCAATATCTCCCTACAACTTATGTACAATTTGTTCATGTATTTGTTACTGTGATATATTACAATAAAACCCTTTTGGAAAGGAATATGTGAACTTTGATGGTAATTGAATAACTCACTTAATCCCATGACTCTTTGACCCCCTCCCCCTTTGACCCCCCTTCCTTTTTTTTCCATCTTGCTTCTACCCCCCTCTTTCCCCCCTTTTGCACAGTTTCTCAATTTCCTTGAATATTCTCTCTTCCTCCTTGACTCCCCCCCCCCCCCTTCCCCCCTCCGGTCTTCTTTCTGGACCTCTACGGCTCCACCTTCATTCTTTTCCAACTTAAGGAAAAAGAGAAAATTGGTTGAGAAAGGATTCATAGGATCTTTTCTTTTTGTCTTTCGGTCCTACAAAATGGCCTACCTCTACTTTTACAGACATACAATGTTTATCAAGTGTAGATGAAGGCTAGTCATGTAAGGTAGGGTACCAATTTCAGTAATGCACGTGGTTCCTACCACAACCTCTTATCTGAAGGTAGATATATTGAAGTATTATATTTCTGTATTGTTCCTTACCTGTTCTGTATCCTTACTGCTTTGATATTATGAGTCTTGTATTTTGCTTCTGTTAAACCACTTCCAGACCACCCATCCTCGTTATACGTCGGTATTTTAAGAGGAATTTTGTTGTTATTGCAGCAGCCAGCTGCCATAGCCCCGGTATCCTCTTCTTCAGCGGGAGGTCCACTTCAAGATAAAAGTGGTCTCTGCAACGGATTTGCATCAAGATCACTTTTATCGGCGGCGGGGGAGGGCCCCCCTCCCACCATGCTCCGGTGCTCTCCGCCGCTTACCGGAGCATGGCGGAGGCGATCGGATCTTCTCTCTTGTGTGACATGGAGATGAGAGAGCGGAAGATGGCCCCCACCCGTCTCCATATTATTGCAGGGCAGAAGCGATGTCAAAATGTCACTTCCGCCCATAGCTCTTAAAGGTCAATTTTTTGGTATTTTTTTTTAATGACAAAACTTTTTTTTTTATTGCGTTTTAGTGTAAATATGAGATCTGGGGTCCTTTGGACCCCAGATCTCATATTTAGGAGGTCCTGTCATGCTTTTTTTTCTAATACAAGGGATGTTTACATTCCTTGTAATAGGAATAAAAGTGACACCATTTTATTTTATTTTTTTAAAGAACAGTGTAAAAAAATAAAACAAAAGGTAAAATAAATAAGAAAAAATAAATAAAATTAAACGCATCCCGTCCTTATGAGCTCGCGTGCAGAAGCGAACGCATACGTGAATAGCGCCCGCATATGAAAACGGTGTTCAAACCACACAAGTGAGGTGTCGCCACGATCAGTAGAGCGAGAGAAATAACTCTTCTGTAACTCAAAACATGCAACCTGTAGAATTTTTTTAACCGTCGCCTATGGAGATTTTTAAGGGTAAAAGTTTGTCGCCATTCCACGACCGGGCGCAATTTTGAAGCATGACATGTTGGGTATCAATTTACTCGGCGTAACATTATCTTTTACAATATAAAAAAAATAAAGAATCGGGCTAACTTTACTGTTGTCTATTTTTTCCAAAAAATGTGCTCTTGTAAGACCGCCGCGCAAATACGGTGTGACAGAAAGTATTGCAACGACTGCCATTTTATTCTCTAAGGTTACATAGTTACATAGTTAGTCAGGTTGAAAAAAGACACAAGTCCATCAAGTTCAACCTTGAAGGTGTTAACACAAAGGTGTTAGATTCATTATTGTTTATAATGTTTGGGGGTTCTAAGTAATTTTCTGGCAAAAAAAAAAAACTGTTTTTAACTTGTAAACAACAAATCTCAAAAAGAGGCTCGGTCCTTAAGTGGTTAAAGAATTGAAAAAAAAAAAAAAGAATGAAGGGACGATTTTAAATTAAAAAGTTAAAATTTCAAAATTAAAAAAAAAAAGCTTTAAAAATGTAAAAAGTTCAGCTTTAAAAAAAAATCTTTTGATGAGCTACAGTAATCAGAATATGGATTTCTAAGCATATAAATATATGACAGTGAAGAAATGTAAAAAAAAAAAAAAAAAAAAAACTTGCAATAATAATACACAACCTTACCGCTTCACTTTTACAAATAACCTACACAACTACAGTAGTTCTATTAATGTATGGTATAATTGATTGCTAATCCATATTGTTTATTGTGCACCCCAAGAACATGTTCATAAACCACATTATAACCTGACAACATCCCCGGCGCCGCTCAGTGCTCTGACTGCGTCTACGCTACAATCACTTATTAAAACCAAGCAAATAAAATTGTCCATCCATGCAAATAGGCATTTTTTTTTCCACATTATCTGCTCAGCATAGATTCCGTTAAATTCCTCACCCTATTTGCTTTGCCAGATTAAAATACCGCTGGTGGAATTATACAGTAAAACGCATTCATGGGGACGCGGTTTAATTCTCTAGATTTGGTTGTACTCTGGGTGGGAAAGGGGACGCATTGGAAATTTTAAATGATAATCAAGCAGAAAGTTAGTTAGATTTACGAGATTTTTTTTTTTATTCTGTGAAATTGTAAAAGTAGTCATTCAAACATTGCGAGGCAACACAAAATTGGATTTTCATGTCCTATTGAGATGTGCTTCGTTGCATAGTGGTTAAGTGGCCAGAGGGCTAGACGGATCCGAGAAACTTTCTGGCATGTTAACTACTTAAGGACCAAGCCTCTTTTTGAGATTTGTTATTTACAAGTTACCCAAACATTATACGTTTTTTTTCTAACACCCTAGAGAATAAAATGGCGGTCGTTGCAATACCTTCTGTCACACCGTATTTGCGCAGCGGTCTTACCAGCGCACTTTTATTGGAAAAAATACACATTTTTGATTTAAAAAATAAGATAACAGTAAAGTTAGCCCAATTTTTTTTTTTTTTTTATATTGTGAAAGATAATGTTACGCTGAGTAAATTGATGCCTAACATGTCACGCTTCAAAATCGCGCCCGCTCGTGGAATGGCAACAAACTTTTACCCTTAAAAATCTCCATAGGCGATGTTTAAAAAATTCTACAGGTTGCGTGTTTTGAGTTATAGAGGAGGTCTAGGGATAGAATTATTGCTCTCGCTCTACCGACTGCGGAGATAACTCACATGTGTGGTTTGAACACCTTTTTTATTTGCGGGCGCTACTCGCGCATGCGTTCGCTTATATGTGCGAGCTCGGCGGGACAGGGCACGCTTAAAAAAAAATGTTCTTATTTATTTTACCTTTTATTATTTATTTTTTTACACTGTTCTTTAAAAAAATAAAAAAATAAAAAAAGGTGTCACTTTTATTCCTATTACAAGGGTAAACATCCCTTGTAATAGAAAAAAAGCATGACAGGACCTCTTAAATATGAAATCTGGGGTCAAAAAGACTTCAGGTCTCATATTTATACTAAAATGCAATAAAAAAAATAACTTAAAAAAAATGGTCCTTTAAGAGCTATAAGCGGAAGTAAAGTTTTGACGTCGCTTCCGCCCTGCAATGGTATGGAGATCTTCCCCTCACTCGTCTCCATACCCAGTAAGGGATAAAAGTGATCTTGCGGCGAATCCGCCACAGAGACCACCATTATCCAAAACCAGACCGCTGGCAGAAGAAGAGGATACCTGGGTTATGACAGCTAGCTGCTGCCATAACAATGATATTCCTCTTCAATTTTAGGACGTATATATCGGTGTGCGGCGGTCCGGAAGCGGTAAAGATGAACTCCAGGCACAAAACATTCATTTAAAGTGGTTGTAAACCCTTTACTACCACTTTTACCTTCTGGTAAGCCTATATCAAGGCTTAACTGTAGGTGCCGTGAATGTCTCCTAAACTTGCACCATTTAGGAGATATTCACTGTATTCGCATGTGCCGTGTCCTCTTAATCCTCCTGTATTTTATTGTATTTATAATACTGTATAATACTGTGTTGCCTCCTTTTTATATTGTAAAGTGTTGCGTAAACCGTTGGCACTATATAATTTCTGTATGATAATGGTGTGAACTGGCCCTTAATGTCAATGGTTAACCACATCCTTCCTGGCATATAGCAGAATGACAGCTGAGCGGGGGATCAGTTATCCTGACTGGGCGTGCACGAGCAGCGATCAGTGGGGCAGTGTGTTACTCTGACACACAGCACCTCTGAACTCTGTAAAGAGCCTATACATAGTTAGTCAGGTTGAAAAAAGACACAAGTCCATCTAGTTCAACCAAAAAAATAAAAAATACAATCCCATATACACAATCCTTCACCCACAGTTGATCCAGACGAAGGCGAAAGACCCCAGCAGAGCATGCTCCAATTTGCTACAGCAGGGGAAAAGATTCCTTCCTGATCCCCTGAGAGACAATTCGATTTTCCCCGGATCAACTTTACCTACAAATGTTAGCACCCAATTATATTATGTATAGTTAGGAAAAAACCCAAGCCTTTCTTAAAGCAATCTCCTGAGTTGGCCAGAACCAGCTTGTGAGGGAGTCTATTCCACATTTTCCCAGCTCTTACTGTGAAGAAACCTTTCCGTATTTGGAGATGAAATCTCTTTTCCTCCAGATGTAAAGAGTGCCCCCTTGTCCTCTGTTATAACCTTAAGGCTGGGTCCACACCATTGCAAATTGGATCCGGGATCCCTGCTTCCAATTCTCAATAGCAGGAGATATTGACCGGCCATCTATGGAGCCGGTTTACATATCTCTGCAGCAGGTCCAGTGCGTTTTTTTTTCCAGAAAAACACTGTGTGTCTATTGGTCTGTTTCAGGTGCGAATTCGGCCCAACTTTCGGGCTGAAATCTGACCTAAAACAGGGAACCAGCACGCACCGGACCCCTGCTGTGAGCAGAATGCAGCTCATATGTGAACCGAGCCTCAAGTGAATAACTCAACACCAAGTTCACTATATGGAGCATTTATGTATTTGTACATATTGATCATTTCCCCCCTTAATCTCCTCTTCTCAAGAGTGAATAAATTCAGTTCCTCTAATCTTTCCTCATAGCTGAGCTCCTCCATGCCTCTTATCAGTTTGGTTGTCCTTCTCTGCACTTTCTCCAGTTCCCCGATATCCTTTTTGAGAACTGGTGCCCAAAACTGAACTGCATATTCCAGGTGAGGTCTTACTAATGATTTGAACAGGGGCAAAATGATATCTCTTTCTCTGGAGTCCATACCTCTCTTAACCACTTTCAGACCGGACCATTTTGCTGGTAAATGACCAGAGGTCTTTTTACACTTTGGCACTGCACTGCTTTAACTGGTAATTGCGCGGTCATGCAATGTTGTACCCAAACAAAATTTGCGTCCTTTTCTTCCCACAAATAGAGCTTTCTTTTGATGGTATTTGATTGCCTCTGCGATTTTTATTTTTTGCGATATAAACGTAAAAAGACCGCAAATTTTGAAAAAAAATGATATTTTCTACTTTTTGTTATTAGAAAAATCCAATAAACTCAATTTTAGTCATACATTTAGGCCAAAATGTATTCAGCCACATGTCTTTGGTAAAAAAAAAGTCAATAATTGTATATTTATTGGTTTGCGCAAAAGTTGTCACATCTACAAACTAAGGTACGTTTTCTGGAATTTACGCAGCTTTTAGTTTACGACTGCCTATCTCATTTCTTGAGGTGCTAAAATGACAGGGCAGTACAAAACCCCCCCAAATGACCCCATTTTGGAAAGTAGACCCCCTAAGGAAATTGATAAGAGGCATGTTGAGCCCATTGAATATTTTATTTTTTTGCCTCAAGCGATTGAATAATGACAAAAAAAAAATTTTTTTTTTTTTTTTACACAAAGTTGTCACTAAATGATATATTGCTCACACATGCTATGGGCGTATGTGAAATGACACCCCAAAATAAATTCTGCTGCTTCTCCTGAGTACGGGGATACCACATATGTGGGACTTTTTGGGAGCCTAGCCGCGTACAGGGCCCCGAAAACCAAGCACCGCCTTCAGGCTTTCTAAGGGCGTAAATTTTTGATTTCACGCCTCACTACCTATTACAGTTTTGAAGGCCATAAAATGCCAAGATGGCACAAAACCCCCACAAATGACCCCATTTTAGAAAGTAGACACCCCAAGCTATTTGCTGAGAGGCATGTTGAGTCCATGGAATATTTTATATTTTGCCACAAGTTGCGGGAAAATTACAAACTTTTTTTTTTTTTTTTTTTTTTTCACAAAGTTGTCACTAAATGATATATTGCTCATGCATGCCATGGGCATATGTGAAATGACACCCCAAAATAAATTCTGCTGCTTCTCCTGAGTACGGGGATACCACATATGTGGGACTTTTTGGGAGCCTAGCCGCGTACGGGGCCCCGAAAACCAAGCACCGCCTTCAGGCTTTCTAAGGGCGTAATTTTTTGAGTTCACTTCTCACTACCTATTACAGTTTTGAAGGCCATAAAATGCCAAGATGGCACAAAACCCCCACAAATGACCCCATTTTAGAAAGTAGACACCCCAAGCTATTTGCTGAGAGGCATGTTGAGTCCATGGAATATTTTATATTTTGCCACAAGTTGCGGGAAAATTACAAACTTTTTTTTTTTTTCACAAAGTTGTCACTAAATGATATATTGCTCACGCATGCCATGGGCATATGTGAAATGACACCCCAAAATAAATTCTGCTGCTTCTCCTGAGTACGGGGATACCACATATGTGGGACTTTTTGGGAGCCTAGCCGCGTACGGGGCCCCAAAAACCAAGCACCGCCTTCAGGCTTTCTAAGGGCGTTACAGTTTTGAAGGCCATAAAATGCCAAGATGGCACAAACCCCCCCCCCCAAATGACCCCATTTTAGAAAGTAGACACCCCTAAATTTAGGGGTACACTAGTGAGACTAGGTAATAAATGGCGGGTGCCCTGAAACTATAAAAAAATAACTAACCAACCAGCGTCACCTGTAACAGTTATATGGTGATCACTGGTGAAAGGGTTAACTAGGGGGCAATCAGGGGGCTTTATGCGGTAGTATATGGGGGTCCCTGGCGCTATAAAAAGCTGCGGCGAACCTAAATACCTACCTGCCTAACTAGCGTCACCTGTGACACTAATACAGCGATCAGAAAAACGATCGCTTATTAGGCTGGGTTCACACTGGAGCGATGCGGGAACGCCACGAATGCGCGGCGGGTTCCCGCATCGCATGCCTCCCGGCGGCAGTTCACACTGCCCTATACGAACTGCTGGGAGTGTCAGTGAAATGTTAATGACACCCCCAGATCAGTTCGCATATCGCAGTGCGATCTGCAAACTTGGATCGCATGGTGTGAACACCCATGCGATCCGATTCTGCTGCGGACCAAAAAAAGGGTCCCGTGCGAGTTTGCGGCGGGTGCGGCGGGTGCGACACGAATTCAGCCATACTATCTGTATAGCTGAACTCGAATCGCACAGAGATCGGATGTGATTTGCACTGCAGTGCGGTGCGAATCACATCCGTTCTCATAAACCGCTGCAATGTGAACCCAGCCTTAGTGACACTGGCGACGGGGGGTGATCACGGGGTTAAACCTTTATTGGGGGGGTTAGGGGGGTACCTTAGAACTAAAGGGGGCTAACCCTAACTGCCCTAACAGTTATTAGTCACAAATGACACCTGCCGGGTGATCAGGGGGTTAAACCTTTATTAGGTAATAAATGGCGGGTGCCCTGAAACTATAAAAAAATAACTAACCAACCAGCGTCACCTGTAACAGTTATATGGTGATCACTGGTGAAAGGGTTAACTAGGGGGCAATCAGGGGGCTTTATGCGGTAGTATATGGGGGTCCCTAGCGCTATAAAAAGCTGCGGCGAACCTAAATACCTACCTGCCTAACTAGCGTCACCTGTGACACTAATACGGCGATCAGAAAAATGATCGCTTATTAGGCTGGGTTCACACTGGAGCGATGCGGAAACGCCGCGAATCCGCGGCGGGTTCCCGCATCGCATGCCTCCCGGCGGCAGTTCACACTGCCCTATGCGAACTGCTGGGAGTGTCAGTGAAATGTTACTGACACCCCCAGATCAGTTCGCATATCGCAGTGCGATCTGCAAACTCGGATCGCATGGTGTGAACACCCATGCGATCCGATTCTGCTGCGGGCCAAAAAAGGGTCCCGTGCGAATTTGCGGCGGGTGCGGCGGGTGTGGCGGGTGCGGCGGGTGCGGCGAATGGCTGAACTCGAATCGCACAGAGATCGGATGTGATTTGCACTGCAGTGCGGTGCGAATCACATTCGTTCTCATAAACCGCTGCAATGTGAACCCAGCCTTAGTGACACTGGCGACGGGGGGTGATCACGGGGTTAAACCTTTATTGGGGGGGTTAGGGGGGTACATTAGAACTAAAGGGGGCTAACCCTAACTGCCCTAACAGTTATTACAGTCACAAATGACACCAATGCAAAAAAAAAAAAAAAAAAAAAAAAAATGACATTGGTGTCACTGTGACTGGGGGGGCAGGGGTAATTGGGGGGGTGATCGGGGGGTAAAGGGGGGGTGTGAGTGTGCCTGGCATGTTCTACTGTGTGTGGGATGTGTTGGTGCAACTCACTGATCCGCTCTCCTCCGTGTCGGAACGAAAAATACCGACACGGAGGAGAGAATACATCACTTCCTCTCCTGTGTTTACATTACAGGAGAGGAAGTGATGTCACCGGGGATTTCCATTCGTCGGGAGCGATCGCGAGGGGGTGGCCATGAATGAATGGCCGTCCCCTCGTCCGGGATCGCTCCCGAACGAAAACCGACCGCCGCAGGCACCGGGCGGGGGCCCGATCGGGCCCCCGACCCGCGGGAGGCAAATCACGTACATGTACGTGCTTATGCCTGCCCGTGCCATTCTGCCGACGTACATCGGCGTGAGGCGGTCGGCAAGTGGTTAATACAGGAAAGGACTTTGCTCGCTTTGGAAACCGCAGCTTGGCACTTCATGCTATTATTGAGCTTATGATCTACCAAAACCCCCAGATCCTTCTCCACTATGGATCCCCCCAGTTGTACTCCCCCTAGTATGTATGATGGATGCATATTCTTAGCCCCCAAGTGTATAACTTTACATTTCTCAACATTAAACCTCATCTGCCACATAGTCGCCCAATTAGACAGAGCATTGAGGTCGGCTTGTAAATTGGAGACATCCTGTAAGGACGTTATTCCACTGCATAGCTTGGTGTCGTCTGCAAAGATGAAAATGGCACTTTTAATCCCAGACCCGATATATTTTATAAAGATATTAAAAAGTAAGGGTCCCAGCACTGAACCTTGGGGTACACCACTGATAACCTCAGACCATTCAGAGTAAAAATCATTAATCACTGCTCTCTGAATTCTGTTTTTAAAGCCAGTTTTCCATCCATTTACAAACTGATATTTCCAAACCTGTAGACTTTACCTTACACATGAGCCGTGTGTGCGGAATTGTATCGAACGCTTTTGCAAAATCCAAGTATATCACGTCCACCGCCACCCCTCTGTCCAAGGTTTTACTTACCACCTCATAAAAAGAAATCAGGTTTGTCTGACAACTTCTGTCTTTCATGAATCCACACTGTCTGTTGCTTAAAATATTTTTTTCCTGCAAGAACTCGTCTATGTGATCTTTTATTAATCCCTCCAGTATCTTCCCAACTATAGAAGTTAAACTAACTATGATGTAGGCTCTTTACCATGTGATCAGCCTGTGACCAATCACAGCGGATCACAGCAGTAACCAGGAAGTGCCAGTAATCGGCTTTCAAAAAAATTATAATAATAAATGCTAATTTTTTTGCATGTAAAAAAAAAGTGCAATTATTTATTTATTTTTTAGGAGTCTGTAAAGTGTAACACATTTAGCAGATTGCAGATGCAATGTCAGGCTCCTACAGACTGACAGTATAGCTGTCTGCCCATACCTCTGATACAGACAGTGATTTACTTTAGTCCAGGAAGAACCAATGAACTACAAGGATGCTCACCAATGCCCCTTGTGGTTCATTGAGAACTACAAGCCATCAGCCACACAGGCTGTTGGTACTTGTAATCTATTCATTTACAGAACTCTGTGAATAAATGATGTAGATGTGTGGGCAGAGCCATGCATGGCTGTGCTCTTTTTAAATTGTGACAGCTGGAGTGGGGAGAAGGTCCCCGGCCTGCTATCACAGGGAGAGGGGAGGGGCAGAAGGGAGAGTTGCAGGAGCGGGAACATATTACATGTCCCATTCTAAAAATGGGTGGAAGATGTAACATGTTCCCAAAGGTGAACTTATCCTTTAATGAAAAAGATATAAAACAGGGCTAGCAGCCTATATCAAGCAATATACATCCTAATAAACAGTGCCTAATGTATCAATGTTAAGAGAAAACAAAAACATAAAATCTAAAAATGCTCAGGTGCTTCAGTGAAAAGTGCAATGGTGGCTCCAAAAATGTTGAATTGGTGAAGCGGCTCCCCCTTTGGTGTCCCCACTCACCTAAATGATTGGATCCTCAGCTTCGCAGTCTGGGATCAAAAAGGCATTGATCAAATGATCAGGGGGTATGCTGGATGGTTCCTCAGTAAAATCTTGCAGGGAGACGTTTTAAAACAGGAAGGATATACCACGCTCCTCGCAGCTCTTCTCCAGGGAACTGACACCGCCAACTCTCCCATCAACCAGCAATGACAATGATACATATGATATTGCTTGATATAGGCTGCTAGCGCTGTTTTATATATTTTGCATTGCTGTAAGGTTGTAGCACCTTTGTGCGGCAGCTGCGGTCTTCCTATTAATTTTTATCAATTTTTGTTTATTCATATTTCACTATTTGAGTTAACTCTCCAGTGCAAGTTTTTTAATTAGAACTTATCCTTTAACCACTTGCCTACTGGGCACTTTCATCCCCTTCCTGCCCAGACCAATTTTCAGCTTTGATCTCTGTTGCATTAGAATGAGAATTGCACGGTCATGCAACACTGTACCCAAATGAAATTTTTTTTTTTTAATTCGCACAAATAGAACTTTCTTTTGGTGGTATTTAACCGGTTCCCGACCAGCGCACAACGATGTACGTCGACAGAATGGCAGGCATATTGGCGTACAGGTACATCCAATCTTCAATGCCGCCCTGCCATCAGGAGTGCGCCGGCGGCGGCGGCACGCTCCCGCGCTGGTCGGGACCCCCGTGTGTCCGGTTGCGGGAGCCACGGGCATACCCGCGGTCATCTCACGGGACGGCTGAATGGAGGAAATGCCGTGTAAACAGCATTTCTCCATTCTGCCTAGCAACTAGTGACGCTGATCTCTGCTCCATGTGATTGGATCAGAGATCAGTGTTCACTAAATGAAAGCCCAACCCCCCCACAGTTAGTAACACACCCCTAGGAACACTTAACCCCTACACTGCCACCCACTGGTTAACCCCTTCACTGCCAGTGTCATTTACACAGGAATCACTGCATTTATATAGCACTGATTACTGTATAAATGACAATGGTCCCAAAAATGTGTCAAAAATTTCCGATGGGTCCCCCACAATGCCGCAGTCACAATAAAAATCGCTGATTGCCGCTATTACTAGTAAAAAAAAAAATAATAAAAAATTATTAATAAAAATGCTATAAAACTATCCCTATTTTGTAAACGCTATAACTTTTGCGCAAACCAATCAATAATCGCTTAATGCGATTTTTTTTTACCAAAAATATGTAGAAGAATACGTATCAGCCTAAACTGAGGGAAAAAAATGTTTTTTTTTAATATTTTTGGGGGATATTTATTATAACAAAAAGTAAAAAATAATGCGTTTTTTTCAAAATTGTAGCTCTATTTTTGTTTGTAGCGCAAAAAATAAAAACCGCAAATACCACCAAAAGAAAGCTCTATTTGTGAGAAAAAAAAGGACGCAGTGCGGAATCGCAAAAAGTGGTCTGGTCTTTGACCAGCAAAATGGTCCGGTCTGTAAGTGGTTAATCACCTTTTTTTTTTGTGCAAAAAACATTTTGAGAAAAAAATAACATTTTGCAGAGTTCGTTATAAAGTTTTGCAAACAGGTAATTTTTCTTCTTCAATGATGGGCACTGATAGGCTACACTGATGGCCACTGATGAGGCTACACTGATGGCCACTGATGAGGCGGCATTGGTGGGCACTTATGAGGAGGCACTGATGAGGCTGCACTGATAGGTGGCACTAATGGGCATGGATAGGTGGCACTAGTGGGTACTGATAGGCGGCACTGATAGGTGACACTGATGAGAAGCCACTGATTGGCAGCACTGATGGGCACTGATTGGCAGCACTGGTGGGCACTGTTGGGACTGCACTGATTTGTAAAACAAAGTGCAGCGCTAAAAAAACGTGAAGTGAATGTGTATACAAATAATAAATACAACAAAAAATAGACAAACGTATTTATTAGACTTGTGCACAACGGAAAATTTTGTTTAGTTTCGGTTCGTTGTCGTTCTTAAAATACATCATTTCGTTCTGTTATATTCGTTATGTTACGTTAATACATTTTCAGATAATTCGTTATTATTCGTAGAGTGTTGAATTCATTCATTCGTGTTCGTTGAAGTTCGCTATTTATGTATGTATAGACATTCGGGATAATGATTCGTAGTTTGGAAAGTCGTTTGTTTATTGAATCTTTTAACACACACAATGACAACGTCTCTTCTCCTCGGCTCAAATACAATACAACACCCTTCTAACTCAGTTCTCAGGAATGCACTTTGCCAGTAATCCATCCTCTGGCACAAAATTAATTAGCTGATTGGACTATAAGATTTACTTTGAGCTGAACTTTTGTTTCATTAGATCTTTAAAGAATTACCGAATTTTATTCGGACATTCAGATGCATCCGAATGTCCGAAAGATGCAAAATTCGGCCGAATTTTGATTCGTTACGAAACTAATTGCACAAGCCTAGTATTTATATTGTGACATATATAATGAAAATTATAAAGTCCCCTATAAACCCCTTAGAAGGGAAAAAATTCCAATAATAAAAAGTCCAAATATGTGACATCCAATAAAACATGAATAATGCACAATAACTCAAGCCCGCTTGTGTTGACATCCATGATCAGCTGTCATTAGACACAGCTGATCACATGGTAAAGGGCTGCTTTGCCCTTTACCCCAACCTGTGATCAGCTGAGTCTGAAGGACTTGGTGATTGCAGAGTGCGCCACCCAGCAAAGTAAGCCTGCTCTGTAGCCATCATTTGGGAACGAGGTTAAAATACTACCCAGTGATCCTGCTATAAGGGTCATTGTTCAGCCTCTTCCTTTTGTAAGGTGACAACACTCTATGCCTGTCTTCCAAATTTGCCTTGCGTTGTCACATTGGCAGCCCCGAAAAATTGGGAACAAATGGTGATTATTTATGATACACAGTGCTTGAGAAACCTAAATGTTGTTCAGTTAGATGCTATTTCTACTTGTACTTGTAAGACAACATTGCCTTTCCAAAATATTCTTATTAGGAACTTCCACATAGGAATTTTTAAGAACCATAAAAACCATTGTGATAAAATGCACAGATTTGTCTGATGTTTTGTACAGTGTCTTTCTGGGCTTTATGTTCACATAAGAGGGCATGTGTCATCGCTGTTTATCATTGTCCCATATTTTATTAATATAGAATCTTTTTCATCTCCAAGGAGTAATTTAATTTCCGGTTTCGTAAACTTTAATATTACTTTTTTTTTTTTTTTTTTGGTAAGCCGTTTCATTTATCCTTTCATAGTTGAAATCCATTTTCATGACGTTGTTATGTTATCATTTATAGTCTTCAAAAAAATAATGATATGAATACCATGGACGGATGCAAGTTGGTCAGGAGTACCGTAGTTGAAATTATTAACTTTGTTTTCTGTTGATGATTTTACCAGGAAAAGGAAACAATGATTGCAAAATCCCTAAACTGTATCGAAACCCAAGAATAAAAATGTGATCTTTTGCATTTTACCAGTCATTAGATGCAGTTTCTGCATATATTTCTACTTTATTTTCACCTGGTATTTCTGCAAATAACACACGTCCTGACCTTGGGTGGCTATGCTCCCTCCTCCCCCGTATGAGATATGTTCAAAATGTTCAGGTGAATGGCCCGATATCTCAACAGCAACATGGACCAGGTGCTCACTTATGCACATCCAGAGACACATTTAGAAGCACCACCTAGCATGGAGTAGATGTGACCCTCAGGGTAAACCCTCTGTGGGCAGTGGAACATAGTCATTGTGAGAGGTAGGGTCACAGTGCAATGGAGTAACAAGTGAACCTCAAGTTCTGCTATAAATTGGGGAAAACAGAGACGGAGATGCATGAAATGTTGGTGCAAGTGTACGGGACTTAAGAAGAAAATGTGTTTACGACTGGTTCAAACACTTTCACAACAGGAAGGAAATGTCTGAGGATGAGCCACGTTTGGATCGGCCATCGATAAGCAGAACCCCAGACATGATCGAGCAAGTGCAACAAATGCTGATATGAGATCGGCTACTGACTTTACAATAGATGGTACAGGAATTAGGCATTAGCAAGGACACGATGCTCACCATCGTCGGCAAAGATTTGGTTAAGCGGAAGATCTGTTCCCAGTTTGTGCTGCACAAGCTGACAAACAAACAGAAAACAAAACAGATGGAAACCTCTGGAGATTTCATTACCATGTATGACTAGGTTCCATCCTTTCTGCCAACCATCGTCACAGGGGATGAGACCTGGTGCTTCCAGTTCGACTGCGAATCCAGACTGGACCGAGAGCCAAGACTCGACTTTTCTGCCACTACTCCTCTGCATACAAAAATTAAGTATATACCCTGCCTATTTACAGTATACCATTGTGCCAGCCTTTTCTAGTGGACTGTGTATTTGTGAGGCTTCAGAAACCTTCGCCAGGGCATTTATATGGATCGTGGATGATTAAAACACTCCATTATCTTTTCCGATTCCGTAAGACAGGGATAGGCAACCTCAGTCTTCCAGCTGTGGTGAAATTACAAGTCCCATGAGACATTGCAAGACCCTGACAATCACAGACATGACTCCTAGAGGCAGAGGCATGTGTCATAAACTGGTGCGACCAGAAATGTGTGGACTGCAATAGGGAAGACCAAAACGCATGTAAAGTAATAATAGTACGATTTATTAAAACTATAAGTCATAAACAATGAAGCAAACCAGCAAACAACCACGGTGACACACAATAATAATTTTCTAACCAAACGTGAATACAGGAGTAAGATATAATCATAAACATAATCAAGCCAGGGTCATACACAAGTGATCAATCAGATAGAACAGGGAGCAGGATGGGACAAGGAAAGGACAACTGGAGGAAGAGATAAGTCTGCAAAACAGGAGTCCAGGGATGGATGCAAGGTTCAGGAACACAGGACACAAGATACAGGTACAGGATTCAGGTCACAAGGTGTCAGGAA
Organism: Lithobates pipiens; assembly: GCF_037356315.1. NCBI lineage: Eukaryota > Metazoa > Chordata > Amphibia > Anura > Ranidae > Lithobates > Lithobates pipiens. Next base: position 262,994,477 of record NW_027507790.1, on the reverse strand, counting down.
GATCCTGCCAATAATCGGCGTTCCACGTTCACGGGCACCATTGCACATGCGGCGTGCACGTGTGCGTATCCCTGTTGGTGCCAGACGGGCTATTTAAGCCTGTTTGTCACACACATTCTCCACTGTCTGCTCTACAGCATTCCATGTGCCTTATCTGAACTGACCTGAGACTTTCCTGTGAAGACCCAGCTATCTGTTTGTGACCATTCCAGGTATCTGCCTGCATCTGACCTCTGGCTTGCCAAGATCATTCTTCTGCCTGTTCCCTGGTACCTCTGCTGTCCGCCTGATACCTGACCACCGGCCTGCCTAACTATTCTTCTGCCTGCTCCCTGGTGCCTCCGCTGTCTGCCTGATATCTCACCTGGCCTGCCTGACCTCTCTCTGTGTATTCCTGCCTACTGCTAGTTCCTGGTTCCAGTCCAGCACTCCGGTCTCCAGCCTACTTGCCTGCTGCTAGTTTCTGGTTCCAGTCCAGCACTCCTGTTCCAGTCAACTCTCCAGTTCCAGTCTCCTGTCTCTGCAAGTGATTCCTGGACTTCTGAACTGACTGTTGATCCTGCCAGGCACTCATACCACTCTTCACTCCTTTGCTCTTTTCCCCCATTCCAGGGGGCTGTGTGTAGGAGACATAGGGGAGGCCTCTCTCTGCAATTCAGGCTCAAAACCTTGTACATGATACAAGGTACAGGATTCAGGAGCGTGGACACTAGAACATCAGGCCGGCGTCAGAAACTCGATCCTCAGGCCGGACATCGGGCATTGGATCATTAGACTGGAGAGCAGGCATTGGAACATCAGGCCAGGCAGCGGGCACTGGAACATCAGGCCAGGCAATGGGCACTGGAATATCAGACTGGACCGCAGGCACTGGAACATCAGACCAGGCACTGGAACATCAGGCTGGCCATCAGAAACTGAATAATCAAGCATTGGATCATCAGACTGGAGAGCAGGCACTGGAACATCAGGCAGAGCAGTGGGCAATGGAACAGCAGGCCGGACAACGGCACTGGAACATCAGACCGGACAATGGGCACATCAGAAGACATTTTCTAAAAAAGATAGGGACTTTGAGGAAAACATGGCCTGGTAAGGCCCAATAATTCCATCCCTAGGGACTTTAAATGATAACACGGCCTGGTAAGGTCGTGAATATCCATCCCAATTACCTAACCAAAAAAGAGGGGGGGAAATTTACAAGGGAGATGGGACTTTAAATGCAGCACATGGAAGCAAAAAGATAGAGGGGCGAATGTAAAGGAGTTTTATTGATACATCAATCAAAATATATAAAATTACATAATAATAATACAATTTAATAAATAGAAAGTAGTAATGCAAAATAACATACATATAATAATACATATGATAATAATTTCACTAAATACACTCCAATTAGGTACATTAATAAAGATGGACAAAACAATATAAATATGGATAAAATTAATACATTCATGTGATGTAAACAATAAAACGTTTCCTCATTCGTCTCAAAAAGGCATGGTATATAACAGTACTTAAGAAGTAAAATCCGCAGGACCTATGACCTCACTAAACCTGAAGAGGAAGTAAGAATTCTATAATAACATAGAGGTCTGAATACGATGGGACAGGGAGAGGACAACAGAAGGAAGGGGTAAGTCTGCAAGACAAGGGTCCAGGAATGGATGAAGGGTTCAGGAACACAGGACATAAGGTTCGGGATTCAGGAATACAGGTCAGGGCTCAAGGAAAATACCCAGGCAAATGTGTGAGCATCTGCTGGGTATATATACACACCTCCTGCAATCAGTCCCAGGTGATACCTGACTGCAGGAGATGATATCGGCTCCAGACTCCTGGGAGACACCCGCTGGTGGACACCAATACTGTGGCCCAAAGATCTGACAGTGCCACCAGCAAGCGAAACCTTTCCTGACAGCCTGATGGGATTTGTTATTTCAAAACAGCTGTAGTGCCAAGGTTGCCTACCCCTGTCATAAGAGATTAGTAATCTACAAAAGATAACCTTTTATTCTGTGGCCGCGTACACACACGGGGACTGTTCGCTCAACTTTGTCCGCTGAACAGTGTTTCGGCGGACAGTCCGCTCGTGTGTGGGCTTTCAGCGGACAGTTTCAGCGGACAGTCTGCTGAACAAAGTTTTTCGGAAATTCCGAAAAACTGTCCGCTGAAACTTTGTTTCAGCGAACAGTCTCCTCGTGTGTAGGCTTGTTCGTCAAACTAAGTTCCGCGCATGCTCAGAAAGGATTTACACGCCGAAGTTTGCATTGCAGTGTATAGGACGACGTTTTCTAGTCCCGTCGTACGTGCCGTTCACGTCATCGCGCACGGTTTCAGCGGACTGTTCGTTCGTCGTGTGTGGGCAAGTCCGTCCATGCTAATTTTGAGCGGACTGTCCGCTGAAACTGTTTGACGGACAAAGTTGAGCGAACAGTCCCCGCGTGTGTACGCGGCCTGTTAGTTAAAGTGGCTATAAGACCCCTTTCACGCTGAGCCGCCCCGGGCTTCACCTGTAAAGTGGTACTATTTTTAGTGCCGCTTTACCGGCATTTTAGGGGTGCTGGTGGCCGAAAAGGAGTTAAATCCACCCGCAAAACGCTACTGCAGCTGCACTTTGCCGACAGTATCACGGCGCTGCCCCATTGTTTTCAATGGGCAGGAGCAGTGGAGGAGTAGTGTATTCACCGCTCCTACACCGCTACAAAGAAGCTGCTGGCAGGACTTTTTGTGATGCCCTGCCAGTGCCCCAGTGTGAAAGCCCTCTGGCTTTCACACTGGGTTTGCAGCTGATCCTTTTTTCAGACATTTTACAGGCACTATTTTTAGCGTTGTAGCTCCTGAAATACGCCTCAGTGTGAAAGGGGTCTAAAGCTTAGATATATCCAAGTGAAGTGACAAGCCCCAGGTGCTACACAGAGAGTAAATAAATCTTCACAGGTAAGTTGCGCCTGTTTACCTTCAGCACTCTCTTTCTACTACATCTATCAAAATTCAGAATTTACACCGCATTTTTGAGCCCCAGAAGGCAGGGGTTGGAGATCTGACACCACACACTGCACAATATAGAACACAGAGCTGAGTGTAATCTGAGACCTGAGTGGGGGGGCATTGAAACATTCTCCTCCCAGTTTTATAGAGAAACGTGCACAGCTGAGGCTGTCAATTATTTGCTGCATGCTGGAGGAGGGGGAAGCAGGCCATCTCCTAGGGTTCCCTGGTATTGGCATAACCTGTCAGAAGCGAGTCATACAGATAGCAGAGGACTGAGACAGAAATGACGCTAGGTGCTTTGGATTGAGACATTATAGAAGGATGAGCTTTGTTAATTTTTCAATTCAGAGGTTTACAATCATTTAAAATGTATGAAAAGTGACAAGGACTCTACATTTCTGGAAAGATCAATAGGTATCAACAGGCTTAGAGCTCGAAAAAAGAAAACTAATACAACCACTGCATTTGGTAAGCTGCAATATATTACATTTATATTTGTGCATCTAGATATCTGTTGAAGGCCAACTCTAGCTGTGGAGGAAAAAAAAACACCCAATCCTCTTTTAAGACATGAAATGGAACATTTTTTTTTTTTTTTTACCGCAAGGCCTCCAGCACACTGGACATGTTTACAGCTGCTCCTGGGGGTGTCATGCTATTTTTTTATTACATTTTAAAAACGCCTCTCCATGTTATTCTATGTGTCCATGCACACAGGCTTTTAGGAGCTGTAAGTGGCATAGGCGTTTTCAGGCTGGAGTAGCAGCGTCACAGCTGTAAAAACGCCTGACGTGGCTAAATGCGCATTAACGCCGTATACAGACAGTTACACAAAATGCTTACCAAAAGTCATTCGTGCCACATTTTCCATATTACACCATGTTGAATAAAATAAAATAAAAATCAATTAACCACTTGAGGTCCGGGCCATAGCCGAATGACGGCTACAGGACCTCAATTTCTCGGAGGCTGTCATAGGACGTCCTCCCCTGTGCACGCTCCCTGCAGGGTGCGCAGTGAGCGCGCTGTGATCACCAAGTTACGGAGACTCGGCTGATCACCGATCCTAGTAAGGGGCTGGTCCCAACCCCTTACCATGTGATTAGCTGTCTGCCAATGACAGCTGATCACATGATTTAAACAAAAGTTTGATGATCTTTTTTTTTTTGTCCTCACACTGACAGCACAAGGAGAAAAAAAAAACGATCACCGGCTTATGTTAAAGGGACATCGGTCCCGAAGAGGAAGGAGGCACATTTGCATCCTCTGTGCCATTTAGTATCCCCTGCCAGTGCCACCTGTCATTATGCCCATAGTGCCCAAAGTGCCAACCAGTGCCACCTATCAATGCCCATGAGTGCCACCTATCAAAGCCCACAAGGGCCACCTATCAATGCACACCAATGGTGCCAACCAGTGCCACCTATCAATGCCCATGAGTGCCACCTATCAATGCCCACAAGGGCCACCTATCAATGCCCACCAATGGTGCCAACCAGTGCCACCTATCAATGCCCATGAGTGCCACCTATCAATGCCCACAAGGGCCACCTATCAATGCCCACCAATGGTGCCAATCAGTGCCACCTATCAATGCCCATGAGTGCCACCTATCAATGCCCACAAGGGCCACCTATCAATGCCCACCAATGGTGCCAACCAGTGCCACCTATCAATGCCCATGAGTGCCACCTATCAATGCCCACAAGGGCCACCTATCAATGCCCACCAATGGTGCCAATCAGTGCCACCTACCAGTGCTGCCTATCAGTGTAAGCAATCAGTGCCCATCACTGTCACCCATCAGTGCCCATCACTGCCACCTATCGGTGCCCATCACAGCCGCCTCATCAGCGTACATCAATAAGGGAGAAAAATTACCTGTTTACAAAATTTTATAACAAAATAAAAAAAATAAAAAATTTTAAACATTCAGTCTTTTTCAATTTTTTTAATAAAAAATAAGAACCGCAGAGGTGATCAAATACCACCAAAATAAAGCTCTATTTGTGGGAAAAAAATTATAAAAATGTAATTTGGTTACAGTGTTGTATGACCGCGCAATTGTCATTCAAAGTGCGACATATATATATCGTATATATAATGTATTTATTTATTAATGTGTTTATTTATTTATTTAGCAGGGGCCATCGAGAACAACATGGTGGGTTTTGCAATTTTTTTATGTCACATGGTATTTGCACAGCAATTTTACACACACAAATGTTTTGGCAAAAAATACACTAATGATCTGTAATGCACACAAACACAACTTTTTATTTATTTATTTTTTTGGTTGAACTAGATGGATTTCTGTGTTTTTTCAACCTAACTATGTAAATGTGTAACTATGTAATATAATACCCAATCTTGTATGTAAAATATAAAAGATGATGTTACACCGAGTAAATAGATACCTAACATGTCACGCTTTAAAATTACACACGCATGTGGAGTGGCGACAAACTAGGTGGCGCTTTAAAAGCCTTTACAGGTTTACCAGTTTAGAGGTACAGAGGAGGTCTGGTGGTAGAAGTATCGCTCTCGCTCTTACGTTCATTGCAATACCTCACATGTGTGGTGCGATTTCCCTTTACGTACGTGTGCGGGACCAATACATGCATTTGCCTTTGTGCACTAACATAGTGGCATGCGGTGCTTAAAAAAAAAAAAAAAAAAAATTAATTATTATTATTTTTTTTTTTTTTGGGATCACTTGTTTTGCTGTCACATCCCTTGTGACAGCAATAGGCAGTGATAGGTACTCTTGACGGAGAGGTCTATTGGACCCCCAGATGTCTTCTCAGCATCTGGTAACCAATACCTCAAGGGTTATTAGGATGCAAGCTCGCAGGAAAAAAAAAATATATACTGAGTACATATCATTTTTTCATTTGGTTTTAACATTAAATAAAACATAAGTGGATTTTCAAGAAAAAAAAAAAAAAAGACTATTGCTTTTTATTTTAATTTTATTTTAAAATCTAGAGCCCTGTTAACAGATATTTCATTTGGACAAAAAAAAAAAAAAAAAAAAAAGGTGATGGAAGATTGCATTGTGAATTCATCTCCAGCCACTGTTCCCTAAGTACTAAGATATGATCGATTGTATATTTGACTAAAAAGGTGGGAAAGTTGGTACTGTTGCTTCAGTGCCAGAAAGAAAGTGAATACAGTATTGATTTTATATGCTAGATGGGCTGTCAGAGTGCAGTGCATTGTTGATTTTGACTTTTATAGGCTACGTGTTCGCCTTAATTGGATCATTTGTAAAATGGAGGTGGGCATCACTTTTTTGACACTGACAGATTGTTACCATTTCACATTTGTCAATATTTGATAAGGCTACCAATACCCAAATATGTGCCTGGGCAACAGAAATCTTAAATACATCTTGCTTCCTGAATTTTAGGTACTTGTTTACCCACGTCTTATAGAACACAAAATAAATAACTTTTTATTTCTTCGTTTGGTCTGAGACTTTTTGTCCTAATGTAAAAGTTTGAAATGTAATAGAATTTTCCAACTCCCGAATTTCAGTTTATGCACCAATATATTAATATATATATATATATATATATATATATATATATATATATAATTTTAATTTTCTAGTGCAAAATTCAACTTTGTTATTTTTGTTTTTTTATTTTTTATTTTTTTATTATTTTTTTAATGTATAAAATAGGAAAAGATTAGAACATCCTTAGGTTTTAATTATCATTGGTGTCCCTGTTGGGGAGATTCACTAAAAAATGCAAGTTTGTTTTTTGTTCTTTTCTTTTTTTTTTATATAAAATAGGAAAAGATTAGAGCATCTTTAGTTTTTAATTATTATCTGTGTCCCTGATGGGTAGATCCCTCAAAAATTCAAGTTTATTTTTTCTTTTTTTAATGTATAAAATAGGAAAATATTAGAACATCCTTAGCTTTTAATTATTATCTGTGTCCCTGTTGGGTAGATTCCCTCAAAAATTCAAGTTTGTTTTTTTCTTTTTTTAATGTATAAAATAGGAAAATATTAGAACATCCTTAGGTTTTAATTATTATCTGTGTCCTTGTTGGGGAGATTCACTCAAAAATTCAAGTTCGTTTTTTTGTTTTTTCTTCTTTTAATGTATAAAATAGGAAAAGATTAGAACATCCTTAGGTTTTAATCATTATCTGTGTCCCTGTTGGGGAGATTCACTCAAAAATTCAAGTTAGTTTTTTTTCTTTTTCTTTTTTTAATATATAAAATAGGAACATATTAGAACATCCTTAGGTTTTAATTATCATCAGTGTCCCTGTTGGGGAGATTCACTAAACAATTCAAGTTTGTTTTTTTTGTTTTCTTTTTTTTAATGTATAAAATAGGAAAAGATTAGAACATCTTTAGATCTTAATTATTATCTATGTCCCTGTTGGGGAGATTCACTAAAAAAAATCAAGCTTGTTTTTTGTTCTTTTCTTTTATATATATATATATATATATATATATATATATATATATATATATATATATATATATATATATATATATATATATATATATATATATATATATATATATATATATATTAGGAAAAGATTAGAACATCTTTAGATCTTAATTATTATCTATGTCCCTGTTGGGGAGATTCACAAAAAAAAATCAAGTTTGTGTTTTGTTCTTTTCTTTTTATATATATATATATATATATATATATATATATATATATATATAAAATAGGAAAAGATTAGAACATCTTTAGGTCTTAATTATTATTTGTGTCACTCAAAAATTCAAGTTTTTGTTTTTTCTTTTTTTAGGAAAAGATTAGAACATCCTTAGGTTTTAATTATTACCTGTGTCCCTGTTGGGGAGATTCACTCAAAAATTCAAGTTCGTTTTTTTTTGTTTTTTCTTTTTTTAATATATAAAATAGGAAAATATTAGAACATCCTTAGGTTTTAATTATCATCAGTGTCCCTGTTGGGGAGATTCACTAAACAATTCAAGTTTTTTTTTTTTTTTTGTTTTTTTTTTAATGTATAAAATAGGAAAAGATTAGAACATCTTTAGGTCTTAATTATTATCTATGTCCCTGTTGGGGAGATTCACGAAAAAAAAAATCAAGTTTGTGTTTTGTTCTTTTCTTTTTATATATATATATATATATATATATATATATATATATATATAATAGGAAAAGATTAGAACATCTTTAGGTCTTAATTATTATTTGTGTCACTTAAAAAAAGTTTTTGTTTTTTCTTTTTTTAGGAAAAGATTAGAACATCCTTAGGTTTTAATTATCATCAGTGTCCCTGTTGGGGAGATTCACTCAAAAATTCAAGTTCTTTTTTTTTTCTTTTTTTTTTTATATATATAAACTAGGAAAAGATTAGAACATCTTTAGGTTGTAATTATTATCTGTGTCCCTGTTAGGGAGATTCACTTATTCTAGTTGAAGCAAGGGGAAAGCAAAAAATTTTCAACAGAGCAAGATTAAAGGGAATATTTTCCAATGTGGGGACATACGTTTTGAGGAGTTCTGATACGATTTTAAAAGGTAATTTCCCTTACTGCAGAGAGATTTAATCTCACCACCTAATATGTCTATGGGACAGAAAATTACTTTCATGTTTCCCAGTTGGAAAAAAAGATTTTTTTTTTTAATGTATAAAATACGAAAAGATTAGAACATCTTTAGGTTTTAATTATTATCTATGTCCCTGTTGGAGAGATTCACTCAAAAATTCAAGTTTTTTTTTTTTTTCGTTTTTTTTTTTATATATAAAGTAAGCAAAGATTAGAACTTCTTTAGGTTTTAATTATTATCTGTGCCCCTGTTAGGGAGATTGACTCATTCTACTTGAAGCAAGGGGGAAGCAAAAATTTCTCACCAGAGCAAGATTAAAGGGAATATTTTCCAATGTGGGGACATACGTTTTGAGGAGTTCTGATACGTTTTTAAAAGGTAATTTCCCTTACTGCAGAGAGATTTAATCTCACCACCTGATATGTCTATGGGACAGAAAACTACGTTCATTTTTCCCAGTTGGAAAAAAGAAAAAAAAAATCAGAAAGAGGTTTTAATCATTCCCTACTCTATTTAGAAAAAAAAAAGTTAATTTTTTTTAGCCTCAACTAAAATGTAATGTAATGTCAAAAGTAATGCCAAATTGATGTAAACATGTAGGGTAGAAAACATTATGATAAATCTATTAGAAATTAAATTGAATATAAATGATAAATATTAAAATCAAATGTAATATATATGGTACAGTCATATGAAAAATATATACATGGCATGGAAATTGTTTATCTTTTTTTCAAAATATTTGCCAGTTTGCTGGCTGCCCCCCTGGCGTTTCTGCAGATATGCGGGGATCTTCCAGGTCCCATAAACCTTTCAATTCAAAATGGCAGCTACAGGGAGAAGAGCAAATTTGGAAGAACATTCTCTGCAAGCAAAAAGGTTTTTAACCTTAACTAAAAGGTAATGCAAAATTTTTTGATGTCGAAATCTAAGGTATCCAAACTGTAATAGAAATTTATTTTGGAATACATTATAAATATTAAAATCTAATAATGTGATATTTACTGTGCAGTCATGTGAAAAAAAAAATATTTACACCCCATGGAAATTGTTGATTTTTAAAAACAATTACCAGTTTACTGGCCGGACCCGTCTTGTTTCTGCGTATATATGTGCATACGCACCGTGAGGATCTTCTGGGACTCATAAACCTCTCAAGATGGCAGCTCCCGATAATAGCTTATTCGGCAGAGCATTCCTTGCAAACAAGACAACACTGAAAGGACTAGTAAGTATTTTTTTTTTATTATTATTATTTTTAAAATACAAGTTTTAAAAATATAACATTTGATTTTTATAGGAAGGGTTTAGCTTCTCTTTAAACGCAAGAAGTACCTGTTGACTCTGCCGTAAATCTGGTGAGCTTCTAACTTTTAGCACCCCCTGTGTTATTTCAATCTCTGTTAGCCCTATTAAGTTCACTTCTTTACTACTAACTAGAGATTGGCTGAACACCCCCCCCCCCCCCCAGTTTGGTTTGCGCCAGAACTCTTGAACATAGCAAAAGTTCAGACCCGAACCGCCAACCCCATTGAAGTGTATGGGACCAGAATTGCAGAATTTGAAAAATCAAAAGTCCCCATTTTCATGGCTTATATGCAAGTTATTGGCAGTCATCCCCCGAGCGCGCCACAAATTTGAGTGTTCGTCAAACGGGCGAACAGGCAATGTTCGGGTCAAAGTTTTGCTCGGCTTCAACTGTTCACCCAATTCTACTACTAACACGCTTCTTGTCCTAAAGTGACAATGCCTCACTAGATACCTTATGCCTTGTACACACAATCGGACTTTTCGACAACAAAACCGTGGAATTTTGTCTGGGGCGTTGGCTCAAACTTGTCTTGCATACACACGGTCACACAAATGTTGGCCAACAATTCCCAACGTAGTGCCGTACTACGTGGTTTTTCAGCTCTTTAGCACCACAGTTTGGGCTCTTTCTGCTAATTCCATGTTAGTAGAAGTTTGGTGAGTGTTGATTCGTGCCTTTCAGTTTGTTTCTGAACGGACGTTCATCAATCAGTCATGTTGAGAAATCGGAGGAGATAACGTGTTATTTATTATTGGCCTAGGAGTTATAACTTCACATTATTTTTTTGGTTGAATAATGATTTGATTTGTTATATTTTCTATATTTTTGGATGCATAGAATGCACTTTTTCTATTGGCAGATAGCATGTCTAACTTTATTTGTGTTCTTTTTTTAATGCACAATAAAAAATTTGTGGAGAATAATACTTGGCTATGTGTTTTACTTCAAATGACAGTTTGGTAATAGGCAGTTACATAAAAAAAAAATACAATGTAAAATTGACAAGGGACACCAACATAGTTGTATCTTTGGTCTTTAAAACTACGGGATAATGGTGTTGTGGTAACTTGCACAAATAAAAAAAAAAAAAAAAAAAAAAGCATAATAATATTATTATTGATATCACTAGAAAAAAAAGCCTTTGAAAATGAGTTTGCAATAACTCCATCAGTATAACCAGCAAAGCAGCATCATTATTATCCCATTAAAGAAGAAGAGAATTGTGCACTGCATTTCGAGATTTCATAATTTGCCACATCACGAATGTTAATTCTCCATTACGAATGCTAGTTTACAAGACCGACCGCTTTCAGCTCGTCCTTGCTTGCGTGTGTAGCGGATGACATTTGTGATCAAATGTCACACACATTGTACATTTCGTTTTTGACCTCAGGATGATAAAGGTTCTGAGGGTTAATTATTGTAGGCAGGCCTAACACAAGTCTGGCCAGGCTGTGTTTAGAAGTTCTGCCTGGTCATGTGAATGGTGAGGTGCACATGACAGGCTAGAACCAAATCTGGTTGGATGTTTTGGTATCGGGCCTCTCTGAGCCCGCTGAGGAGTCTGGCAGGGGGTACTTAAACAGGTGTGGGTCACGTGTTCAGGGTTCCGGAGTTGTTTGTGAGACCCATGTGGTCTGTTCTGGTTCCAGGACCGGGTAGCCCTGTGAGGGGTCCCGGTCATGGGGTGTTTGATCCGTCTGTTCCTGAGTCTCGGAACCGGCTGGTCCGAGGCACAGTAACTGAGGGAGGATTCAAAGTGTCTGGGTGTGCTCTCGGCTTGGAGGCACATCACAGCTCATGGAAGTGACCGGAGGAGGACTCTTCAGAGGAGGGTCGGCAAGTGGCATCCTGAGAAGTGCCTGGTTACTGAGTTGGGAAGGACATGAATTCACACTTTTCCAGTGCCACAAAGGAAGCGGGAAACGTTCCAGGTACGGTTGGAAAAAAGGTTCCTGTATACTCTCAGTTGATTGTTCAAATTTTGAGTCAACGTGTTGACTGCTTGAAGTGCCCAGCTGTGAGTGGCTACTCTCTGGGTGGAAATAGAGACTTTGCTAAACCTGCAGTTCAAGGTGCCTGAGTTCGTCACTCGTGCCCTCTGTTCCCCAAGAGACTGTGTTTGTGAAAGTTCTACTGAAAAATAAACCTTTTGAAAGGACATTATCTGTGTCAGTGTACAAGTCGTTGGGTACCAACCCTGGGAATCCCTAGACGTGGAGGAGCAGGCCAGGAGAAGGTAACCGGTAACGCCAACAAATCAAGGGTTGGGGCCGCTACACGTATTTGTACTTTGTACTTTTGTCCGACAGACTTGTGTACACACAATCAGAAAGTCTGACAACACACATTTGTCTGCGGAAAATTTGAGAACCTGCTAGCCAACATTTGTTGGTGGAAAGTCCGACAACAAATGTCCGATGGAGCGTACACATGGTTGGACACGGTTGGACTTACCGCCAACAAGCTCACATCCCAAATTTCCGAAAATCTGATCGTGTGTACGTAGCATTACAGTGAGAAAGGATTGCCTCCCTAGTACAGGATGTGTGTTACAGGCAGGATCACCAAATAAAAATAAAATTTAAAAAGTAAAAAGGAAAGACTAAATCTGGCCATACATAGACTGAAATATGGCAGGGACTGGCCACATTTTGATCCATGTATGGCCAGGCTGGTTGTACAGAAGTCATTCTACTGATTGACTTCTGCACAACCAGCCTGTTGGTATTTTTTCTGCTCGATCAGGGCCACAGGCTATAGCCAGCAACACTGATCAATAGATAGCTGTCAGAATACAATGATAAATAAAAATAAATTTGCACTGGGTCCAAAAAGAACAAAATCTGACTGTCATCCGCTAGACTGCTTTTGGCTGCCCGGATCGGGTGCAGGTGGGTGTACATGATCTCTCTGAGAAGAGGGTACAAGGAGCAACCATCCTTTACTTTTATTCTCAACATGAAGACAATCCTTTTTTATTCATACTCCTACAGTTGCTCAAGTTTTTTTTTTTTTTTCTTTTCTTTTCTTGCTATAGAACTTTTACATGCCCATATACAAATCTCTGCAATACTTGAGTTGCTATATAGATCTCTATTCCCTTTCTGTCTTCAATATTCAGTCTACATTATTAAGCTGATATAAGATGAAAAACTTTTTTATGAACTTCCCCGCTCCCTAATCAAAAAGTCCAGTTTTCACAGACTCTCTTGAGCTTCAATTCTCAAACCTTATTACTAATGTGATGTAGAATGAAAGAAAAATATGTTTTCAGTTCTTTGTATCTTTTTTTTTCTTCTTCTTCTTATGGTTTCCATGTAATGTATTGTGGTTTTTGTCATATTTTTTATATTTTTTATCTTTACTCGTAAGGAACTTTATTGATCATAATGCAAAACTCTCAGCCACTGTACAGTTTCACAGTCTCTCCTTAGCGCCTTTCTTTGGTCTACATTATTAATGACAGGCTCGGAATTTTTCCCTGGGATGGAACATGAATTGTCAAAATTCACTCAAATAATGAACATTCCGTGAGCAGTCATGCTTACCAGTATGATACCAATATAGAAAAAAAAAAAAAAGAAGAAAGAAAAAAAACGAAAAACGATAGTATTTTACAATACACACCGCCTAGCATTTCTCTTCAGTTCTGCACCTTCCTTAACATGCTAAGACTGGAGATCAATAACATCTTGCTTCTAAGCTGCAGCATAACTATTTTTGTATTGATCAGAGCAAAAATTACAAATTTACAATGAAAGATAATTTATATTTCATCCCCTCTGGCAAGAGATTGAGCATTTCATTGCATCCTTTGTCTGCATTAAGTTCAGTTGCTGATTCTTGAAAAGAACATGGGGATTTTTCACCGTAATGAGGAAACTTAATTTTAGCTAGGGCTTAAAGTAGAAATTCTAACTAATTATTAGGCATAGCTTTTTGTAACTCCTTAATTCCCAGCAACTTAAACCCCTTAAAGCCCCACTAAGGGATAAAACAAATTTTTGACCACCCCTTCCTTCCAGCCCCCTCTAACCCATGCTAACATGCAATTTTTTTTCTTACCTTATAGATCACGATATACTCACCTAAATCACTCCCTCCAAGTCCCTTGCCACTGCTGGTTTTAGGTGGGGGGAGATGGTTCAGCTCTGCAAGCTTGGCAATCCAATGCCGCCCAACACTGATGATGTTATCCTCGTCTAGAGCCTGATGTATGTGGACAGCTGAAGAAGTACCCCAAGCATGAAGCAAATAAGGGTATTTAGAGGATTTTTTAAGATGGGGGGGAGGATTATCCCTGAGTGGAACCTTGAAGCCTTCATGGCCAACGTGTGTCCCTTTGACACTTACTCTGCGATGCTCAGGGTTCCTACAGACAGTAGTTTGTGCTCTGGTCCCTAATCAAGCCAGTAAAGAAAGGAAAAATGTTTTTTAGAGTAGCTTCTAGTAATAAAATGGCTTGATTTATTTCTTTACATTTTCTTGCTTTCTGTCTTATTCATTTATTTTCTATTGTCATGTTTTGTTTTGTTTTTCCTTTTTCCTCCGATCAAATATCAGATATGGTACAAATACTTTTTAAGGGGGTTATTGGGAGTGTAGCACCCTTGAGTGTGATACTAGTGTAAGTGTAGGTAAATTTATGTTTTGACTCATGGTTAACTGATAAGTCTGGAATCTGGGTCAAAGGTTGCAGGTCAGATGGATGACTCATACAGGCAGGTCTCTGGTGCCTCCCCTTGGTTCTGGAAGGTTGGAGAAACTTCTAGTAGCTGGAGGGCGGATGCAATGAGGGTTGATCGGCATACTTAGGAGAACTTAGCCAATCCCCAGGTGGTGGGCCTGGCATGGTGGCTAAGCTAGCCCTTAAATATGGATGAATCATGCTAGAAGGGAAGTTGGTCAGAAGATGGAATGCTAAGGAGACTGTTGGTGGCCCTGGAGGCAAGCCCCGGGACTGGGGGAGGGGGGGCTCTGCCTTGGGCTGGTGCTCGGGATGGCTTGGGAGGATCCTGACAACATAGGGATCTGGAAGGAATCTTACTTGAGGAGCAGCTGGAGCAAGGACAATGTGAGTAAATTAATACAGTCAGGGACTTACAAGGGGAAAGACTCCATCTTGAAGTTCCAGAAGAGGATAAAACAGTTCAATCTCTTCAGGATACCAGCCATCATCCTTTGCGAACTGCAAACAGGGTCAAATAGAAACCTACAAATTTTTCTGTGAATGAAACTGGGTCTGAAGTGTCTATATTTATTGTAGCTGCTTACCTGGTTTTGTAGTGAGTCTTGGTGGGAGAGAACTGATCTGGAGAAGGAGCAGTGAGGAATCTCCCGAAATCACTATGAGTGACTGATACCTTCTACCCAAGAAGATAGCCGTGAAGTGCGCCAATATGGCTCCTATGGCAAGAGTCTAGGCGTGTGCTCATCAAAAGGCTTAGTGGGTTCATTCGACATATTCAAGGTTTTTGACTTATAGGCCTTGAGAAAGGTTGTCTTTGTTCCCTTCCATCCTCTGCCTGGGACCCTGGCCTGACAACAGGCTCTAGGCTCCCTGAATCTAGAGGAGCGGAACCTGCTGGGAAAGAAATTTTGAACCCTTTTGATTCTCATCTTGTGGGAGCAGACTTGCCATCTGTCACTCCTGATATAGCTGTCTCCACTATACAACTGAACAGAGATTTTCTGCCATAAGGTTTATTACACGAATTTTGCTTTGAAGAAGCACAGTCCAAGGTTTCAAACATAGGGCCCTCTTAGCCATGGCCAAGTATAACATTGCCCTGGCTGAGCATCTGATTGAGTCTACTGATGCCTCTCCAATAGAGTTTAACAACATATTCATTTTGGCTAGGGCCCGAAGGATATCAGCTTTAGGGATTACCTCTTTAACTACTGCCTCTATATCCTGGGTCTAGAACCCTTGAGCACCAGCCACCAAGGTAAGAGCCACTGCCAGACAGCAGGCCCCTCTAGCCACCTCTTTACTAGACTACTGCTGCATCTTTTGTAGGCAGGAATTTGAGCAATGCTATATCTGATTCCTGAAAATGATAATACATGAATAGATGATTGAAGGAGAATCTCTTTTCAGTCTTTTTCCACTCCTGCTTTATTACCTGTTGAAATTCCCCCCCCCCCCCCCATGAACGGAAAAAAATAATTGCTATTTTTAAGAAAGGGGAAATACAACCTTGTTTTTTACCCCTGTTGTAATGGCTTGCTTGACTGCCTGGATATATGGTTCCCCGAAGGAATGATTGAAACCAAGCAGCTCCAGGTCTTCTTCTGATGAAGAGGAGCTACTGGCGTCTGCAGGCTGCCCACTAGCCAGGGTAGCAGAACTAAGTGGTTCAGCTCTACCTGCTTAGGTGTCAGGTAGCTTTTTCCAGTGGCCTGACTGGCAACTAGGGGTGCTGCCTGGTAGGATTATTGACCTAAGCTCAAAATAGAATCCTGTGTCACCATCTTTAATAATGATGATATTTGGGCGTTGCATGTCAACTGCAAACTCCTGCAGGCAGCCTTTACACAGCACTCTGTTGGGCACAAGTACTGTGCCACAGGCCCTGCAGAACTTTTTCAGGATTCAGGCTCACATTTGCTTGAAAGATGCATTTGCCCACTCAGTCATGGCCAGAGCTGCTTCTGTTGGGGCTCTTGCATTGCTCTGGGGAAGAGGAGGTAAGACATCTTCCTTAGAATTTTCTCTTGAGTGGGAGCGGCATCTAGGGCTATGCTGCACTGAAGAACATCTGTCCTCTCTGGCTCTTGATCTTTTAAAGTGTGAGCATGCAGGGCTGAAATAAATCAAAGCAATCTGCAAAAGGAGGCACTCTTTTCCTGAAAACTTACTGACACAGTGGTCCCCTACCTTTGACTTTGAGGGTCTTTTTGCATAAGTGATGACTCACTCATAGTTAAGGAAAAATAGGATGGCCAGCTGAAATGAGGATAGCTGAAAGGATAACAGTAACAGAGAGTGGGGTTTAGTGTTTTTTTTTCTAGGGCACAAAAATCCCAAGGAAATAAAAATGTATTCCCCTTTTTTTCTGGGTGCTATACTTGAAAATAACAGCAGAGGGTACCAGAGGGAAGCCTGCTGATTCAGACCAGGAAGTAATCACAGCCAAATCAAGGAGACTGTGCATTGTCCAACAAACAAAGGCAGTCTGAGCCTCCCCCCAGGACTCCTCTATCCACTGATGGCAAGAAAGCGCCCAGCGTGACGTGACCTGGCATGGCCAAATGATGTCATAAAGAGCATCCTCAGTAAAGAAAAGCAGCACTGAGCTCTCAGGGATGCCGTGGATGCCCCATGCAGTGCAGCATGGATCCCCGTCCAGACAAGCAAGAGGGCGACAAAAAAACAAAAACTATCCAAAAATGGAGACAAAAGGAGCTAGGAAAGAATGAAAAAGGACAAAGGTAAAAGAAAAACACATATGGGGAAATAGAAATAAAGGGAAAGGCAAGCCTGTGTGATACAAGGGACCAAAATAGAGAAGGTATGAATTAGCTACCCCCCATACTCCAGTCCGCAGGCACTTACATAATGACAGATTTCTTTCCTAAAGAGGAAACACTGCAGGCCCCATGAAGACCCACAGAAGGGGCTCCCATGCTATTTAGCAGCCTGAGCACTGGGACTGCATTCTAGGAGAGGCTGAACCCAGATGGATACTGCATTGAGGGAGAGGTGGAGACATAGTACTGCTTACTCTTCACTGGTGCATTGAGATATGAGGAAAAAAAGAGGAATGGGGTGGGGGGGCGGCTATGTAACTACTTTTTGTATGCTATTCACTGGTCCTAAGTGAGTGGTCAAGATGCAGAGCTCTATCATAGTATGCTGCCATGTTGGAACGCACCTTCCAAACACACACCAAGGCTCCAACTGGATAAAACACTCACTCTAAATATATAACTCTCCTGTTAATAGAAAGGCACATATCGCTTTCTAAACAGATGTCCCAAGGTACTGCCGGTTCCAGACTGTACCTCTCCTCCAACCCACAATCATATTTAGTACCCCAGTAACCACATAAAAGATATACAAAAAATGCTTCAATTGGTGAATTATGTTTAAAACACTGCAAAATTTATTTTAAAAATGGTGCTTACAAATTTGAACATAAAGCCAGCAATTACTGTATAGACACAGCTCAACAATCTTGCTAGTGGCATTCACTGAACCGCTGTTCAGGATTCACAGTTTCAGCCTAGCTCAATAATAATGTCACTTCCCGTTACCATTAGGCCATGCCCAACATGTTTGGTTATATTCAAGTTTTTCAAGAGGTTTTTTTTTTGTTTTGTTTTTGACAAATGATTTATTAAATGTATAAATATTTAATAATCGGTTTCACTGTGGTGTTATTTTATTTTACTTTATTTCATTTAATTTATTTTATTTTACTAATATATTATCTTATTACAGCGCTGCATTGTTAGAAGCATTTTGCTTTTGCACAGGGTGATTCTATGTTCATGGTTTATTTTAGGACTGTTTTGTAATGTGGCAGCAGTGAAAACATTTGGTTTGTCACAAAATGAATATTTACTGTAAATATTTAAATAGTGTGGTTTCATTTTCTGATGAATAATTTTTTTATGAATATTTTGATGAATAGTTTGAAGATTTTTAAAACTGGAGTATTCATAAATATGAAAATATATTTTGCACAGCACAGAGTTGGGGAATATTTAGTTATGTCAAGCTTTGCATTGCAGCCCCCTATATCAATTAAGTTGACCACCACTGCCTCTAAGCCAAACTCCAGCATGGTCAAAGGTTTAATGTTACTAGCTCCAGGCAGCTCCTAATTACTAGCACTGTTCCCTATCGATTCTGTAATCTAGTGATGCGTGGCAGCTCTTCTTTCAGTACAATAACACAACATAATGTGTTGCCACTCACTGTGGCATTTAGAATGGTCCCACCTTTGGAGGAAGAAGCAAAGGACCTGTGGTAGCATCAGACCCAGCCAAAGACACTTGGAAAAAAGTATATATATATATATATATATATATATATATATATATATATATATATATTTTTTTTTTTTTTTTTTACATAAGTGTGGGGGGTGATCTCGTGGGATGGAGCGGTGGGATAGCCAAGCCTGGATTTGGGCATTAAAGTCAGCTAGAACTATTGTTATTGTGGTGGAATAGTTGGAACCTTTGTCAAAAAATGACTGCTATTTGTGTGTATATCCAAAAAAATGTTCCTCACTTTTTGATTTTTTAACTGGCATAGTGTCACCTGTTGCAAGAAGGGATGTGAAATGTCTACAACACAAACATGAATAACAACGCATTTTTAATTAAAGTGGACACACTATTAGTGTGGGGTACATTAGTTCTCCATATTACTCATCCTCCCAAAAAAAAGTTAACAACAAAAAAAAAAAAACACCCACACCGTGACAAAGTCCTGTATGTTAAAAAAATGCAAACAATGTTCCCCGATGTCAAACACATTATCCGGAAATGCAGATCCTCATCAATCATGATAACCTGCCTTTGACATTGTTGACCAGCCAACACAACAACCTACTACCGAACTATGTTCACATGTTGCTGCAAAAATACTAATTCCTGGCAAGCTGTTGTATGCAAACAGACTGTCCGGGAACTTTGGTAACGTCAATGACCAAATCATGACCATATGTGGCCGATGACATCATTCAGGAACCCCGAAACCCTGGTTTATTCACAAACACCAGCCAACCATGAGTTCTGTCATTTTGTGGTTATATTTTGCAAATGAACATCAGCCAAGGGTTTTTTGGTAGGCCAATTTGTTAGGCTGTCACCGAACTGCAAACAGGCTGGGTTTGGATCAAACCTGAAGCTCATCCATGGCCTAAAGTAAGCCGGTCCAGAGCAAAAATCTTCAAACAATAATAGAGCAAATGCATATACAGTGGTGTGAAAAAGTGTTTGCCCCCTTCCTCATTTCCTGTTCCTTTGCATGTTTATCACACTTAAGTGTTTCGGAACATCAAACCAATTTAAACAATAGTCAAGGACAACACAAGTAAACACAAAATGCAATTTGTAAATGAAGGTGTTTATTATTAAAGGTGAAAAAAAATCCAAACCATCATGGCCCTGTGTGAAAAAGTGATTGCCCCCTAAACCTAATAACTGGTTGGGCCACCCTTAGCAGCAACAACTGCAACCAAGCGTTTGCGATAACGTGCAATGAGGCTTTTACAGCGTCCTGGAGGAATTTTGGCCCACTCATCTTTGCAGAATTGTCCTAATTCAGTTACATTAGAGGGTTTTCGAGCATGAACGGCCTTTTTAAGGTCATACCACAACATCTCAATAGGATTCAGGTCAGGACTTTGGCTAGGCCACTCCAAAGTCTTCATTTTGTTTTTCTTCAGCCATTCGGTGGTGGACTTGCTGGTGTGTTTAGGATCATTGTCCTGCTGCAGAACCTAAGTTTGTTTCAGCTTGAGTACACAAACAGATGGTCGGACATTCTCCTTCAGGATCTCTTGGTAGACAGCAGATTTCATAGTTCCTTTTATCACGGCAAGTCTTCCAGGTCCTGAAGCAGCAAAACAGCCCCAGACCATCACACTACCACCACCATATTTTACTGTTGGTATAATGTTCTTTTTATGAAATGCAGTGTTCCTTCTATGCCAGATATACTTGGACACACACCTTCCAAAGAGTTCCACTTTTGTCTCATCGGTCCACAGAATGTTGTCCCAAAAGTCTTGGGGATCATCAAGATGTGTTGTGGAGAAATTGAGACGAGCTTTGATGTTCTTTTTGCTCAGCAGTGGTTTTCTCCTTGGAACTCTGCCATGCAGGCCATTTTTGCCCAGTCTTTTCCTGATGGTGGAGGCATGAACGCTGACCTTAACTGAGGCAAGTGAGGCCTGCAGTTCCTTGGATGTTGTTGTGGGGTCTTTTGTGACCTCTTGGATGAGTCGTCGCTGCGCTCTTGGGGTAATTTTGGGCGGCCGGCCACTCCTGGGAAGGTTCACCACTGTTCCATGTCTTCGCAATTTGTGGATAATGGCTCTCAATGTGGTTCGCTGGATTCCCAAAGCTTTGGAAATGGCTTTATAACCCTTTCCAGACTGATAGATCTCAATTACTTTCTTTCTCAATTGTTCCTGAATTTCTTTGGGTCTCGGCATGATGTGTAGCTTTTAAGGATCTTCTGGTGGACCTTACTGTGTCAAGCAGCTCCTATTTAAGTGATGCCTTGATTGTGAACAGGTGTGGCAATAATCAGGCCTGGGTGTGGCTATAGAAATTGAACTCAGGTGTGGACAACCACAGTTATAGTATATTTTAACAAGGGTGGCAATCACTTTTTCACACAGGGCCATGATGGTTTGGATTTTTTTTCACCTTTAATAATAAACACCTTCATTTACAAATTGCATTTTGTGTTTACTTGTGTTGTCCTTGACTATTGTTTAAATTGGTTTGATGTTCCGAAACACTTAAGTGTGACAAACATGCAAAGGAACAGGAAATGAGGAATGGGGGCAAACACTTTTTCACACCACTGTATATATAAAAACTGTATTAAAGAGGCTGGAGAAGACCAGCATTGCTGTGATACAAATAGATTGAAAAAGGATGAAAACAATATTTAATGGAAAAGAAACATGTCAAATGTTTTTAAGAAGTGGTGCTTAACATACTAAATGGCATTCAGTTAGGATGTAGATCTACTTTAATATTTACTATACAAGTGGTCCCCTAGCCCAGTGTTTATCAATGCCAGTCCTCAAGGCTCCCCAACAGGTCATGTTTTCAGGCTTTCTATTATTTTGTAGAGGTGATTTCATCAGTTTCACTGCCTTAGTAATTACCACAACCCTTTCATCTGAGGGAAATCCTACAAACATGACCTGTTGGTGCGCCTTGAGGACTGGAGTTGAGAAACACTGCTCTATGCAAAAAAGATTTTGAAAAGCTTTTATGAATCTGACTGCACGCATGCATGTTAGACACGAGACTCACTACCAGATCTACAGTTCTTGGCTCTCATATAAACTTTGATAATTTCACATTCTATCTATGACTAGGCCCCAACATTGCTTGATAGTGCCTTTTATCTTGGTGACCTTTCCTCTGTTGTATGCCCAATATGCTGTAATACCCTTATCTGCTCCATCTATTTCCTTGCCCTCTCTATTTTCTGTCTCTTCCTTTGTACATATTGCTTGTTCCAGGTCATATTTGACAATGGTATATGGACCAATGTTCTAATTTTAATATTTCCCATGGACTGTACGCCTTGTCTTTTATTTCAACTCCATTTGTGAACCAATGGATTTGACTTTTTTCTGACATATGTTGGTCTTGTCTGCTGCCACCTGTGATCTTGTGATTTAGCTGCATATTGTAATTGTTTTCCTAATGTACAAAGCTCTACCCCGTCTGTTCTTTCTTGATGACTAGCGTGAAATATTTATAACATAAAAAAAAACAAAAAAAAAACACACGCATGACGCAATACTCCCAATCAATATAGACCTTGTTTCTCCAGAAGATGTTCTCAGTCTTTCTGGTTGAATGATGCCCAGTGTCACTCAACCCATAAGACTGAGGACATACTATGACTGAGGGGGGCCGCAGCTTCAATACATACATCGCCCTATTTTTGTGTTACAATGGTGCGGTAGTGCAGAGAATGGTGCTGACATAATCATGTCATGTTTATTTTAAAAGATGTACCCTTTCAGTTTTTTCTTGATGAATAAAATAAAATATTTATAACATTAAGGAAAAATGCTCAGGAAGCAATACTCCCCTTCAATTTGGACCTTGATTCACCACAAGGTGCCCTCAGTCTTTGTTGTTGAATGATGCACTGTATCCTTAAACCTAGTAGACTGAGGACACACCGTGAGTCCGAGGCATCAGGCCACCCTTTGAGGGGGCTTCACCACACCTACTTTTATTGTACAATGGTGCAGAGAATGGTGTTGACATCATCATGTCAGTGCTGCTGTCTGCTTCACTGAGGACCACCTAGCTTTGAGAAGAGGTGAAGAAGACCTTGCACCATCACATGACTGACCTTAAAGGGATTGTAAAATAATTTTTTTTTAAATAACAAACATGTTATACTTACCTCCACCATGCAGCTCGTTTTGCACAGAGTGGCCCCTAACCTGATCTTCTGGGGGCCCCTCGGCGGCTGTCTCGGCTTCCTCCCGCAGGTACTTCTCACGTTTATACAAGCTCCCTCGCATGGTGGGAAGCACCTGCGGGCGCGCTCCCGTGATACAGCCGGTGGCTATAGCCGCTCGCTGTATCACACAGCCCCGTCCCCCGGCGCTCTGCGTCAGTGGATGTGATTGACAGCAGCGCAAGCCAATGGCTGAGCTGCTTTCCATCCATCCACTCCAGCCAATCAGCAGCAAGGCTAAATGGTGAAGAGGACGGCGGGGGCGTGCGCGGGATTTTGTGAGGATTTTGTGAGGTAAGTAAAACGGGGGGGCTAGGGGCGCAGGCACTGTCAGATGTTTTTTCACCTTAATGCATAGAATGCATTAAGGCGAAAAAACGTTTACCTTTACAACCCCTTTAAGACTTCATAAAAGGTTAGTAAAAAAAATAAAACTGAAAAAATAAAATAAAAACATGCCAAAGGGACCTCTACATATGGAAGTGGGAGGCCTAAAGGGACAAATTACCAGCTTGATTTGTTTCTGACACATGTTGGCCTTATCTCTTTTTTTTTGCTTTCACCTGTGATAATGTGATTTACCTACATATTTTATTTGTTTTCCTTATGTACAAAGCTGTACCCCTTTTGTTCTTTCTTGATGAATAACATGAAATTTTAATAACGTTAAAAAAATAAAAACACGCTCGGGATGCAATACTCTTTATTTGCCCACAAGATGGCCTCAGTCCTTCTGGCTGAATGATGCATAGTTTCACTCAGCCCAGAAGACTGAGGACATACTGTGAGTGAGGAGCATCAATGGCCACCCTTTGAGGGGGTTTCAACACATCACCATACTTTCATTGTACTATGATACATCATTACATCAGTGCTGCACTCTGCGTCACTGAAGGACCACCCAGCTCTGAGAAGAGGTGAATAGGACTTTGTGCCATCACATGACTGACCTTAAAGAATAGGCTCACCTTTCGTAACATGTTACATGTTACACCCATATTCAAGGTGTAACATGTAACATGTTACAAATCCACCCCCCCCCCCCCGCGCACCTCCCCGGCTGTCCAATATCACAGGTGGTGGGGGAATTTTCATTCTCCCCCCGCACCCTGTCAGGATCTGCAGAGAATGTGGTCTAGCGGAGCTCGTCTGCCTTCCTGGTTGCGTTACTCATTCACAGAGTTCTGTGAGTTGAAAACTGCAAGATCTGGCAGCCTTTCCAGCTGTCGGCTACCACGGCACTGTTGAGTGCTGTGGTAGTTCATTGATGTTTCCTGTGATGTACGGCCAAACAGCTTACACACAGAACCTGCAAGAGCTCTGCATACCCACACATGATCTGCTGATTGTAGGTGCAATGCTTTCCTTGCTCACAATTAAAAAAATAAAAAATGCACATTTTTTATTTATTTTTTACATGCAAAAAGATGTGCATTTATTTATTTTTTTAAAAAGGTGAACTTATCCTTTAAGACTTCATAAAAGGTAAGGAAAAAAATTGATAAAATTATTTACTCCTTCTTCTCGTCTGAAAATCTGACCAAAAAAAGGATCTCCATAATATACAATGCTCTATGCACCAGAGTGCTACCGGACAAACCACCAGCCATGATCTCCTGGGAACACAACCTAGGAGTTGCCTACACAAAGGCAAAGCAGCAATGGTGTCAAGCACTTCAACAACCTAGGAAAGCATCTCAATGCATATCCCACTGGGAAACAGCTCTAAAAATCCTTCACAGGTGGTACCTCACACCACAAGTACTGGCGAATCGTCATCCAGGATTAGCTACATATGGTGGCACTGCCCGAAAATGACAGCTTTCTGGAAAAAAATATCCAATCTCATCGCTTCAATCACTATGATAAACTACCCGTTACCTCCTGAAACAGCACTTTTCGGCATTGGCCTAGATAAATGGTTTGATCAAATTCCATGTCTTCATCATTCTGTCACGGACCGAGACAGTTATTATTATTATATCATTATTATTATTATACGCGATATATATAGCGACAACAGTTTACGCGGTGCTTTACAGTGAATAAGGGGGGACAACACGATTACAGTACAATACAAAAGGTACAGGAGGGCCCTGCTCGTAGAGCTTACATTCTAAAGGGAGGGGGTGGTGGTACAAAAGGTAATAGCTGCAGAGAATGATTTGATGGGGGTGGCTCGGGGACAGTTGTTAGGTGGGTGTGGGATAGGCTTCCTTGAATAAATGAGTTTTCAGGGATCTCCTAAAGGTGGACAGGGTAGGGGCTGAACGGACAGACTAGGGGCAGGGAGTTCCAGAGGATGGGAGAGGCTCTGGAGAAGTCTTGAAGGCGAGCATGAGAGGAGGTAACAAGGGAGCTAGAAAGCAGGAGGTCCTTGGAGGAGCGGAGGGGACAATTTGGGCAATATCTGCAGATGAGGTTGGTGATATAAATGGGGGCGATGTTGTGGATGGCATTGTATGTTATGGTTAGCATTTTGAATTTTACACGGTGGGGTAGGGGAAGCCAGTGAAGGGATTGGCAGAGAGGGATGACAGTCACGGATCGATTAGTGAGGTGTATTAGTCTAGCAGCAGCAGTTAAATCACACGTGTTTAATAGTAATTAAAAAAAAGGTAAACAAAATAAATGCAGTCAAAATATAGCCAGAGTTCAGGAACTGGAATGGATAGTCAGACAAGCCAAAATGTCAGGGAGCCAGAGATGACCGTAGTAGAACAGCAAGCAGGATCTGGAGCCAGCAGGAATGTCAGCCAAGCAAGTCTTTAACAGGAATACAGGAGAGTGTCTCTAGAGATGTGACCAAGGTGAAGGCAGAGATCAACTGGGCTGGACGGCTTAAGTAGGCAGGACTGACAAGCAGGATATCATCAACAGGTGAGTCACTGTGGAGAAATAGGAGTTGGCAATTAGCCAACAGCTGAGGGGCCAGCTTAGAGACGGAAGGGCTGAGCCCAGCCCTGAACATTAATGTACTAATAGCAGCTAGAAGAGCCCTGGCAAGCGCACGGAAGTCAGATACTCCCTTCCTCCACTTAAGCCATCAACTTTCTAAACATGCATGCTACCCTCGAACAAATGTTTGCAAGACTTCAAGGCAAAAATACCTTATTCCAACAAAAATGGGCGTGGTGGACTATGAACAAAAGGAACACGGTCACGTCGTGACCTCCATTGACTCAAACTTTCACCATCCAAAGTCCATACTCAAAACCTTCAATACTGTCTGCTGAGGAAAAACTGATCCTTCCCTAATTAACATCTTTAGCTCCCGACTCTATAAGATACAGTTTTGACTTTTCTTTGTTATCTGTCTTTATGAGTTTAAGTACCGAACATATGCTGAGTTATAGCACAAATGTTACTTATTGCTCTAAAGTTATGCACATTTTTAGAATGTTGAATTAAAGTGGTTGTAAACCCTTACAAACCACTTTGACCTACAGGTAAGCCTAGATTAAGGCTTACCTGTAGGTCCAAGCAATATCTCCTAAACCTATATGGTTTAGGAGATATTTGCCCGAAAACGGGCACCGCTGTCTACGGCGCATGCGCCATAGACAGCGGCGCGCAGGCGCACTGAGCGCGGCAGTTCCAAGAATGGAGCTGCCGCATTTGTCGACTCCCGTGCGCATGCGCGGGAGTGACGTCATCGCGGCTTCGCCGAATGACAGCGGCGGACCTGCGAGACGCCACCAGCAAGATGGATGCGGCGGACTACAGGGGACAGCCGTGACTTCGCTGGCTCCTGTGTCAGGTAAGTGACACATAATGGGCTACTATGCGATGCATAGTAGTCCATTATGCTTTACCTTTGCAGGGAAAAAAAGAGGAAGTAAACTCATCAGGGTTTACTTCCTCTTTAATGCCTTCCTTTGCCTGATCCATTCTCTTTTCAATCTTATTTTATTGAAAGGTGAGGGAATAACAAATGTAATAATCATGTTACAGTATATTATAAACATGTAGCTTATATAAAGCAGTGAGGCAAACCTTTACAGAATATGCACAATCTGAGGTATCTTATCTTTAGTATTCCTGATGGAATAGTGGTGCATCACAGTATAATTACAATTGTAGGGATCCCTCATTGTCTTAGAGTATATATATATAGTTCACAGATCTATACTGGGCATAAGACCTCAGTTCATATGCTTGATTGTTTTGTTCAAGGCGGGAAGGAGAGCACGTAGGGAAAGAGAAGAAAAGTTACATCAAAAGAAAGGAATAAGGGAGGTTAAAGAAGTTAAAGTTCACTCCAGCATGGCTATCCGGTAGATGAGGTTGGGTCATCTGCACCCATGAATTAAAGTCTTTAAAGTGACAAAACATTGACCATGATGTCCAAGTGATGGAGAACTGTTCCTCCTTCCCGGTTTTCTGTGCCAAAAGACACTCCAGATCTCTTATCTGATCCACTTCTATAGCTCAATCACCCAGGGAAGGTACGTCCGCTGGTCTCCAATGACGGGGAATCACTGTCCTACAGTAGCTGCGGCCAGAAAGAGACATAATATATCCTTTTTAATTGACTTGAGGGGTCCTGGGATCATAGATAGGAGGGCTACCTCTGGTGTGGGCTTAATTGAGGTTGCCATCAGCCTGTAGTATAAGTCAAATACTTTTTGCTAGAATTTCAGAATAGAAGGGCAAACATTCTCAAATGTGGAGCATTGTCCATCTAGAGGACATGCATCGTCAGCAAGTATCTGGCAAAGCAGGGTTAAAGTGCTGTATAGTCGCAGGGCATCTGTACCATCTTGTAAACAGTTTAAACCCTTTTTCTTGAGTCTTAGTTGCTAGGGAAATCTTATGTGTCAGGGTGAAGCACTTTTGCCAATCAGCAGGTGAGTGTTGTAAGTCTACTTCCCATTTCTGCGTGGAAGGCCAGGGGTAGATATATTCAGTAGTAGGGAATAAAGTAGGGATACAACATGCGTCGGCGGGTCAGGCTGTAAAAGCAGCTCGTCGAAGTTCGATGGGTCAGATAGGATATCCGATAAGGAAGAAAAGGTACGGATGTAGGACACAACTTGGCTTTACTGTAGCCACATTGTTGGGTGCCTCAAAGCTGTCTGGGGAGGTGTATTTATTCTTAGATACATTTTTCCGCACAAAGAACCTAAGCTGGGTGTCTATGATCCTCCCTATTCCAGGGTCCGAATCTCCTCCCACTTACAGCTGGAGGGAAAGTCGGGATTCCAAAGAGAGGAGTCGTGGGGCCCTGTGGTTTAGATATTTTACCAGCTGAGACCATATGGTCCCACATCTGGAGTATCTGATGAGTAAGATCAATAGAGAGCGCGGCATCTTTATGTTGAGCCATAGGAGTCCACGGCAAGCTTAAAGATCAATCTCATTTAGATGACTCTCCAGTTGAACACAGAGTTTGGAAAGTGTGATGAAACCAATCTATGATACGTACCGCCACCTTGTGATATACGGAGGCGTCTGGGACCTCTGCTCCTCCCCGGGCCTTCAGAAGAATCATTATATCATATCTTATCCTGGGACAGTTAACCTTCCATATAAATTTGAAGAAAATCTGATGGAGTCTCTTAAAGAATGAGGTGGAAATATAGTTAGGGATGGTTTGAAACATGTATAATAACCGAGGGAGAACATCCATTTTCAAAGCATTCACCCTACCCAGCCGAGAAAGCCGTTTGGATGCATAGATAGTCAGATCTGCTTGTGTTCTGAGGAGCAGAGGAGTAAAGTTACTGGAAAAGAGTTGAGATGCATCCGTTGAGATGTGAATTCCTAGATAGCAAATAGAGGCGGAGTTCGTCTTGAAAGGGAAGGAAGATGAGAGTTGTTGAAGGCACAGTAGAAATAAGTTTAGTACGAAACTTGTTGGGTACATAGCCTGCTTGGCTCCATATACCACGCTTCTTTTACTTGATTTTTGTGATCACAATATGTACACATCTTGAATGATGGTTTGTACATTTTTTACCTATTTTACTTGATTACATTTTTATCTCAGAATCATCTGCACTATGTGGAGTTTTTTTTGTTTTATCTTTTTCCCGTGACTCATGCGGTTGTCTGGATGACAACAAACATTCACCTGCTGGAGCCCTAACTGTGACAACTTATCATCGACCCTCTTGGATGCGGGTGCAGGTATCTTATCTGCAAGAGCCCTGGGTGGAGAGTTTGTTTTGGAAGATCGTTTCATACTGGATTGACCCACCACTGCTGGCGAGTGTGTCCACGTTTTGGAGTAAGAGTATCCATTCCCTTCCCCCAGTGTTGGATGAACATCCCAGATTGTTGTGTGTGGAACTCACCCCCTACAATGCATATTTACCATCTCTTTTCATAGAATGATTGCATTTTTATTGTTAACTTTAGGAGACTATATACCTTTCATTAGTTGTCTCCATGGACTTTTTCTATCTTCATTATAGACACATTGTGATACTGATTAACATTCAATTGTGATATCATTCATGGGCTATATGCATTCTATATGATTGTGCCATGCATATATGAGCGCACTTTTATTGTTATTATGCACTGAACACTCGTGTTGTTATTCATTAGTGTATATTTATAACATTATTCACTACTTACCAGTGAATATCCACCCCAGAGGTCACCCTTGGGGGTGTTATATTCTCTTAGAGCTGCATTTTTTATTCTTTACACCTAATATTTGACCTGTATATGAGGCATAGGGCAGTCGTTTCCGAGAGGAGTTGTCCTAAATAGACAGTGTAAGCTCCCACCATTACAAAAAAGGGGGTGGGGGGAGATCCATGTTATCTTTGAGGAAGCATCAGGCTCTGAGTCTCACTAAATAGATCGACCCAGTGTTTTAAGGATAGCATATATGCTCCTACTTAACTATTAACATAGTACATATAATCTCAGTTATAAGAACAAGTTATAAGAACAGCAGATAATAACATTCAACAAGATATTTGAGTATTAAGTCCGATTGTTAAACCTAGGAGGATATGCAACAGGTAATCATATCGGCTCCAGCTGACAGAGAAAAAATAAAAGGAAGAAAGGGGTATCGGAGGATCAACCTGCAGAGGCATTCAAGTCCACCATATGTGTGGCGCGCACTATACATGCCTCAGCTGCAGCAGAAAATGATCAGGACTGGATGCCATGTCTCCTTCCAGAGTCGATCCCCCAACTTCTGTGAATATCCACAATCATGTGTCATATAGGGGGTGGAAACTGAGTGAAACATCATTTGTAAAACATTCAGTGTATTCTGGCGTGACCTGATGCCCATCACAGTGTGGAACCTGTGTTCTCTCCTGAACCCCAGCCAGACAATTGTATTGGCAAAGGGCAGGAAAAGAACTGATAGTTCCATTCCCTATAGTCGAACAGTACTTGACCAAGTATGTTGGAGTGCACAGATCGCAAGGGAAATGTCACAGGCAGGGGATCAGAGGGCAGAGCAAACCCGCCAGGAATGCGTCAGAGCCGTTAGGATTCCCCAATGAGGCAAATGGTGTGGAGGAAGGGGATAAGGCAGTGGTCTCCAATGTACTTCTGGGTCAATCTTCTGGAGAGGTAGGTTGTCTTATTCCAGGGCCAGAGGATACCGATCTAGACCTAGGACGTCTATAGCGTTGCAGGAATGGGTCAAGTCCCATCTGTCTTGATCGGTCGTCCCGAGGATCCAGTCAGTTCAGAACATCGACCAGTTCTTGTTCAAGGAAGAGAAAGAAGTCAGGCAGCTGGTCTGATTCTGACACTGCGAACCTGCTGTCGCCTCAAGTCACCTTGAGGCTGAAGGGGTGACTCCAAGTATAGGAAGCCCCGGCTTGCCGTATGAGGTCAAGTAGGGGGCGCACCACACCGCATATACTACGTATTGTTAGACAGATGTGGGTACTGGTGGATAGAGGCTCCAAAGAAGTCCACTGGGCCCAAGTTCCAAGCCTTCTGCATTATTTCCTCTTTTAGGGTGTAATAGTGCACCTGGAAAAGAACATCTCGGGGGCGACCATCTCAGGCACCCCCCTAGCCTCCCCACTCTGTGTACATGATCAAGCTAAATTGGTGATGAGGTCTTCCCAAAACTTTATTGAGGACTTTTATGACAGTGGGTTTCGGATCCGCTCCAGATATTGCTTCAGGTATGCCTTGCAGTCTTATGTTGTTTCTGCGGCTGCAATCTTCACTGTCCTCTATGTGGAGTTGCTGGTGGCACAAGCGACAGAGGTGTGTCGCGGATGAGGATTCAAGTGCTATTATACATGCCTCATGGTCATCTTGAGTAGTAGTTAGAGCTGACACTGCCACCTCATTAGCTGTAACCTTCTGTTTCAGAGCGTTTAGTTCCACATGCAAGGAATCCTCCATTTTACTTGCCCATGATTCAAAATCTGCTCTAAAGGCAGAGAAGAGAGCTGTGGCTTCAGATCTAATGGGCACCCCTTTCAGAGGATGTATGCTTGTCTAAGATTTCCCTGGGCCTGTGTCGTGTGGTGTTACTGACTGCACAGAGGAGGCCGAAGTCTCTCCCCTGGGAACCTGGAGTCCATTGGTGCTGTCTTTGCATGGGTGAGCTGTTTCTGGAGTGGGAGGAGGAGGCTTGGTCTTCCCTGTGCTGCAGCCAGGCGCCATCTTATCCTCAGGGGTCTGTGGATCGAGTGACGCCATTCTTAGCAGGTAGCGCTGTATGGTGCCTTGTTGTAGGTCAGTGGGCTCAGTGGGGTGAGAGCTTGCCGCTGCCATGAGAATCGCGGGTGTGCGGTGTATTTAAAATAGCCTTCTACCGTCGGGATGGCACGGAGCTCAGTGATGTGCGTCTTCAGCCATCCATGGTCGGCCATGCCCCCCCGCCTGATTCAATCTCCAATTGGTGACTGCTGGCATTGAATGTACAAAGACATGTACTTTTTTTTTTCTTGTTTGATACTATCTGTATTAAAAAAAATCTTTCAAAAAAGATTAAGATTTAAAAACAAAATAGATAAAATAAATGCTAAAGGAACCTTTAGATATTGAAGAGGTGGTCCTAAAGGGAAAAATTACAAGCAGAGTTGGGCTTGTACAACCCCGTACAACTTGTACAATTCCAGCTAATACAACTTGTACAAATCCAGCTAGATACATTTACGGTAACTATTTTTTTTTTTTTTACTGTAATACAATTAAAATTTATTTTGTGACACAATTGCGATAAATCTTTTTATTTTTTTTAACTATTGCACACTATGCCAAAAGCTTATCTCTTACAGCTCAGTCTATCTTATTGACAGCACGCCAAACTTACAGTAGGTTAATACGTCTTGGCAACCTGGAAGAGCCGAATGAGGCATATAGATATATTACATTTATTATTCATATGCTGTGTTGCACTGTCTAAAAGTGATGGAAAGGTCAGTCTGCTAAAACCAATTATTAATAATTAATATATAGCCTAGTAAATGTCAGTTAACGAAGCTTAATGCCTTTCAAAACATAATGAATATTGTCTAAGGCTCCGGTTATGTTATTGTTCATAGGGAAGTGTCAATTAATGTACACTTAATGTAATCTGCATTATACGTGATTGTTCTAACAACACCACTCGCATTCCATGAATGGAGACATTTAGGTTAAATCTTCCTCTGGATTAGTTATGCATCTTTAACTAAAATTACTGGGGCAGATGTTGGGAGCTGCTGGATCTTCAAATCTGCACTTTCACTGCCAGCTGCCCCCGCCAACGTGAATATGCACCCAACACAGCAAACAGCAACAAACTTCTGCCAGTTTTGAATTAAATTATATCTAAAGGCTCACAAAAATATTATATCTTAAATACATAATGCAAATAAATATATCTTTATTTTTATTTTTAGAGGGTAGTAGCAAGCACAGGTCTGTAGTGCATCTGCACATAACGTTGTATTCAGTTTCCTAAGGTGATAGTGCTGTTCCTGCATAGACTTGTGCAGTATTGTGACCCTAGAAACAGAAATTTCAGAAGGGCTAAAAGAATCATCACTGCCAGGTAAAAGTATAAAACTAAGAAAACAATCCTAATTATTGTGTTCATAAATGACCTGGAGGATGGGGCAAATAGCTTAGTATTTGCGGACCATACTAAGCTAAGCAGGGCAATAACGTCTCCGCAGGATGTGGAAACCTTGTAAAAAGATCTGAACAAATTATTGGGGTGGGCATCTACATGGCAAATAAGGTTTAATGCAGAAAAATGTAAAATAATGCATTCGGGTGGCAAAAATATTAATGCAATCTATACACTGGGGGGAGAACCTCTGGGGGGAATCTAGGATGGAAAAGGACCTGGGGATCCTAGTAGATGATAGGCTCAGCAATGGCATGCAATGCCAAGCTGCTGCTAACAAAGCAAAAAGAATATTGGCATGGATTAAAAAGGGGATCAACTCCAGAGACAAAACAATAATATTCCCGCTCTACAAGACTCTGGTCCGGCTGCACCTAGAGTATGCTGTCCAGTTCTGGGCACCAGTCCTCAGGAAGGATGTGCTGGAAATGGAGCGAGTACAAAGAAGGGCAACTAAGCTAATAAATGGTCTGGAGGATATTAGTCATGAGGAAAGGTTGTGAGCACTGAACTTATTCTCTCTGGAGGGGATATGAGTTCAATCTATAAATAGCGTACTGGGGACCCCACAATAGGGATAAAACTTTTTCGCAAAAGAGAGTTTAACAGGACACATTACCACTCATTAGAATTAGAAGAAAAGAGGTTTAACCTTAAACTACGTGGAGGGTTCTTTACTGTAAGAGCGGCAAGGATGTGGAATTCCCTCCCACAGGCGGTGGTCTCAGCAGGGGGCATCGATAGTTTCAAAAAACTATTAGATAAGCACCTGAATGACCGCAACATACAGGGATATACAATGTAATACTGACATATAATCACACACATAGGTTGGACTTGATGGACTTGTGTCTTTTTTCAACCTCGCCTCCTACTGTGTAACAATGTAACTAATTAAAAATAATTCCTTCCCAGGTGCTACCAAGGGATAAGCTGGCTAATAACTTTTTTCGCTAATTTTAGGTTTACTATAACTGGGAAGGTTCTTACTTAGAACCAGGAAAAAACAAGAAAAAGACAAAGCCTTAATAATACTTATTAATAATAATAATAATAATAATAATTATACTTAATTGCTAAAAACTTTGTACCAAAATTCCTACCTGATAGATCATATTCCGTAGGGCAAAGCAGCTGATCTTTCCCTTTGTTTATGGTATACTACTGGAATTTTCTTCATTGGCATGTATAAAAAGTTTCAATTTTTTTCCCTTCATTTCCTCTCTTGGTTTGGCCCTATCATCAGTATTTAATGAAAACTTGTAAAATTAATGATATATTGGTAATTGTACTGATTGTATTACCAGCGCAAAAGATAAGGAAAACATGGGTAGCTGCTGGTGGGGACCTTTGGTTATCAGGTCAATTTCATTGTTCAGAATGCCCGCCGGCTATGTGTGCTAGGCTGGTGCGCTCTCTTTTTTTCTTTCTTTTTTTGCTTTTGCAGTACCTTGGCCCCATCATCCTGTTTGAAATTAACTTTTGATTTTTAAGTATTTATTGAAATGTGGATTTGTGTATACTATACTGATGCAGTTTCACAGAACATGAAGAAGTGGGGTTCGAAAAACACACAAAACGCATTATGTACCTGTAAAAGGGCAAACCACCACAAAGAATAGGGTAAAAAGGATATAAGTGAAACAAGTGGTTTGCCCTTATCCACAGACTCCTTATTTCTTTTTCCTTTTCTTCCCAATTTGGTCAATTTCTTTGGTATTTTTTGCTTGCTTAGGATACCTTAGGATGCACAATTAAGCAATTCCTTTTTATAGGCTCTTTTTACAGCCCCTATGCACACAGTCTATTTTCCATCCCTTTTCACCTATATATCGCTCTTTAGGTGTGTATAGGTTAATGTCTCATCTCACTTTAACTCTCATATTATATATCTGTTTAAATTTGAAGAGTCCTTTACAATCCCCCACATCTGCCGTGGGAGGAAACCGATGGATCCTGTGATCTACTGCTTCCTCCTTTGTGGGTGAGCTGATCCCCTCACTATTTAAATTACTGTAAATCTTCTGTTATGTCATTATATGATTCACTGCTATTTGATTATTTGCAAATATTTTTATTTACTCTGTAGACTATCCTCCTGAAGAAGCGGTTAGCCGCGAAACCAGTAGAGGAAACGTTTCTGTACCCCTCTTCAATAGAAACCTTACGGGGCTACCCGTCGGTAGTTTATTAAATTGTGGTGTATATGATTTTAGCAATATGAAAGTTTTGATGGATTTCATTATTTTGCCCTTATTAAATTACTTGTAATTTTTTATAACAAAGTATTCTATGAATTATTTATTTAGTACCGCAATAGTCCCCTAAACAAACATTTTTGGGTGTGGATATGAAGGGAGCAGCCTCAGCAACTGCCCCAATATCCTTAAGCCGCGTACACACGGGGCGGACTGTCTGGCCAACTTAGTCCATCAGACAATCCGACGGACAGTCCGTCATACTTTCCAATGAACGGACTTGCCCACACACGGCACTTTTTGAGCGGACTAATACGGCGTACTAAGTCCGCCATACTATCCGCCCTACTTTTGAAATGAACAGACTCGTCCACACACGCGGAGGAAAGTCCGCTCATTTCGAGCGCGTCTCCAGGTAGGCGGGGCCCGCGAAGGAGACGTCACTGACCCCGCCGCCTGGAATGGACTTAAAGGGGAACCCCAACGCCGAAAAAAAATCGGCGTGGGGGTCCCCCCCAAGTCCACAACAGACCCTTGTACGAGCACGCTACCCGGCCGGCCAGGAAAGGGGGGCGAGCGAGCGCCCCACCTCCTGAGCCGTACCAGGCCTCAACATGGGGGGGTGCCTTGGGGAAGGCACCTTGTCCCCATGTTGATGAGGACAAGGGCCTCTTCCCGACAACCCTGGCCGTTGGTTGTCGGGGTCTGCGGGCGGGGGGCTTATCGGAATCCGGGAGCCCCCTTTAATAAGGGGGCCCCCGGATACCGGCCCCCCACCCTATGTGAATGAGTATGGGGTACAATGTACCCCTACCCATTCACCTGTGGAAAAAAGTACAAAAAAAACACAACACAGGGTTAAAATATTTTATTGCACAGCTCCAGGGGTCTTCCATCTTCGGGGGTCTTCTCGCCGGACTCCTCCGCTATCTTCTTGTAGCTCTTTTTCTAGCGGAGGAGTCCGGCTTTCTTCCTCGCCGCCGGCCTCTTCTCCCGACTTCGGGGGTCTTGTCCCCCTCTTCGGTTCTTCTGCCGGGCCACCGCGCCTTCTTATAGCTCTTTTACAGGCGGTGGCCCGGTCTTCTGTCGCCGCCGTCGCCGCCGCCTTCCGTTCTTCTTCTTCTTCTTCTCCTTCTCCAGGAGATGTTGCCTCGACGATCTCTCCGGCCGGAATGCCAGGGACGCACTGCGCAGCCACTTATATAGGGACAATGGGGCGGTGTCACATGGCTTTATGTCACATGGGTTGGTCACATGGGTTGATGTCACATGGGGACTATGACATCGTAAGGGGGCGGGGTCACCATATGACCAACCCATGTGACATAAAGCCATGTGACACCGCCCCATTGTCCCTATATAAGTGGCCGCGCAGCGCGGCCCTGGCATTCCGGCCGGAGAGATCGTCGAGGCAACATCTCCTGGAGAAGAAGGAGAAGAAGAAGAAGAAGAACGGAAGGCGGCGACGGCGGCGACAGAAGACCGAAGAGGGGGAAAAGACCCCCGAAATCGGGAGAAGAGGCGAGGAAGAAAGCCGGACTCCTCCGCTAGCAAAAGAGCTACAAGAAGATAGCGGAGGAGTCCGGCGAGAAGACCCCCGGAGCTGTGCAATAAAATATTTTAAACCTGTGTTGTGTTTTTTTTGTACTTTTTTCCAAAGGTGAATGGGTAGGGGTACATTGTACCCCATACTCAGGGCCGCTGATAAGCCAGTACAATTGGCCATGTTGTACCGGGCCCAGCCAGCAGGGGGGGCCCGGGCAATCTGAGCAGAGAATGATAGAAAAAAAATATATATATTTCTCCAGCCAGCACGAGATGAGTCTGACCACCGGAGAGGTGAGGAGCGGCAGGCGCCACTCAGAGGCTGGAGAGGAGGAGGAGAACACTTTCCAGACAGTGAGTAAACTCAAGGCAGGGGTTGACTTCAGTTTAACAGCACCGACGGCAGGTAGCCTGCATGTGTGACTTGCTCACATTCCACTCACATCTCTGCTCATGTCCCTTGTGTCAGTGAGGAGAAGAGCACCATGGAAGCCTCTCCTACACTGCTATCTACAGATTTTTGCCTCCCAGCAGGATGTCAAACCAATTGGTCTGCTGCTCTGTCACTCAGAGCTGCACCGCCTCCTCCTGACCTCCAGTCTGTGCAGGAAATACAATGTGCAGCCTGGAGATTTAAATGTCTGCTGAAGCAAGAGTGGAGTGGTAAGAGCCAGTGGCCTCACTTGTTATAGCTGTACACTCAACCCTGTTAACCATCAATGGTGTACTGTGATGGAACATGTGGGCAGAGGGGTGCACTGAGGGAAAACGTGTGTAGCGATGACACATATGTACATGAGGGGAAGCAATGGAACATGTGTACAGTGACAGAACATGTGTGCAGAGCTGTACAGTGATAGAACATGTGTGAAGAGGTGTACAGTGATAGAACATGTGTGCAGAGGTGTGCAGTGACAGAACATGTGTGCAGAGGTGTACAGTGATAGAACATGTGTGAAGAGGTGTGCAGTGACAGAACATGTGTGCAGAGGTGTACAGTGATAGAACATGCGTGAAGAGGTGTACAGTGACAGAACATGTGTGCAGAGGTGTACAGTGATAGAACATGTGTGAAGAGGTGTACAGTGACAGAACATGTGTGAAGAGGTGTACAGTGATAGAACATGTGTGAAGAGGTGTACAGTGACAGAACATGTGTGCAGAGGTGTACAGTGATAGAACATGTGTGAAGAGGTGTACAGTGATAGAACATGTGTGCAGAGGTGTACAGTGATAGAACATGTATGATAAGGTATACAATGATAGAACATGTGTGCAGAGGTGTACAGTGATAGAACATGTGTGAAGAGGTGTACAGTGACAGAACATGTGTGCAGAGGTGTACAGTGACAGAACATGTGTGAAGAGGTGTACAGTGATAGAACATGTGTGAAGAGGTGTACAGTGACAGAACATGTGTGAAGAGGTGTACAGTGACAGAACATGTGTGAAGAGGTGTACAGTGACAGAACATGTGTGAAGAGGTGTACAGTGATAGAACATGTGTGAAGAGGTGTGCAGTGACAGAACATGTGTGCAGAGGTGTACAGTGATAGAACATGTGTGAAGAGGTGTACAGTGACAGAACATGTGTGCAGAGGTGTACAGTGATAGAACATGTGTGAAGAGGTGTACAGTGACAGAACATGTGTGAAGAGGTGTACAGTGATAGAACATGTGTGAAGAGGTGTACAGTGACAGAACATGTGTGAAGAGGTGTACAGTGACAGAACATGTGTGCAGAGGTGTACAGTGATAGAACATGTGTGCAGAGGTGTACAGTGATAGAACATGTGTGAAGAGGTGTACAGTGACAGAACATGTGTGCAGAGGTGTACAGTGATAGAACATGTGTGAAGAGGTGTACAGTGATAGAACATGTGTGCAGAGGTGTACAGTGATAGAACATGTATGATAAGGTATACAATGATAGAACATGTGTGCAGAGGTGTACAGTGATAGAACATGTGTGAAGATGTGTACAGTGACAGAACATGTGTGAAGAGGTGTACAGTGACAGAACATGTGTGAAGAGGTGTACAGTGATAGAACATGTGTGAAGAGGTGTACAGTGACAGAACATGTGTGAAGAGGTGTACAGTGACAGAACATGTGTGAAGAGGTGTACAGTGATAGAACATGTGTGAAGAGGTGTGCAGTGACAGAACATGTGTGCAGAGGTGTACAGTGATAGAACATGTGTGAAGAGGTGTACAGTGATAGAACATGTGTGAAGAGGTGTACAGTGACAGAACATGTGTGCAGAGGTGTACAGTGATAGAACATGTGTGAAGAGGTGTACAGTGACAGAACATGTGTGAAGAGGTGTACAGTGATAGAACATGTGTGAAGAGGTGTACAGTGACAGAACATGTGTGAAGAGGTGTACAGTGACAGAACATGTGTGCAGAGGTGTACAGTGATAGAACATGTGTGAAGAGGTGTACAGTGATAGAACATGTGTGCAGAGGTGTACAGTGATAGAACATGTATGATAAGGTATACAATGATAGAACATGTGTGCAGAGGTGTACAGTGATAGAACATGTGTGAAGAGGTGTACAGTGACAGAACATGTGTGCAGAGGTGTACAGTGACAGAACATGTGTGAAGAGGTGTACAGTGATAGAACATGTGTGAAGAGGTGTACAGTGACAGAACATGTGTGAAGAGGTGTACAGTGACAGAACATGTGTGAAGAGGTGTACAGTGATAGAACATGTGTGAAGAGGTGTACAGTGACAGAACATGTGTGAAGAGGTGTACAGTGACAGAACATGTGTGAAGAGGTGTACAGTGACAGAACATGTGTGAAGAGGTGTACAGTGATAGAACATGTGTGAAGAGGTGTGCAGTGACAGAACATGTGTGCAGAGGTGTACAGTGATAGAACATGTGTGAAGAGGTGTACAGTGACAGAACATGTGTGAAGAGGTGTACAGTGATAGAACATGTGTGAAGAGGTGTACAGTGACAGAACATGTGTGAAGAGGTGTACAGTGACAGAACATGTGTGCAGAGGTGTACAGTGATAGAACATGTGTGCAGAGGTGTACAGTGATAGAACATGTGTGAAGAGGTGTACAGTGACAGAACATGTGTGCAGAGGTGTACAGTGATAGAACATGTGTGAAGAGGTGTACAGTGATAGAACATGTGTGCAGAGGTGTACAGTGATAGAACATGTATGATAAGGTATACAATGATAGAACATGTGTGCAGAGGTGTACAGTGATAGAACATGTGTGAAGAGGTGTACAGTGATAGAACATGTGTGCAGAGGTGTACAGTGATAGAACATGTATGATAAGGTATACAATGATAGAACATGTGTGCAGAGGTGTACAGTGATAGAACATGTGTGAAGAGGTGTACAGTGATAGAACATGTGTGAAGAGGTGTACAGTGATAGAACATGTGTGATAAGGTATACAGCGATAGAACATGTATGAAGAGGTGTACAGTGATAGAACATGTATGATAAGGTATACAGCGATAGAACATGTGTGCAGAGGTGTACAGTGACAGAACATGTGTGAAGAGGTGTACAGTGACAGAACATGTGTGAAGAGGTGTACAGTGACAGGACATGTGTGAAGAGGTGTACAGTGACAGAACATGTGTGCAGAGGTGTACAGTGATAGAACATGTGTGAAGAGGTGTACAGTGATAGAACATGTGTGAAGAGGTGTACAGTGACAGAACATGTGTGAAGAGGTGTACAGTGATAGAACATGTATGAAGAGGTGTACAGTGATAGAACATGTGTGAAGAGGTGCACAGTGACAGAACATGTGTGAAGAGGTGTACAGTGACAGAACATGTGTGCAGAGGTGTACAGTGATAGAACATGTGTGAAGAGGTGTACAGTGACAGAACATGTGTGCAGAGGTGTACAGTGATAGAACATGTGTGAAGAGGTGTACAGTGATAGAACATGTGTGCAGAGGTGTACAGTGATAGAACATGTATGATAAGGTATACAATGATAGAACATGTGTGCAGAGGTGTACAGTGATAGAACATGTGTGAAGAGGTGTACAGTGACAGAACATGTGTGCAGAGGTGTACAGTGATAGAACATGTGTGAAGAGGTGTACAGTGATAGAACATGTGTGCAGAGGTGTACAGTGATAGAACATGTATGATAAGGTATACAATGATAGAACATGTGTGCAGAGGTGTACAGTGATAGAACATGTGTGAAGAGGTGTACTGTGATAGAACATGTGTGAAGAGGTGTACAGTGATAGAACATGTATGATAAGGTATACAGCGATAGAACATGTATGAAGAGGTGTACAGTGATAGAACATGTATGATAAGGTATACAGCGATAGAACATGTGTGCAGAGGTGTACAGTGACAGAACATGTGTGAAGAGGTGTACAGTGACAGAACATGTGTGAAGAGGTGTACAGTGATAGAACATGTATGATAAGGTATACAGCGATAGAACATGTGTGAAGAGGTGTACAGTGATAGAACATGTGTGAAGAGGTGTACAGTGATAGAACATGTGTGAAGAGGTGTACAGTGATAGAACATGTGTGCAGAGGTGTACAGTGATAGAACATGTATGATAAGGTATACAGTGATAGAACATGTATGATAAGGTATACAGTGATAGAACATGTATGATAAGGTGTACAGTGATAGAACATGTGTGAAGAGGTGTACAGTGATAGAACATGTGTGAATAGGTGTACAGTGACAGAACATGTATGATAAGGTATACAGTGATAGAACATGTATGAAGAGGTGTACAGTGATAGAACATGTGTGAAGAGGTGTACAGTGATAGAACATGTATGAAGAGGTGTACAGTGATAGAACATGTGTGAAGAGGTGTACAGTGATAGAACATGTGTGAAGAGGTGTACAGTGACAGAACATGTATGAAGAGGTGTACAGTGACAGAACATGTGTGAAGAGGTGTACAGTGACAGAACATGTATGAAGAGGTGTACAGTGACAGAACATGTGTGAAGAGGTGTACAGTGATAGAACATGTGTGAAGAGGTGTACAGTGACAGAACATGTGTGAAGAGGTGTACAGTGACAGAACATGTATGAAGAGGTGTACAGTGACAGAACATGTGTGAAGAGGTGTACAGTGACAGAACATGTGTGAAGAGGTGTACAGTGACAGAACATGTGTGAAGAGGTGTACAGTGATAGAACATGTGCGAAGAGGTGTACAGTGACAGAACATGTGTGAAGAGGTGTACAGTGATAGAACATGTGTGAAGAGGTGTACAGTGACAGAACATGTGTGAAGAGGTGTACAGTGACAGAACATGTGTGAAGAGGTGTACAGTGACAGAACATGTGTGAAGAGGTGTACAGTGACAGAACATGTGTGAAGAGGTGTACAGTGACAGAACATGTGTGAAGAGGTGTACAGTGACAGAACATGTGTGAAGAG
Organism: Lithobates pipiens; assembly: GCF_037356315.1. NCBI lineage: Eukaryota > Metazoa > Chordata > Amphibia > Anura > Ranidae > Lithobates > Lithobates pipiens. The sequence continues at coordinate 262,952,181 of NW_027507790.1, read as the reverse complement.
GTGTACAGTGACAGAACATGTGTGAAGAGGTGTACAGTGACAGAACATGTGTGCAGAGGTGTACAGTGACAGAACATGTGTGAAGAGGTGTACAGTGATAGAACATGTGTGAAGAGGTGTACAGTGATAGAACATGTGTGCAGAGGTGTACAGTGACAGCACATGTGTGAAGAGGTGTACAGTGATAGAACATGTATGAAGAGGTGTACTGTACTTCATATAATGGGGGGCCCCCTGTGTGTCCTGCGAACAGTGTACTCCTAATGGGCGACCCCCTGTCATGTCATGTGGATGGGGGAGATTTAACTCCTTATATTGAGACCCCTGTGTGTCCTAACTCACTGGGAAGCAGCCAGGGCTGGGGCTGAAGGAGGGACCAGGGGCAGGACCAGGGGTGGGGCTGAAGGAGGGACCAGGGGCAGGACCAGGGGTGGGGCTGAAGGAGGGACCAGGGGCAGGACCAGGGGTGGGGCTGAAGGAGGGACCAGGGGCAGGACCAGGGGTGGGGCTGAAGGAGGGACCAGGGGTGGGGCTAAAGGGGGCCCCGTCAGGTGGGCTGTAGGGGGCCCAATGATTTCTATCAGCGGCCCTGCCCATACTCATTCACATAGGGTGGGGGGCCGGTATCCGGGGGCCCCCTTATTAAAGGGGGCTCCCGGATTCCGATAAGCCCCCCGCCCGCAGACCCCGACAACCAACGGCCAGGGTTGTCGGGAAGAGGCCCTTGTCCTCATCAACATGGGGACAAGGTGCTTTGGGGTGGGGGGGCCGCGCGCCCCCCCCTTCCCCAAGGCACCCCCCCATGTTGAGGGCACGCGGCCTGGTACGGCTCAGGAGGGGGGGGGCGCTCGCTCGTCCCCTTTCCTGGCCGGCCGGATAGCGTGCTCGGACAAGGGTCTGTTGTGGACTTGGGGGGGACCCCCACGCCGATTTTTTTTCGGCGTTGGGGTTCCCCTTTAAGTCCATACCAGGCGGCGGGGCCAGCGACGTCTCCTTCGCGGGCCCCGCCTACCTGGATACCCGCTCGAAATGAGTGGACTTTTCTCCGGGCGGGAAAAGTCCGCTCATTTCAAAAGTACGGCGGACTGGCACACACACGGGCGGATTGTCCGCCGAAATGCGAGTCCGACGGACTGTATTACGGAAATTCCGAAATACTTAGTCCGCCAGACTGCACGCTGAAAAAGTCCGCTGAAGCCCACACACGAGCGGACTGTCCGCTGAAATGTGTTTCGGCGGACTAAGTAGGCCAGACAGTCCGCCCGTGTGTACGCGGCTTTAGAATTCCCAATTCTTGACAATATGGTGTAATTGCAAACCTCAGTTTCAATAAGCTAGGTTCTAACTTTTCCTCACTCAAGAAGAAAAAGAGTCTGATTTCACAAAAATTTGTGAATCTTCACTTCAATATTCCAATTAATAAAAAAGTAAATTCCTGTTTACTATAAATACCCAACCATGTGCATTTAATTTGTCAACTAGATTCTCAACCCCTTTGGTAAATCATCTAAATTTTTTATTTTTTTTTGGTGACACTCATTACCAAAACGGGAAGGTAACCGAATCCTAGTTGGGACACAGTAATACAAGCCATCTCAACTCTATACAAAACTTTAAGAACAAGCTTGGAGTTGACCTTTAAATTTTCCTTCATAAGAAATGGCCTTTCCAAATATTATACTGGAAAAGTGTACTTGAAAAAAAAAAAAAAAAAAAAAAAAAAAATCTCAGGAATTAGTATAATCTCCCACCAAATATTCATTCTTTAGACTTTGGCTCAGGGTAAAGGCAGCATTGTGTCTTTGCTACAGTTTTAATGTAATCTTCATAAAGGGCTTTTGCTTTCTGTATGGGGAGAATAGAAAAACAGAGCTGGGAACAAAATAATTAGTAACTGGGAATCTATTCCGCCATGAGGGAATACGAACCAATACAAGCTATTTATTTTTCATTTTCCCATTAATTTTAATTATAATATTCAAATGCATTATGTTGCAGCTTTGCCGTTTCATATCATCAAGGCAACATGCTGAGAGTCTTCCTAAAGCCCATTTCAGGCAATTTAATTTCTAAGGTCTGTGCCTAACAAGATAGCAATGAAGAAGGACTTGTCTCTCCCTTCTCTTAAAATGAAAATGCCCTTTCTGTTCTGTTCTTTAATAGACAAGGAATGGCAATTTTCAGTGAAAAAAAAAAAAAAAAAGAAAGAAAGAAGAGAAGGCATAAAAATTTTGAGTCCCTTTTTTCACAGTGGGGACACATTTGTAATCAGTTCTTAAATTTTTTTCTCTATTTTTTTGTATTTATTTTTTTTAATAAAAAAAAAAAAAAAAAAAAAGTGTTAATAGATAACACACCAATAGCTTGAACATTACAAATTCAAGTGTATACATCCAAATAATCTGGAGCATATTTGCATATTCTTTATAATTTATTTTTATTGTTGTTAGAAGTTTAAGTTTGCTCTAATCAGGATGTTGACATTTAAACCAAAGACAATGTTTTCCTCTAGCTTTTTTTTTTTTTTCCTAAGCAGCATTCTTTGTTTTGTTAAAGCTGGAGAACTGACAGCAAATTGAAGAGTGCAAGATTTGTCTGGCCCGCTGCCCAGAATGCATCACTCCCCCGGATTTTTTTTTTTTTTTTTTTGTGCATTGCAAATTGAGGTGCGAAAACATGCTTTGCTGACACGGATGGGGAGGCTTAATGCTTCCATTTGAAGATTTCAGTTTTATTTTTAAATCTAGATACTCAACCTGCTCCGAGCTATTGCACATCATATTTAATACGACTGGAAAATGGTTTTACATGTTTGGCTTTCGGTAATCATGTTTGTATTTTGGAAATGACTAATTTTCTCTCAGATAATCAAATTAGGCCAGTGCATGAAGGTCTTCGGTGAAAGTAAGATGAAAAGGCAGTTAGGTGGAATTTTAATGCCCAACTATAGCTTCATAAAAAGAAAAAGAAAAAAAAAAATGTAAAAAATAAAATTATCTGCAAGAGTAAAAAGAAAAGGTATATATTTTTTTTTTCCTTTAAATTCTAAACCAGACTTTCTCAACCTTTTCAACATGGAGGAACCCTTGAAATAACCTTTCGGTCTCAGTCAGGAAACCCCCTGTTAAAAATGGCTATATCTAAAACTCATGATACATTGGTGTGATGGTCAGTGGAAGAGTGTTCCTTACATCTGTGGTCTTGGGGAAGAATTTCCCCCTACAGATATCTAAAAAGATCATTGGTGTCAGTAGGAACTTACCTTAGAGGCAAAAATTCCAATCAAGGAACCCCTACCAACCATTGGAGGAACCCTAGGTTTTCACGGAACCCTGGTTGAGAAACCCTGCTCTAAACCCTACAGCAGGGATATGCAATTAGCGGACCTCCAGCTGTTGCAAAACTACAAGTCCCATCATGCCTCTGCCTCTGGCTGCCATGCTTGTGGCTGTCGGAGTTTTGCTATGCCTCATGGGACTTGTAGTTCTGCAACAGCTGGAGGTCCGCTAATTGCATTTCCCTGCCCTACAGACTCGCCGTTCTGTGATCCAGTGATCCTGTTCTGGATTGTATAATGCCTAGCAACATTTAATTTACATGACATCAAAGACATGCCCCCTGCAGGGGGGGGGGGGGGGGGGGGGTGATCAAGGCTGTTCTTTTCCACTATGTCATTTTCTAAATGTTTTGTGTTGTTACATAGTTACATAGTAGGTGAGGTTGAAAAGTCCATCAAGTCCAACCTATGTGTGTAATTATATGTTGGTATTACATTGTATATGCCTGTATGTTGCGGTCGTTCAGGTGCTTATCTAATAGTTTCGTAAAACTATCAATGCCCCTCGATGAGACCACCGCCTGTGGAAGGGAATTCCACATCCTTGCCGCTCGAGTAAAGAACCCCTACGTAGTTTAAGGTTAAACCTCTTTTCGTCTAATTTTGAAGTACATATATACTCTTTAATAATTAAAATCAACAAGGTGGAGAGGCACCCACAAACAACAAGCCAACAAAGCGCAAGACACACAGCCGAGCACCCCGCCCGCCCCCCGGACGCGACCCCCGGCACCCGAAACCCCCCCCCCCCACTCCGACGCGCGCCACCACGTGCCACACGACCTCATCAGGGAATCCCATGACACACGACGACACGCGTCAGAACTGGAAGAGTCCCCCCCGGACACCGGAAGCCACGCCCGAGAGACGAACGGAACGCCCGGCCGCGCACCCCACGCCCCACCGACTCACCGTCTGCGAGTACCTCTCTACCCCGCCGACTCTTTTTTTTTTTACATTAAACATGTGTTGTTTATTGAACAGTATTGCAGAGATTACAATCACAGTGGCAAACACCGAACAATCAAAAGGTGCTGCGTCATAACCATAACAGTAAATAAAGAAACACTTCTCCGTTGCAGTAGACAGTAGATATCACAGCCAAGCAAAGCTATAGCACAGACACGTCATTTACTTCAACAGTTCATCAAAGTTCCTAATTACACGTGGCAGCCTCTTGTAACCATCTATCCCAAATTTTATTGTATTTAGCTGGGCATCCCCTATTTTTATATATGAATTTTTTATATGGGAGCGTGAAATTAACTTCCCGTTTCCAGTCCTCCACCCTGGGCGGAAGGGGTCTCATCCACTGACTAGCTATCACTTTTCTAGCAGAAAATAAGGTTTCCTGCAGGAAAGTTTTGGTAAATTTATCCAATACTTCGGGAAATATCCCTAGGAGACAGGGTTTGGGGTTGAGAGCCAAAGGTGAGCCCATAACGTCATGTAGAAATGATACTACTTGTTTCCAAAGTTCCTGCAGTTTAGGGCAAGACCATATAAGGTGGAAGAATGTCCCAGTCTCAAGAGTACATATCGGGCAGAACACAGATTGATTTGTATTATATTTGGCGGTTCTGAGGGGGGTGAGGTATGCTCTATGTACTATGTAAATTTGAGAAAGCCTGTCTTGGAGCCTGGGGGACACCAGATTGCACGTCTCCAGAGCCTCCTCCCATTCCTCGTCTGTCAGCTCACCTACATCACCTTCCCAGCGGGACTTTAAAGCATATGCCAGTCTCGCCGAGATTGGGGCCGCGAGCATACCATAGAAGCACGAGATAAGCTTTTTGGAGTCAGTATCCTTCACTATGGCGACAATAGGGTTGGGAGCAGGCTGAGGCAATGACTGCGGAAATTGTGCTCTAAGTGCATGCTGAACCTGAAGGTACTGAATAGGGATGAGCCGAACACCCCCCCGGTTCGGTTCGCACCAGAACTTGCGAACGACCCCCGCGTTCGGTACGAACGTTAGAACCCCATTGAAGTCTATGGGACTCGAACGTTCGAAATGGAAAGTGTTAATTTTAACGGCTAATATGCAAGATAGTGTCCTAAAAAGGGTTTGGGGACCTGCCTCCTGCCTCAGGGGACATGGGTCACTGCAAAAAAAAGTTTTAAAAACGGTTTCCCGTGTTTAGAACAGTCCCTGCACAAAAAGACATTAAACGGAAATAACACCATTTAAAACTGCTTGCGGTTTTAATGTTATATCTGGTTCCTGCAATATGGTTAAAAATCATTGAGAAAAATGGCATGGGTAGCCCTCTCTGCCCATTACCAGCCCCTTTGGGTCTTGTACGCATATTAGGGGGAACCCCGTACCCATATTAAAAAAAGGAAATGCGTGTGGCCCCCAGGCCCTATATACTCAGAACAGCAGTATACAGGCGGTGCAAACAAGACAGGGACTGTGTAGGTTTGTTGTGTTAAGTTGAATCTGTTTGTCATTTTCAACCGGTACATTTTTAAAGTGTAGCTCCAGTCAAAAAAACTATTTTTAAGCTTTTTGGAAAACATAGGGAAGGGTTATCACCCCTGTATAATTTGTTTTGTCGTCCATCTTTTTTCATCTCACTTGCTGCTGTCTCCTTGCGTTTGCAAGTAGGAGATGTTTGTATGTTGGATGTTTGAAAGTAGGGGCCTGCCCTATATTATAGCGGTATGTACTGGGTACAGAGCACGCAGACAGCACGCACTATCTCCTAACACTACTGACTGCAAGCTCTATTATTAACCACTTGACCACTGGGCACTTAAACACCCTTAATAACCAGACCAATTTTCAGCTTTCGGTGCCCTCACATTTTGAATGACAATTACTCAGTCATGCAACACTGGACCTATAGGAAATGTTTGTCCTTTTTTCACACAAATAGAGCTTTCTTTTGGTGGTATTTAATCACTGCTGGGTTTTTTATTTTTTGTGCTATAAAAGAAAAAAGACAGAAAATTCTGCGAAAAAAAGATTTTTTCTTCGTTTCTGTTATAAAATTTAGCAGATTAGTAATTTTTTCTTCATAAATTTTGGCCAAAATTCATACTACTACATATCTTTGGTAAAAATAAGTACAAATTGGTGGATATTATTTGGTCTTTGTGAAAGTTATAGAGTCCACAAGCTATGGTGCCAATATCTGAAAATTGATCACACCTGAAGTACTGACGGCCTATTTCCTTTTTTTTTTTCCACAAAATTGTCATATTATCAGGTTATTTCACACACACAGCATATGCATACCACAAATTACACCCCAAAACACATTCTGCTATTACTCCCGAGTACGGCGATACCACATGTGTGAGACTTTTACACAGCGTGGTCACATACAGAGGCCCAACATGCAGGGAGCGCCATCAGGCATTCTGGAGCACCCAGGCCAATTCTGACATTTCTCTCCTACATGTAAAAATCATAATGTATTTGCTAGAAAATTACAGAGAACCCCAAAACATTATATATATATTTTTTTTTAGCAAAGACCCTGGATAATACAATGGTGGTCGTTGCAAATTTTTATCTCACACGGTATTTGCACAGCAATTTTTCAAACGCGTTTTTTTGGGGGAAAACACAGTTTTGTGCTTAACCACTTGGGATCCGCGCTATTGCCAAATGACGGCATTAGCGCGGATCTACTTTTCCGGGACTACGTCTATTGACGTCGTCCCGGGTACGAGCGGCCTGCGCGCGCCCTGAGGGGCGCGCGGCAGCGCGCTCTGTGATCGGCGAGTCCGTGAGACTCGCCTGATCACCGATCCGTGCAAGGGGTCGATCCCGACCCCTTATCACGTGATCAGCTGTCAGCCAATGACAGCTGATCATGTGATAGAACGGAGCCGGTAATCGGCTATTATTCCTCCTCGCGCTGACAGCGCGAGGAGAGAAAAAAAAAGCCGATCACCGGCGGCCGTGATCGGGACATCAGTCCCGATCACGGCCAGCAATACAGCTGACCACCTGCCCCCTGCCAGTGCCCACCTGCCCACCGCAGTGCCATCCTGAATAAAAGTAAGTGCCCCCCATCAGTGCCCCCCAGCAGTGCCCATAGTGCCCACAGTGCCACCCACAGTGCCACCCACAGTGCCACCAACAGTGCCACCCACAGTGCCCACAATGTGCCTCAAAGGTGCTGCACCCCAGTGCCGCCCATCAGTGCCCAGCAGTGCCGCCCATCAGTGCCCAGCAGTGCCGCCCATCAGTGCCCAGCAGTGCCACCTATCAGAGCCACCTATCAGTGCCACCTATCAGTGCCCATCAGTCCCATCTATCAGTGGTACCTATCAGTGCCCATCCGTGCCACCCATCCGTGCCACTTATCCGTGCCACCCATCCATGCCATCTTATCTGTGCCCATCTTTGCCCATCAGTGCCGCCTTATCTGTGCCCATCGGTGCCGCCTTATCTGTGCCTATTAGTGCCGCCTTAACTATGCCTATCAGTGCCCACCAGTGCAGCCTATCAGTGCCCACCAATGCAGCCCATCAGTGCCCACCAATGCAGCCATCAGTGCCGCCTAATCAGCGCACTTCAATGAAGGAGAAAAATTACCCGTTTGCAAAATTTTATAACAAACTATTAAAACATGATTTTTCTTTTTTTGCATCTTTTTTTGTTTGTTTAGCAAAAAATAAAACTCCGAGCTGTAACTAAATACCACCAAAAGAAAGCTCTATTTGTGTGAAAAAAATGATAAAAATTTCATTTGGGTACAGTGTTGTATGCCCGCGCAATTGTCATTCAAAGTGCATCAGCGCTGAAAGCTGAAAATTGGTCTGGGACTGAGGGGGGTTTAAGTGCCCAGTAAGCAAGTGGTTAAAAAACAAACAAAAAAAACAGTAAAGTTAGCCCAATGTTTGCATAAAGTGAAAGATGAAGTTATGCTGAGTAAATAGATATCAAACATGTCACTCTTCAAAATTGCACATGCCCGTGGAATGGCGCCAAACGTCGCTACTTAAAAAATCCCCATAGGCGACGCTTTAATTTTTTTTTTACTGGTTACATGTTTTGAGTTGCAGAGGAGGTCTAGGACTAGAATTATTGCTCTCGCTCTAACATTCTCGGCGATACCTCACATGTGTGGCACATGCGAGCACATGGGGACATGGGCGCTTTAATTTTTATTTTATTTTTTTATTGTTCATTTTACTTTATTTATTTTAGTTTGACATTTTTTTCCCCAAAAATATATTTTTGATCACTTTTATTCCTATTACAAGAAATGTAAACATCCCTTGTAATAGGAATATGGGGTGACAGGTCCTCTTTACAGTGAAATCTGGGGGGTCAATATGACCCCACATCTCACCTCTAGGCTGGGAAGCCTGAAATAAAAAATAAAAAAAAGATTCTGGCTTTGATCGTACTGGCGAGTTGGTAGAAGCACCGGAGGGCGGTGAGGGGTGGGGGGCGTCTATGGCTGGGTATTTCAGGGTATCACCGAGTATGGCTAGGTATCTCCGAGTATGGCTGGGTATGGCAATTTATGGCAGGGTATTACAGAGTATTGGCGGGGTATTGGCGGGGTACTACAGAGTAATAGCAGGGTACTGCAGAGTATTGGGGGGTACTACAGAGTAATGGCAGGGTACTGCAGAGTAATGGGGGTTACTGCAGAGTAATGGGGGGTACTGCAGAGTAATGGCAGGGTACTCCAGAGTAATGGCAGGGTACTGCACTGCAGAGTAATGGCGGGGTACTGCAGAGTAATGGCAGGGTACTGCAGAGTAATGGGGGGTACTGCAGAGTAATGGCAGGGTACTGCAGAGTAATGGCAGGGTACTGCACTGCAGAGTAATGACGGGGTACTGCAGAGTAATGGCGGGGTACTGCAGAGTATGCACTGGTATTGCAGAGTATTGGCAGGGAATTGAGGGGTTAAATTCGGTGAGCAGCGACGTGGGCACTGCAGATGCAGCCCACATCGCTGCTGACACCGATCTCTTTCCCCTCTGCTGTACCGATCGGTACAGAGAGGGGAGGGAGGAACCGGCGTCATAACATGACGCCGGTTTGTTTACAAGTGATCACTCCGTCATTTGACGGAGCGATCACGTGGTAAACAGCCGCGACGAACGGCCGTTTACCGTGATCCGTGATGCGCCGGGTCCTGTGGACCCGGCGGTCACGGATGCTCTCGAGTGCACGCCCCAGGGGGCGCGCGAGAGCAGAATTCTGGGAGGCCGTTAATTAACGGCCTCTCAGAGTTAAACAACCGCCCTGAAGCCGTTAATTGGCAATGGGCAGTTGTTAAGTGGTTAAAGCTAGATCACTAGCTATATAGGTGAGGTGAATATAGTGGTGTATACTGCAGTCAGGGCACAGACAACAACCACTACACAGCAGCAAGATAGGAAATCAGCCAAAAACGATTGGTGTGTACTGTGTTGAAGGTACACAGAACACCCACTGCTTCAGATGCTAAGTAACACACTACACGAGGCTGCCTCAAAGGCGGCCTTATATAGTGTGGGGCGTGCACTACACAGCCTGAGCTATGATTGGCCACAGGCAGGATGCCTGTGGCCAATCATGGCTCTCCTCGCTGCCGGCGCTGCGATTGGCCAAGCATGCGGGGTCACAGTGCATGCTTGGCCAATCATGGGGCAGCAATGTACTGCGCCACCGCAGTGCATTGTGGTCCGCGCGTGCGTCACTCGAATTTTGACGCGAACGGCCCAACCGTTCGGAATTCGCCGAACGGCCGAACAGCCAATGTTCGAGTCGAACGTACGTTCGACTCGAACACGAAGCTCATCCCTAGTACTGAAATAGCATAGTGTTTGGAATACCAAATTCCTCCTGCAGCGTCTGGAAAGTTTTAATAGTGCCATGGTGAATCAGGTGATGCATGTAGTATATTCCTCTCGATACCCATAACTGAACACCCTGGATATTTTGAAGTTCTGGCAATTGTTTGTTATGCCAAAGTGGGGTATAATCATTTGGAGACATAACATTCAATTTAGTGGACGCCAGATCCCAAATCCTTCTGTAGTGAAACAGCATGGAGTGTTTACCTGGCTCTAGTGTAGAGCTCCCAACCCCCGTCGAAATAGCAGCTATCGGATCATCTGCAGTTTGTGCCCAGGTGGGGCAGAGAAGGGTAAGAAAACGTTGTTTATCAGTCTTGTCCACATGAAAAAGTTCAGACAGTTGTGAGGCAACATAGCAGTGATTTAGATCTGGAAGGGCCATACCCTCCATATCAGTCGGACTTTTCAAAGCCTGCCAAGCAAGCTTGTGCCTATTATTCCCCCATACAAAGGGCCTAATAAGACTTTCAAGGGATTTAAAATATTTTAGCGGTAAGTATACCGGAGCGTGCCACAACACATACAGTATTTTAGGTAATAAAACCATTTTAATCAGATTAACCCGCCCCCAAACCCCAAGGGGGAGACGAGACCAGGCTTGAGTCTTGGTACGCACTAGGGAGAATAGAGGTTCTATATTCAGCGCAATATAATCTGCCGGAGTCCTAGAGACATAGACACCCAGATACTTAATAGTTCCCACTCGCTGAAGAGGCAGACTGGCCTGAGATTCTGACTGTGGAAAACTGTCAATAGGTAAGATTTTGGATTTTTCCCAGTTTATACGAAGACCGGAAAAGCTACCAAACCACTCTATCATGTGCAGGGCCTTTGCGAGGGAGGGGCCAGAGTCTGCCAAGTATAGCAGCGTGTCATCAGCGTATTGACTGATTTTTTCCGTGAGGTGACCCAGTCCCCTGATCTCAGGGTCTGTACGGATCGACACCGCTAAAGGTTCTGCAGCCAGGGCATAAAGTAGTGGGGACAGTGGGCACCCCTGCCTGGTACCCCTACTGAGGCCAAACGCCCGGGAGGACCACCCATTTGCCACCACCTTGGCCGTTGGGTGATGATACAGTAGCTTCACCCACCGAATAAAGTTAGGGCCAAAACCGTATCCTTCGAGGCACCTCCACAAATACCCCCATTCCACAGAGTCGAAGGCCTTAGCCGTGTCAAGTGACACCACCACCCGCTCACCCACCGCCTCATGTGTTGCCTGTAGATTAATATAGAGCCTGCGTAGATTGAACGACGTATTCCGACCCGGCATAAAGCCCACTTGATCAGCCTGAATCAGGGTAAGGATCACTCCGTTCAATCGAGTAGCAAGTATCTTAGCTAAAATCGTAATATCTACCTGTAATAGGGAGATTGGGTGGTAGGATTCTGGGAAACCTGGATCTTTTCCAGGCTTGGGTATCAAAACTATCGTTGCTTCCCTCATGGATGGAGGTAGTGTCAGTGTATCAAAAAGACTCCCGTAAAGGGCGAGAAGCCGAGGCGCCAGTATTTCTTGGTAACGGGAATAAAATTCAATGGGAAGACCATCTGACCCCGGTGACTTGGATCTTGCAAATTCCGCAATGGCACACACTATTTCATCGGTGGTCAGGGGAGCCTCCAGAACCTGCACCTGTTCCTCAGTCACTTGGGGGAGGGAAACTTGGGCCAGGAATCTGTCCATCGGGGTGGTGTCGTCGAATATTGTAGTGGTGTATAAGTCCGCAAAAAAGTCCCGAAATCTAGCTGCTACCTCAGAAGGGTCCGTGATCATTGTATCTCCTTGTCCACGCAAAGAGATAACAATTGGGGGCCTATCTTCCTTATGGACTAAGTATGCTAGCAACTTACCAGCTCTTTCCCGGGATTCAAAATATTTTTGTTTGGTAAAAAAAAGTTTCTGTCGAGCCTTGTCATGGTGCAGTTGGGAAACCACCCTCGACTGTAGTCTAAGTGCATCGGCGTTGGCCGTAGACGGGTCCTTTATGTAGGTGTGTTCCATGGAGCTCAAATCCGCCTCAGCCTCAGTAAAGGCAGTAGCCGAATCAGCCTTGAGCCTATCCATGTGGGTAGTCAGTACCGAACGAGCATGTAGTTTAAATGCATCCCACACGGCCGGAACCGAGGCCGTGTGGTCATTGTCCTCAAAAAATCTTATCCACTCCGCCTCAATAGTGTCGTCTTCGGGTAATAATGTCAGCCAGAACGGATTTAATCGCCACGCCCGCGGAGGCCTACCCAGGGGTACGTCAAGCACTACAGAGTAGGGGCTGTGGTCTGAAAGCAGTCTGGGGCAAAACAATACCTCCCTAAGTCTGGGAGTGAGTTGTTGAGATATTAATATAAAGTCAATACGTGATAGAGAACCATGTGTGGGTGAGAAGCACGAATACTCTTTCTTTTGAGGGAATTTGTGTCTCCAAGTGTCCACAAGATGAATGGTGGCTAGGAGCCTGGACAGCCTAGTGGTCCCAGCCTGCCCCACCATCGACTCGGGGGGTTTGAGCCAATCCAGGGAAGGATTAAGCGTAGTGTTGAAATCCCCCAGCCAGATGACAGGAACCGCCGGGTGTCTGGACATAAAAGACAGTCCCTCAACAACCAACGCCATATTAAATGGAGGGGGGATATAAAAGGCCATAATAAGGTAAGGTTCCCCATACAATTTAGCATGTAGAAAAACAAACCTGCCCTGCGGGTCAGTAAGAACTTCGCAAAGCTCAAATTGGACCGACTTAGCTACAAGTACTGAAACCCCCCTCGAGTGAGACGTGTAGGTGGAATGAAATGCCCACCCAATCCAAGGGCGCTTAAGGGCCATCTGCAGTCTACCCTCCACATGTGTCTCAACCAACACCATCATCTCCGCCCTTTGCTTCTTAAGGAACGTGAAGGCTGCCGCGCGCTTAATTTTATCACGCAGGCCCCTCACGTTCCAGGTAAGAAATCGTACAGATGCCATATAAAGTCATATACAGTAATGAGTGCATTCAGCTTTCCCCCCAACAGCCCTCCTGTAAGCGCATCCCAATACAATTGTGCGTGATCAAGCCCAACCAGGGACTGCATAAGCAGTAGTTGTAAAAAACATTCGGCATAAGCAACACATAGTCCAATTACGTACTCCAGCTCGTTTATCGTAATCTTCTGCATGTAAACCCAAACCAATCCACCCCCCTCCCCCTGCCCTACCCTGCACCTACCCCAACTTGTGCGGGTATATTCCCCCAAAAACCAAACATGCCTGGCTGGGAAAACCAGTTTCATTGAATCAGAAAGAAAACATAAAACAATAAATCTGAAAGAGAGTTGTGGCCACCGGCACCAGAAGGCCAGATAAAGTAGAGCACCCTGCATAACAGCACACAGCGGTGACCCGTGTAGAGAGGCAAAAGAGTCAGTTGCTGTCCAGTACCAGTGACCAACTCCCCCATGACAATAAAAAGTCCCAGCAGACAATAGAGCAGTTTTCCGCTGCACCATGCAATTAGTCCGTAGGACTAACGTGTCTGCCCTTGCTCCGGGAGAAAAAAAGAAGGAAAAAACAAAATTGTTGAAATAAAACGAACAGGTATGTATTGCAGAAAAAGTCCCTCAATAGGGACACCAAAAAAAAGGGGAAAAAATGGTCCATGAACGTTGACACCACCAGCAGGCGTAAAAGTGCTTCCCCTATCAGTCCCAGAATCGGAAAGTCCTGCAGATCTCAAAGTAGAAAGGGCATAAAAGTACCGGACGCCACAGATGCAAGCACCCTAGCGAAGATGGAGCAGGAAAAAGAGATCAGGTAACATGCCATAGTTCCAGGACACCAGGGGAAAAGTAAGAAAGTTTTTAGCACACCCATCCCACAGTTCCTCAGACAGCTCTATCCTGAGACGCTCTGCGTTCCAGCCATGCTATGACCTCCCTGGGTTGTTCAAAGAAGAGTGCCCGGTCTCCTGCCTCCACCCTGAGGCGTGCTGGGAATAGCATAGAATATTTCACTTGTTGTGCACGTAGTAATATTTTGGCCTCCAGGAAACTCTGTCGGCGTTTCTGGACGTCCGCAGAGAAATCAGGAAAGATTGCTACTTTAGTATAGCCCACAGGGATGTTACCCTTTTCCCGAGCCATGCGCAGGGCAGCATCTCTATCCTTATAGTTCAGGAGCTTTGCAATAAAGGTGCGCGGAGGTGCACCTTGAGGTGGAGGCCTGGCAGGCATACGATGCGCGCGTTCAACCGCTAGCATGGGGGAAAAAGACTCTCGGCCATTAGTATTTATCAGCAGTTGTTCCAGAAAAGTTGTGGGGTCTTTACCTTCAGCCCCTTCCGGAAGACCAATCAATCGGATGTTGCATCTGCGTATGCGATTTTCCATTTCGTCTTGCTTAGCAAGCAGGAGGTCTATTTGTTTCTGCATGTGGTCAGCATCATGTTGCAGTGGCGGGAGAGCGACCTCCACATTGCTAATACGGGCCTCAGTATCCCTCACCCGGTCACGCAGCTTCTGAAAGTCCTTCCTTATTAAAGAGATGTCCATTTGCACTTCTTCAATTTGGGATGTAAGGGACGTGCGGCACAATGTAATGGCTTCAAGAAGCCTGTCCGTGTCTCCCGCCGCATGCGGCCCTCCCGTCTCCTCCGCGCCGCCATTTTCCTCCCCCTCCTCACTCACATGTCGGCGGTATTGTGACAGCCGCGCTGCCGCCGATCGCTGGGATTTCGAGGGAGACATGTGCACCGGAATGAAGGGAAGCCTTCCAGACGTGTTCAGGTAAGTATTTGTGCTGTGGTATCACAGGATCAGCGTGGAAGACAGGATTACTTGGCGGAGCTCCGGAGACACACGTCCTACTCCATGCAAGGTCAGGCCACGCCCCCTTTTCTTCTAATTTTAATTAGTGTCTTGTTAAACTCCCTTCTGCGAAAAAGTTTTATCCCTATTGTGGGGTCACCAGTACGGTATTTGTATATTGAAATCATATTCCCTCTCCTTGTATTGAACTGTACCAGATTGCCTTTCTTTGAGATACGCTGACATCTAGTGGCAGTTTTGAGCCACTACAACTTGCTTACTTCTATGATTTGGTATTTTCATCAGTCCTCCCCTATGGTTTAAAAGAATCATACTTGCCCACATAGGTGTGTGCAGGGGGTGTGCAGGGTGTGCCTGGGCACACCCAAATCACACTGTGTGGTGCCGATTCTCACTAGGTGTACCCCTGTGTTGCTCTGATCCCCCGCAATGCTGCAGGCTTCCCTCCTCTCCTCTCCTCTCCTCTCCGCTGCTGCTGGGGATGCTTCAGGATGGAGAGCAGGGGAAAGGGCTAGTCAATATAAGAAATGCAAAATACCTCACCAATGGGATTTTTAAGGCAATTATAGAAAATAGAGATTGTATATATATTTATAAAAAGATTGAACATTTATTAATACAATTTAAACATGATAAAAAAAATGTTTCCCAAAAAAAGGAACCCAAGCAAAAAAACAAAAACACACATGTACAGGTATCATAATACAGATAATATCACAAATGGCATCACCCCACTACACATAAAATACCATCCATTGGGTGAATGAATGAAGATGAGTAGTGGGAAAATCCAAAGGGCTAGTCAATATGTAATTTACTGGCCCCTTCTTCTTCTAAATGAACACAGTGAACACACTCACTCACTGTGTTCATTCATAACTGAAACAAAGCCAACTGTGTTTTTCTATGCTTCAGTTTGTGAATGAACAAGAAGCCGCTTAGCACAGAGCATTTCCCATTCATTCACTGCCCAGTGCAGCTGAGGCTGTATAGAAAGGCATGTGTGTTTGAGCTTTGGGGTGCACACCCTAATGCAATATGCTGCGCACACCTATGCTTACCCAAGTGGATGCAGCATCTTTCCACTGCAACTGTCCCCCGCCAGCTCTAACATTGAGAACCAAGCCATCTAACACCCAGGGCTGTCTTAATGCATATGCACCAGTGCCCAGGGGCCCCGGGAGCATGGGGGCCCCATGCTAATCTTGCATTACATCATACTTGCCAACTGTCCTGGATTTGCTGGGATAGTCAAGATATTTACTAGGCTGGCCCAGGATGATAGTGTCCCGGGAAGCGTCCCAGAACTTGTACTGTGCCCTTCTGACCTTTTCTTTACTGTGCCTTTCTGCTTCCCCCCTCTACTGTGCCCTTTGTGTTAATTAGTCTTTGATTTAGGACATGTTTTCTTATTGTTAAAAATGATGATTGAAAGTACTAATAAATATATGTTTAAATATATCAACTATGTATACTTTAATTCTTGAGACTAGGTGCATACATTGGGGCAGGCTGGTAGGGGCCTCAGTGTATTCCTTTGCCCAGAGGCACTTGATGCTATAAAGATGGCTCTGCTAACACTGCTGATTGCTCAGTTCTCAGAGTTCCCTGAGCAGAGAGCTGATGACTGTCAGTCACCGCCACCAGCTCTTTGCTCTGCCCCCTCCTTGCTCACTGGAGGGCTGGGCCATGGAGGGGGTGGGAGCAGCCGGCTCAGACTCTCACCAGCTCACTGAGAGGCTGAGCTGGGTGTCAGTCCAGGCATTTGCAGAGACAAGGCTTAGAAAAGGTATTGTCCTCTTACACTTCAAAAGACTGGAAAAACATCCTCTGTTCTACAAATAGCTGAAGGAAAATTGTATTGGATTACATTTTTGTGTCTTTTTGCAGAGTTAAAGACTAAGTTCGCCTTTTTTTTTTCAACTCTATGTACCAACATACCATTAACCTTTTCCCCGACCAGCCGCCGCAGATATACCATGGATAAACCACAAACAGCTGTACGGGCCCAGCACTTAGTGTAATCGATTCATTGGGTCTGCCAGCGACCTGCGATTGCTCTACAGAGAGGGAGAACGGGGATCTGCCAAAGTAATCCCCATTCTGACAGGGGAGTACAGAGTGATCGTCTGTTCCTAGTGATCAGGAACAGCGATCTCTCTGTACTCCCAGTCAGCCCCCCCCCCCACAGTTAGAAACACCTCCCTAAGACACACTTAATCTCTTGATTGCCCCCTAGTGTTAACGCCTTCCCTGCCAGTGACATTTATACAGTAATCAGTGCATTTTTATAGCACTGATTGCTGTATAAATGTCAATGGTCCCAAAAAGGTGTCAAAAGTGTTCGATCTGTCTGCTGCAATGTCCCAATCCCGCTAAAAATCGATGATCGCCGCCTAGTAAAAAATAATAATAATAATAATAAAAATGCCATAAGTCTATCCCATAGCTTGTAGACGGTATAACTTTTGTGCAAACCAATCAATATACGCTCATTGCGTGTTTTTTTTTTTTTTTACCAAAAATATGTAGAAGAATACACATTGGCCTTAACTGATGAAGAAATTAGTTTTTAAAAAATTTTGGGGGATATTTATTATAGCAAAAAGTAAAAAAAAAATATATTTTTTTCAAAATTGTCGCTCTTTTTTTGTTTATAGTGCAAAAAATAGAAACCACAGAGGTGATCAAATACCACCCAAAGAAATGTCTATTTTTGGGAGAAAAAGAACATCAATTTTATTTAGGTACAGTGTTGCACGACTGCGCAATTGCCAGTTAAAGTAACACAGTGCTGTATCACATAAAATGACCTGGTCATTAAGGGGGTAAATCCTTCCAGGGCTGAAGTGATTAAAGTGGATGTAAACCTTCACATATACCCAGTGAAATGACTGGTTTCAGGTGATACACAGAGATGAAACAAATCCTCCTGCATAGTTCTTTCTTGTTTATCTGTAGTCTTCCCCTCTCTAAACCCTTTGAAATGTGCAGATAATATTAAAAATCTTTCTTCATCTGTCAGCAACACAGAAAAGAGGGCAGAGAGACATTGCAGTTACACTGTGTAAGAGCTGATTGGAGGAAAGGAACACACTCCCCTCCACACAACAGAACGTTGTAAATAGACAAGCTTGGTTCTGAGCTCTCCCTCCCGACATAAATTTATCTCAAGTTTCGGAAAAACTTCTCAGAGTTGATAAAAGAGGAACAAAGCACCAGAGAGAAACAACACATAGAGCTTTGGAGAGAGATAAGTACATGCTGCACATGTGGGCTTTGCTCAAATTCCATGACTCAGGTTTACAATCACTTTAATGTACCTCTTTTTCAGAAAAGAAAACGCTTTCTGTAATATCATACACACACACAGCTCTTACCTCCAGACTGTTGTATTTGATAAACTTCTCCATTACATTCTGGACAGACCTTAGGACATGAAAACTATTAAAACACAGGAAGGAGTTCACCAGCTGACCTCATTAACACACAAGCTGCACCTACTCTCCTCCCTTCCAGGAGATGGTTTCCACCCACCTCCGTGCACACACACAATCAATGTCAAGGAACAACATTCTCACTGAATACACAGCCTTAGATCTACCATCTTCTATGTAGTGCAATAGCCTACCTGATTGGATGAAGGGTGATTTGATAAATGGTGTGTCCTCTCTGGCCTTGTAGGCAAAGGTGGGGGTGGGGGGATAGCAGTGGCATTGCTGCCAAAATATGGTTGCTGTCCATATTTGGTCAATGATGGTACAACTATCCCAGCTCCTTCTCTCATTGTCAGGGCTGGACTCAGCCCTTCCATTGATGAGGTGGCCGCTCAGCTGTCGGCTAATTGCTAACTCCTATCTCTCCACAGTGACTCACCTGTTGATGATATCCTGCTCGTCATTCCTGCCTACTTAAGCCCAGATGATCTCTGCCTTCGCCTTGGTCAACATCACAGAGACTTTCTTGCCTTCCTGTTAAATACTTGCTTGGATGACATTCCTTCTGGCTCCAGATCCTGCTCGTCATTCCACTACACTGTTCCCTGGCTTCCTGACCTTCTGGCTTGTCTGACTATCCACTCTGGTTACCGAACTTTGGCTATGTTTTGAGTATGTTTGTTCTATTTACTTTTATTATTAAACAAGTGTGATTTAACTGTACTTCTGTCTCGGTCTGATTCATGGTTTCTGACACTCATACAGGGGAGCTGTCATTCGATTAGCAGCACCAGGGAACTGTGAGTGTAAGTATGGAAGACTAGGGATGTCATTCATAAGTGTAGCACTAACCCCCGAAGGAGCTGCTGGTTATTTTTGGGCTTACCGTTACCTTCTGTTCTCCTTGTGGCACGTCCAGGGGATGTCCCGTGGAAAATATCTCAGTAACTCGAGACTGACAACAGATCCGCTTGAATGGATTTTATTTGCAAAACTCAGTCAATTGAACAGTCTTTCAACTTGGGATCAGAGGGTTCGGAAGGAAGTTCAGGTACTCTTAGTGTCAAAGTCAAAAAAACGTTGAAGAACTTGCTTACTTTGACTGCATCCAGAGAATAGCCATTCGCAGCTGGATGGTCACTCAGGTTGGACAGTCCTTCTCTCGCAAGGCCTAGCAGCCAACAAGGTGCTTACTCAGGAACAAGTCTCTGCCACAGACGTTGTTGTAGAACGTACAAAATAATGTCTCTGCCACAGATGTTGTTGTAGAACATGTAGGGAAACTAAACTTGAAATCCACAAGAACGGATTCTCTTGATTACTTCAGCCCTTCCAGGCTCTTGTTAAGGAAACCAACCCATACGTGGTGTTCTTCTAAATAGTCCTCCCCTGGAATGCTTGAAGTACACTGGGTCTCTCCCGAACCGGAGACGGCACCCAACCACCTCAGAATCCTCCTTTAGTTTCCTTGCCTTAGGCTAGCCAGCCCTGAAACATTAAAGTCGGGTGGATCCTCACCCCAGGCCATAGCCTATCTGGGGACTGGTCAGGAGGACCAGGACCATGAAGTCAGCACAACGTACTGGACCAGAACCCTGAACCATGTGACATCCGCATCTTAAATACCCTCTCCCAGAGGGCACAGCGAGAGGGCCACTCCCACCGACCTGGCTCCGTAACTTAAGCACCTAACCAGACCATAGTTCCATGCCTGCCACAAGAGACAGTGCCCCCCTGTGGCCAGGTTGAACATCTCACAGTCCAGTCAGACTGATGCAGAGGTCCAATTTAGACAAATAAAGCCAAACCAAACTGCAGTTTAGGTAAAGTTTAACTTTGAAAAACGCATAGCGCATGCTCTTCAGGAGCCGCTGCTACATAAGAATAGAATGCCTTTAGACATGTCTAAACATCAGGCTTCCACATTGGATAATAACCAGCCTCATCTAACCTGCTTCAATTGGCCCTTGTCACTATGTCATAGACATGCCTCCACTTGAACTCTAAATGCAAGTAGGCAAGACCAGCGATGTGATTCCGAAGAATAGAATGCCCTTGGGCATGCCTACTCATCAGTCTTTCACATTAGATAATAACCAGCCTCATCTAACCTTCTTCTCTTGACGTTGGTCATCACATCATAGGCATGCCTCCACTTGGACTAAAGGCATAAGTAAGCAAGACCGGAGATGTGATTCAGACGAATAGAATGTCCTTGGACTTTTCTACTCATCTGGCTTCCTCATTGGAAAACAATCAGCCTCATCTGACCTTCTTCTCTTGACACTGGTCATTATATCATAGATATGCTTTTACTTGGACTACAAGTGTAAATAAGTGAGACCAGAGATGTCATTCAGATGAATAGAATGCCCTAGGATATGTCTACTCTTGCCAACTCTATGGCTCCCTGCAGCATGTGAGAGTGTAGCAGCACTGTTCAAACACATCAACATAGCCCGCCTAAAACAAGGGGAAAGGACGTAGGGGTAGTCACGTGATCAATACTTTAGGAATCTGTTTAAGCAATTAGGCAACTTTTAACATACAAAACAAGCAAGGAAGTGTTCAAGGAGTATAGGGGGAAACAATCTGTGGTTTGGTGCAGAAATCCTTAAATTGGGCTTTAATCTAAACATTATTCAGTTAGATCAAAGCCATTCTCCAGGCAACCAGCTAAGTACACATTTGATGTATATATTATATATGGGAGCAGTTCTCCCTGCCAAAAGATTTTTAATTATGTTTGTCCAGGCTTGTGTTTCAAGAGCTGCTGGCAGGCAGCATAGCCAGATCTTTCACCTCTAGTGTAAGTAAGAAGCACAGCTTGGCCAAAGACTCTTGTCAAAACAGTGGACAATTAAGGAACAGCACCGATGGCATAATCTCTGTCATCTCTTGCCGATATTTATGTTCACATTGTTAAACTAAGGGAATTGTGCAGAGCAATAAATCCCTAAAAGCTCTCAGGGTTTGAACCCTCCATCTGCCAATTTGATTGTTGTTTTATAAAAGATTGTACACAGCTGAAATACAGATAGGATTCAGGTAATTATATGCTATATTACACATTGGGGTTTATTTACTAAAACTGGAGAGTGCAAAATCTGGTGCAGCGTCTAACTTCAGCTTATTCAATTACTGTAAGCTTTGGCATAAAACCTGGAAGCTGATTGGTTTCTATGTACAGCTGCGCCAGGTTTTGCACTCTCAAGTTTTAGCAAATCAACCCCATTATTACACATTTATTTAGTTATTTTTGATAATAATACCCAGAGTATTGCTATAATTGTGCAAATCCTGGGGAGTCTTTGGGCATAGCTAGGATATAAAAGCTGCCTCTTGGGGAAGTGTGCGTGTGGTCACATTGCACCTTCTCAGTAAACTGCAGCTTAGCTCCACCCTGAAACAAGTGGGAATTCTAACCCCAGTGTGGGACTAGGAGTTTGGACTTGTCAGTAGGGCAGAGGTTGGTGTCAGTAGGGCAGTGGATGGTGTCAGTAGCTTTTTATTATTATTATTTGTATTATTATACAGGATTTATTTAGCGTCAACAGATTGCGCAGCACTTTACAACATGGGGGGCAGACAGTACAGTTACAATGCAATTCAATACAGGAGGAATCACAGAGGGCCCTGCTCATTAGAGCTTACAATCTAGAAAGGGGAGTCAAGTAACACAAAAGGTAATAACTGTGGAGGATGAGCTGATTGAGAAAATTAAATACAGTTGTTATGTGTGGAAGCCAGTGGAGGGATTGACAGAGAGGAGTAGCAGACACAGAGCGTTTGGTAAGGTGGCTGAGACAGCAGCATTCATGATGGATTGAAGGGGGGATAGACTATGTAGAGGTAAGACAGTGAGAAGGGAGTTGCAGTAGCGAGGCGAGAGACAACAAGGGAGTGAATTAAGAGCTTTGTTGTGTCATTCGGTTAGAAAGGGGTGTATTTTCGAGATGTTGCAGAGGTTGAGGCGGCAAGATTTGGACAGTGATTGGACGTGGGGCTTAAAGGAGAGTTCAGAGTCCGGGACTACACCTAGGGCCCTGGCACGTGGGGATGGGCTTATAGTTGTGCCATCGATATTGACAAATATATCAGGGGAAGGGGCACGTCAGGGAGGAAAAATTATACGTTCGGTTTTGGATAGATTGAGTTTGAGGAAGTGGTGTGACATCCAGACTGATATATCTGATAGGAAATTTGTGATACGTGAGGAGAAGGAGGGAGTGAGCTGAGGGGTAGAGAAATAGCTTTGGGTGTAGTCAGCATAGAGGTGGTATTGGAAGCCATGGAAGGCTATCAGCTGACCCAGGGTGTAGATTGAAAAAAGAAGAGGTCCAAGAACAGAACTGCGGGTGACCCCAACAGAGAAAGGAAGAGAGGAAGCAGTAGAATTGTCTGCAACGCTAAAGGTGCAGTTGGATAAGTAGGAAGAGAACCAGTGAAGAGTACATGAAGACCAAAGGCATGAAGTTTTTTCAGGAGGAGACCAGGGAGTGGTGTATCAAAGTGTATCAAAGTCAGCAGAAAGGTCCAGGAGTAGGAGTACAGAATAGTGTTCATTGGTTTTGTTCAGTATTAGATCATTTGTTAGTTTTAGGAGAGCAGTTTCTTTTTTTTTTTTTTTACTTTTGTATTGGGAATCAAATGGAACAAGCATACAAAAGCACAGATCCAGTATATTTTCTTGTGATAACAAAATGCAGTAAAGCAAACATAAATCATTAGCAGGGTCTAGGACTGAGATTAATGAAATTATATAAGCATACAAACATACCCTTATAGGAAAACAGCAGGTTTATTTGGAGATAAAAAATCGCCGGCATAGAGGCAACGAGGATCCATCAACAGTAGAGCCTAGGCAGGGAAAAGTAGACTAATTGGATGGTTCTATCCAAGAACCCTGGCTAATAAAAGATAATACAAAATTGGGGAGCATAACCAGGGATAGCGGGGGGGGGCAGGGAATGAGAGAGAGGGGGTAGGTGGAGGGTGGGGGGAGGAGATTTCCCATTAATGAGCATCCGCTTGGGAGTCCAGATGGACCAAGGGAAAATACAGAGCCTGCCCTTCTTTGGCCGTGTAAGGGGGAATTGTCATAAGAGAATGAGAAGTGCTCCAGAGCTGCCTGGTCAGATCGAGGCAGGGCCGATAGGATAAAGGATTGCCACTTGCAGAAAAAACGTGCTTTAGACTTAATTTGTTTGAAATCTGTGAGAAGTATTTCTCTGAACAAAAGAGTGAGGGGATCTATTTTTTGTTGTTGAATAGGAGAGCCCTGAGGTGAGAGCCAATGTTGGAGGATGAGCCGCTGGGCGATGAGTAGACATAGCAGGATTCAGTCTGTAGGGGAGGAGCGTGCAGGAGTCGCCTCTGGGGGGCCTCCTTAGGGGTTTGGAACCAAGGTAACAACAGAGGGTCCCAATATCCAAAAATCAAGAGCAGGGGGTCTTTAGGCAGCTTCAACAGTGTGACTTTGAAGATGAAGGACAAGACTTGATCCCGGAATGTAGAGATAACTGGACAGGACCAGAAGCGATGACAGAGAGGTGGTTTCAATTCCTGAAAGGAGGCCCCATCTCAGTTTTTTGGGGAGAGATAAATGGGATATGAGCCCTGTGAGCAATCTTGAGCTGGGTTTCTCTCCAAGTTTTGTTGGGGGTTAGACATAGCACTTTGCGCAACCCAAGTAGAATTTTGTCCACTAGATTGGGATCCGGGAAGGCTGAACTCCAATTGCCGATGGAGGAGGAAGATATGGGTGGGGACTTTTTTTGCAAGAGAGGTTTGTAAATATCCGATACTTTGTAGTGGTCGGCTTGTATCAACTGGTCAGTGAAGCTGAGCTGGAATCTCTGGGATTCATCTTTGCAAGCATGCGATAAGAAGCTAAGGCATTGTTGGTAATAGAAAGAATGGGCCGAAGGAAGAGAGAAGGAGGCAGCCAAGGTTTGGAAGGTTAACGGTTTTCCAGTGTCTGGGTTGCACAAAGAGGAGAAATGTGAAAGACCCCATTTTTGCCAGTCCGAGAAGGATTTGTAGTGTAGGCCTGGGAGGAAGCTCGGACTCCCTTGTATCGGTAGATATGGGGAGACGAAGGGGGAAAGTTTAAGGATTTTCCTGGTTTCCCTCCAGGCTATTGCTGTGTTCCTGAGTAGAAGGTTGTGCTGGAAAGGTGGAGGGACAGATTTCCATCTGCTGTGCAAAAGGGCCACCAGGGAGTAAGGGTGTGCCATTGCAGATTCCAGGCTATGATTAGAGAACCGGGAAGATTGGGCTATGCAATCCAAACTGGTCCTCAACAGACAAGCTAAATTGTACAAACGTATGTTCGGGAGACTAATACCCTTGTTGCTCCCGGGAAGGTGCAATTTTTTGAAAGCAATGCGAGATATTTTGCCATGCCATAGAAACTTAGATATATAAGAGTTTAGGGAATCTACATCTTTGTGTTTTAAGAATAACGGTATAGTTTGCATTGGATAGAGTAGTCTGGCAAAGCTTACCATTTTGAGGAGGTGGCACCTTCCCAGGAGCGAGAGGGGGAGATCCATCCAGTTTGACAATTCCTGAGATATTTTTACAAAGGGGGGGGGGGATAGTTAAGATGATACAGAGAAGAAGGTAATTTCCCAATTTTGATTCCCAAATATGTGATGTGGGAGGAGGTTACTGCGAATATGGACCAGTGAGCCCAGGGAGGGGTGACATCTGTGCCGATGGGAAGGATTTCACTTTTGGAGTAGTTGATTCGCAGCCCAGAACAGAGCCTAAAATCATCAAATACGTGTTTAATGGTAGGTATATCTTTGGAGGGGTTTGATGTAAAGATGAGGACATCAGCGGCAAAGAGGGATGTACGGAGTTCCCTGTCGCCTATCTTAATACCCTGTAGAGAGAGGGTTTTATGAGGGTTGGAATAGAAGGTGAAATCCCTGTCTACAGGGACGGACAGTCGCAATAGGTCTACAAAATGTTGAGAGTCCATGGTGGATGCGAATAGAGTGGGAGTAGAAGGTGCAGGGCTCGTCTTAAGACGTTTAGGGGAGGACCTGTCCTCTAAGGGATGCATTATATCATTGAAATCACCCTCGAGTAGGTGGGGCAAGTGAGTGTATTTGAGAAGCCAAGAGGAGAGTTCACAGTAAAATTATTTAGTAGGGTTGTTAGGGGCATAAACATTAGAGATCAGAATTTCTTTGGAGCCTATCTTAACCCGCACTGAAATAAAACGACTGTGGTCTTCCGTATGCGTGGAAAGGATTGTGCAGGGGAGATTTTTATGAATCAGGAGGCGGACACCTGCTTTTCGCCCTACCGATTCAGCCCTGGGGACCGTTCCAACCCAAAGTTTTTGCATGCGGTGGAAATCAGATGCTTGGAGATGGGTTTTCTGTAACAAGGCTATATCAGTTTTAAGTCTTTTGAGGTGACGAAGGATCATCATTCTCTTGTGAGGAGAGCGAAGACCCTTAACATTCCATGAGATCATGAGATTACCCTAAGATTGGAGGAGAGAACGGATGTCTATATAGTGAGTTTATAACACTAAAAGTATAAGAAGGACAGCAGAAGTGTAGCTTAGCAGCAGGCTGGCGAAGAGGGTGTGACTGGAGAACCCTTATGTAAAAGATGGTAAAATATGTATAAGACAAAAATAGGGAGAGTGGGGAGGGGGATACAGCAGGAAAAGAAAATCAAGTAAATCATACATTCGAATGAACTTCTCTTTTTTCCACATGAGTTCACTGTGTAATGCAGCTCCCCATGCAGGACCCCAAGAAAAGGAGACTCGAGCGGCCCAGGAAAGCTGATGAGGCATATAGATGGCCTGGGTTGTGGCGGAGGCGGAAGGCGGGGCATGTTACACAGTGAGATCATGTAGAGGTGCAGCAATAACCATAACAAAACCATAGCAGTAACATGGCAGTAACATAAGGCATGGCAAATAAAAACTATAAAATGGAACACAAGGCTGTAAAGGACAGGCAGAAGGCCTTGAGCCCAAATCAGTGACCAAAGGTTAGGGGCAACCCATACGAGTGCATTTTCCTTTTTTTTTTTTCTTTTTAAAGTCAAATGGAGAGGGAAGAACGCTGTATTAAAGCAGGAGTCCGCCGGGACTACGCGTTTTTTTTTAAAAAGCCAGCAGCTACAAATACTGCAGCTGCTGACTTTTAAAATAGTGGCACTTACCTGTCCAGCGCGTCCGCGATGTCGGCACCCGAAGCCGATCTCTCGATCGTCTCTCGGGGGCTGCCGCCGCCATCTTGGGTATGGGAATCAGGAAATGGAGCCTTTCGGCTTCATTTCCCGGTTCCCTACTGCGCATGCGCGAGTCGCGCTGCGCAATGAGAACAGACCCGCTGCCTCTGGGATCTGTGTTTTTCCCTGCAGGCAGCGGGGGACTTTCGGAAAGGGGCGTAATCTACGCCCCTTTCCGCATTGAGCTATCCAGGAAGTGGGTGCAGATACCTGTACTGTACAGGTACCTGCACCCCCCTCCCCCCTGAAAGGTGCCAATTGTGACGCCGGAAGGGGGGAGGATTCCAATGAGCGGAAGGTCCACTTTAGGGTGGACCTCCGCTTTAAGTGAAAACAGAACAAGTCATACGACCTGAGATAGCTGGACAAAAAAAAGCGTTTGGGAGAATCCTTTCGTGGGCTCCTCTGTTCCACAGATCAGACGCTGGAAGCCAACTTGGACGGTGTGATAGGATTTGAGTCTGTCCCAAGAGACTGAAGGAAGAATTCCGCTTCCTGAAAAGATAGTTGCTCCCCTTTCGGAGATTTGAGGCGGAGTATTGCCGGAAATGTAAGAGTGAATTTAATTTGTTGCTTGAAAAGTTTCCAACAAATTGGTTGAAAAGCCTTCCTTTTTTTTAGAAACCTCAATGGAGTAGTCACGAAGATCAGGAATTTAACACCATCGACTTGTAGAGATGGAGATTGCCAGAATCTTTGAAAAATGAGGGCCTTGTCAGCATAGTTAAGATATTTGGCAATAATGGGACGGGGAGACGTGCGGTCTGCATTGTAGGACCCCATGCGGTGTGCGCGCTCCACTGTGAAGGGGCCTGGTAGGCCCATGGCCTCCGGGATTCGTTTAGAGCAGAAATCTGCAAGGTTCACTGACGGTAGCGATTCAGGAACACCCACAAATCACAGATTGGACTGTCTAGATCTGTTTTCCAAATCGTCCAATTTCTGGATGATATACTGATTAGTTTTGTCCTGCGATTGCTCTGTAGCTTGGGCTTGATATAATTCATCTTCCACCTCTGATAAGCGGTGTTCTAATTCGTTTAATCTGGTGGTGTGTTCAGTCAATTGAGCCTTAATTTGTGTCATCCCAGAATGAATAGTTTTTTCCACGGAAGCTACTATCATGGGGGATAGGAGGGCATAGTTTGTTAACCGGTTCCGGACCAGCAGCCGCAGTTATGGGTACAAACATTTATAGGTAAAGTTGATCCAGGGAAATTGCCCGGCCGGTGGGATCAGGAAGACATTTTTTCCCCTGCTGTAGCAAATTGGAGCATGCTCTGCTGGTTTTTTTTGCCTTCCTCTGGATCAACTGTGGGTATAGAAATGGGTATATTGGATTGTGCAATATTTTTTATTTTATGTATTTATTTATTTATTATGGTAGAACTGGGATCAAAAGTAACATTTCTGTCTTTGCAGATGACACCAAGTTATGCAGTGGAATAATATCCTTACAGGATGTCTCCAATTTACAAACCGACCTCAATGCTCTGTCTAATTGGGCGACTGTGTGGCAGATGAGGTTTAATGTTGATGAATGTAAAGTTATGCACTTGGGGGCTAAGAATATGCATGCATCATACATGCTAGGGGGAGTACAACTGGGGGAATCCATAGTGGAGAAGGATCTGGGGGTTTTGGTAGATCATAAGCTCAATAATAGCATGCAATGCCAAGCTGCGGTTTCCAAAGCGAGCAAAATCCTTTCCTGTATTAAGAGAGGTATGGACTCCAGAGAGAGAGATATCATTTTGCCCCTGTTCAAATCATTAGTAAGATCTCATCTGAAATATGCCGTTAAGTTTTGGGCACCAGTTCTCAAAAAGGATATCGGGGAACTGGAGAAAGTGCAGAGAAGGGCAACCAAACTGATAAGACGCATGGAGGAGCTCAGCTATGAGGAAAGATTAGAGGAACTGAATTTATTCTCTCTTGATAAGAAGAGATTAAAGGGGGATATGATCAACATGTACAAATATATAAGGGGTCCATATAGGGAACTTGGTGTTGAGTTATTCACTTTACAGGCAACAAAGAGGACAAGGGGGCACTCTTTACGTCTAGAGGAAAAGAGATTTAATCTCCAAATACGAAAAGGTTTCTTCAGCTGTGAAAATGTGGAATAGACTCCCTGCAGAGGTGGTTCTGGCCAGCTCAGTGGATTGCTTTAAGAAGGGCTGGATTCTTTCCTAAGTGTACATAATATAACTGGGTACTAACATTTATAGGTAAAGTTGATCCAGGGAAAATCGGATTGCCTCTTGGGGGATCAGGAAGGAATTTTCCCCTGCTTTAGCAAATTGGATCATGCTCTGCTGGGGTGTTTTGCCTTCCTCTGGATCAACTGTGGGTATAGAATTGGGTATATGGGATTGTATGATATTATTATTAATTTTTTTTTTTGTGGTTGAACTTGATGGACATGTGTCTTTTTTCAACCTGACTAACTATGTAACTATGTAACTATGTAACTGAATGGACTTGTGTCTTTTTTTCAACCTGGCTACCTATGTAACTATGTTATACTGCGGCAGGTTAGCTCTCCTGGGTGAGGCGTTGTAGCTGTATGTTGGCGCTTGGCCGTCTAGGGGGCATGCGCATGAGCACCTGGCGCACCCACGCCAATCAGATTTGCTTCATAACAGATCAGTCTACAGGCCCAAGCCAATGATTTCTGGCCTGGACCTTGTAATCGTTCTGGCAAGTGGGAGACTGTCCCCTGCCTGTATGTGTAAGCACAGGCAGGGGAAGTGATGTCATCTCCCTCTCTGGAATTCTTTTCCATTCCAGAGAGAGGACAGCCAAATGTGAGTTGCACCAACACTACACTGACACAGTACACATAGGCACATATTTCACCCCCGATCACCCCCTGATTGCGATCACCCCCTGATTGCCCCCCAGTTAACCCCTTCACTCCCTGTCACAGTATCAACAAATGCAGTTTTCATATTTTTCTTTGATCACTGTACTGGTGTCATTTGTGACACCAATCAGCGTTAGGGTACTTAGTAGTAGGCCCAGATAGGTCTAGGGACCTCCCTAAACCCTCCTAGGTTTAACCCCTTAATCAGCTCCTGTCAGTGTGTAATTAGCCAGTTAGCTATTTACTGTCACCATCAGGCTTTTATAGTGTCAGGGTACCCACAATATAGTGCTGAATAAAGGTATAATTCCCTGATCGCCCAGCGGGTGACATAAGGTTTTAGCATTAGTTAGGGTCCGGGTCGCCCCAGGCAGCATCAGATTAGTGCCAGTAGCGATAACACCCACACTCGCACCTTACACCTCCCTTAGTAGTATAGTGTCTGAACGGATCAATATATTTGATGTGATCAGTATAACTATAGTAACTATAGTAGTTTAGGGTTCCCAAAAACGCAGCTTTAGCGGGATCAGCCCAGATACCTGCTAGCACCTACGTTTAGCCCCTCATGTTGGGCTCAACATGCCTCTCAGCAAATAGCTTGAAGTGTTTTTTTTCCAAAATTAGGTCACTTGGGGTGGGGGGTGGTTGTGCTGTCTTGACATTTAAGGGCCTTCCGAAACTGTGATCGGTAGTGAGGAAGTGAAAGTGGCGCAGTGCCAGATTGTAAAACGTGCTCTGCTCATTAAGGGGCCAATTCTTCTGGGGCTGAAGTGGTTAAGATTGACTGGGTCCAGTGAGGGCTTTTTAAGTATGGGGCTGACTAGTGCATGTTTAGAGGTGAGATTGACACCCGCGAGCCCTGTCGCAGGATCCAGCACCGAGCTATGTCACTCCTCCCACTCACCCCGCATCCCGTGGGGGTGGCGAGCGCGAGAAGCACAGCTCGCAGCAGTGATTTCCAGCGCAATCCCATCGCGCTGGAAACACAATATCGGCGGCACCTACTGTATCAGCAGGGGGAATCTGTGCCACATGGGGTGATTGGGGTGTGCCCAGACATGCCCAGGCACACCCGACATTAACCCTCCAAGCATGCCTATGCTGGAAAGTTCTTGTATCTTAAAAGTCAGCAGCTACAGTATTTATAGCTGCTGACTTTTGATATTTTTAAACAAGAAAGTTCCTCTTTAAATCTGACCTGCAGTCATTGTGGCATATAATATTATATACCCTGTTTCCGTGAAAATAAGACCCATCCTGATTGTCGGTGATAACTGCAATATAAGCCCTACCTCCCCAAATAAGCCCTACCCTTCCCCGAAAATAAGACCTACAAGGACTTTAACCAGGGCTTATATGGGGGGTAGGGCTTATTTTGCAGCCATCACCGGCAATCATGCTAGGTCTTAATACATCTCAATATACATTTTGTAGCCCTCTGTGGATATGAGACAGCCTGCACCCCTCCTTCCTCAAGAACTCAATTATATGTTGCTTCTGTTTGGAATCCATTGATTACCTTTAATGAAGAAGAAGAAGAAGAAGAAGAAGAAGAAGAAGAGTTACTACACCAACATATAACATTTGTGAAAGTTAATAAAAAAAAGTTATGCTCGCTTTTACATTACTTTCAGTACAGCCTTCGTACTTTGTAAAAATGTTTTAACATTTTCAAATAGAAAACTATTTTTTGAGAAAACAGTAAGCAGTAAAAGGCTTGAAAGGAAAAGCCACCTTTACTCTTGTAATGATGTAGTGTTTTTGAATGCATCTCTTGAGTCCAGCAATCACTCTTGGTCTTCCACTCTCTCCTCAGGGGGTTATTGATAAAAGTAGCAGTTGTTCTATTGCTACTTGGAGTTTGAAATCAATTGACTTCATAATAAGAAATCTAACCTCAGATACCTTCTATCCAAAGGAAAAGGAAAAAAAAATACAGAGACAATATGAATTTAAGGATGTCTTCACCTAGATCTCGTTGGTGACCCTTGGCAATATGATTTGAAGAACAAGCATGAAGATTATCTCTTTGGAAAATTTAAAACAAGCAATTGCTTCTTTTCAACAACAAGGCAATCTTGCTTTTACCATTTTCAATCTTCAAGGGAGGTTATTGTTTTAGTGAGGTCCAATATGAACTTTTTCCCTTAAATCACTATGTTCATCAATTCATCTCCTGGTGCCAGCAAATGATACTCATCTTGTGTTACTGTTATCAAATTCCATTTGCGTCTCATTTCATACTCTTTAAATGTAGGCGAACCTTCTCGGTAAACTGGTCAACATTTTCAGTTGGGATAAAATTATTTCTTTCCCACTGTAACTTTATCTCTTTTTTTTATTGAATATGTTAGTGTCAAGCAAAAAGCAGCATGCACTGTCAAAGCTAAGCTATTTCACGCTGGAATAAGTGACAGCAGTGATCAGACTACAGGATACATTTACTTCTGGATGCAAGATTTGAAAAATGTTTTTTTTAAGACAATTTATAGTATATATAAAAAAAAAAAACATGGACAAATTTTAGTAAGGATATTTCAATAGGCTATGGGATTGATTTACTAAAACTGGAGAGTGCAAAATCTGGTGCAGCTGTGCATAGTACTCAATTAGCTTCTATCTTCAATTTGTTCAATTAAGCTTTGGAAGAAATAATAAAAAAAAATAACAAGAAAACTGGAAACGGATTGATTCCTATGTAGAGCTGCCCCAGATTTTGCAATCTCCAGTTTTAGTAAATCCCATTTACGTCAACCTAAAACAAAAAATGCAGCTGAACAAACAAAAAATGCAGCTGCACAGTAGGTGTTAGCTAAATTAGTGCCTCCAGAATGGTGACCAAGCTGTCACTGACAGCTGACAGTCAACTACTAATAATCGGGAACCAGTTCCCAATAAAGTCATCATTGTGCAGACAATAACAATGTAGAATGGTTGGTAGACCTTTCTACTGGTCTCAGATGTCACTGCCCACTTGACAAGCCAGTTCCCACCATCGAAAAAAGGATTTGTCATGAAATTGCAATTGTAAAAAAAAAAGGTGTACCTCTAAAGAAGGCACTGGATAATTACCATTCCCATTGCCCACACCACTAAAGTCTGTTCCACTGAAGAAACATATTTCCCCAAAGTCTCTTCAACCAACAATTCTGAGAAGGTTGATCTGGTATTAAAAACTACAATTGTACAGACCTGGTTCACGCTGAACCACCCTTTAACTACGCATAAACATAGTAATTATATTACTTCTTGCACAGATTACCCAATCCAACAACTCACTAGGCTTTAATAAAATGTATATGTCTTTATTCTACAAGGATTAAAACTACACCCAAGAGACACACATAAACACAAATTAAAATCATTACCTATAGAATGCCCTCCTCTCTCTCACTAATCACATAAATCCATATGTCGCTATTTATCTTGCATATTCTCCATATACAGTACTGTTTTGGTGATCATGGGGTGATCCTGCATATAATGAACAACCAATTGTGCATATAATCCTTCAGTTAAACTTTCAAAATAGAGTTCTGAGTCATAAAAAGGGTTTATAAACCTGTAACATGTATCCACTGAGAGCTAGATCCCAGAAAGTAAATGGTTTCTCAAAGTTCCATCACAACATGGTTTCCACTCAAGAGCTCCATAAAGTACACAGGTGGTGCCCAAGTAATGTGAAAACGGCACCGTGGTCCAGAGGAGAATATATTACACAATTCCCACTTTCTTCAATATCGGGGGTCCTTTGTTCAGTAAGTGAATAGTAAATTCAACATTGTAAGCACCTCCCTCACACACCAGTGAAGGGCGCACATATAGCACATGAAGCCAAAGGAGCAAAGTTTGAAAAGGTTCCAGAGTTCAGACTCTCAAAGTTCAAACACTCAGGCTAACATAATCACACATAAAGCACCTATTATTCTCCATGCTTTATAATTGGACTCAGACTGAAGACGTAGATACAAGGTGCACATCATATACTTATCAGTCCTATACAGAGATCATATCACGTATCTGTTAGGGGCGTGAAATGATGTGTTCAGCCTCTCTCGTATCTCTAGCCCAGGTCCCACTGAGAGTGGAACAAATGGTGCCAAGGGACAGGAGGAACGCAAGTGCCTGTAGGTGTTGATTGCAGAGCTTGTAGCTGGAGTTGTAGACTTAGTGGGTCAAGCAGAACTTTAGGTCAGGAACCGAGATGATGTCGGCTAGATCAGCTGAGGTTAAAGGGACACTCCACCAGGATTGAAGGTTGAGGGTGGGTGGCTTGCCAGAGCTCCCCGCAGTCTTGAGACAGGAGCTCACCATGTCCACTGGAGCTGGGAAGAGGGGCAGCCAGCCCAGGCACTCAGAAGTAACTTGAAGCCAAACAGGAGACAGAAGCATAATCAGAAGGATAGCCGGAGTCAGCAACGAGCGGGCAATAAGGTTCCTAAGCATCAGACAGGAGCGAGGTCAGGAGGAAGCTGATGTCAAGGACCAATGATCAGAAGCATAAACAGGATCCAAGGTCAGGTCAATAACAAGCCAGGTCAGCAAAGGATATCATACAGGATTCAAACAGGGCAGAAGGGAACAGCATAAAGCGGAGTTCCCCCCATTTAAAAGTCAGCAGCTACAAAAAGTGTAGCTGCTGACTTTTACTTTCAAATTTTTTTATTTGTTTCAAAGGAAAAATATAATCCATACAATAGAGCACAACAACCTGTCGTCTCACATATATATGCAGAACATGGAAAACAAGTAAGTAAGAACAGGCTAACAGCATAAGCCGGAGGCTATACATTGCGAATTGTAAGGCATTAGTAATATTAACAACAAATGAGATGAAAGTGAGAGGAGTTCTTCTTGTCTGGAACGGAATGACATGACAATTGAAGGAAGCCTAGGAAATATGGACCAGATGCCACCCAGTACCCCCGACACCCCAATTGGGAACACGCTGTGTCGAGGGCAATAGGCGCCCACAAAATATGAACATAAGAGGGAAGAAAGGGAAGGGAGTTGTCAATCCAATATCAGAAAACTCCTGTTTTACCAGACGGTCAGCCTCTAGGCCTAACTGAGGGTCCTCTGTTGGGAGAAGCAAATCAGAGCACATTGCATCAGATTCTTTATGTCAACCAATAAACAGAGCCTAGGCAACATTTATACAAACTTTTATACCTTTCCGGACTAGCTTAAGTCCATAGTATGGAAACCAAGAGAACATATGCGAACAAGAGGAAAGAAAAGGGAGAGGTAAAGACAAAGAAAGAGGAGGGAGATAGAGGGGGGAAGGGGTGAAGAGAGCGTCACTACTTGCATCAAGATCATTAAGAGCAGTTCATACATATGGGAAGTTGGTTAGGCCCATTATTCGGGCCCAGGGTTCCCAGGTGGCTACAAACCTATCAGATGTGTCCTCCAACACACTAGCAATCTTCTCCTGAGACATGATCCAGGAGATCTTATTCTTGACTAGTGTGAAAGAGACCCCTGTTTTCTTCCAATTCTTGGCTATGGAGATTTTGGCTCCCAGCAGCACAAATTGGGTCAACCTGCAGGCGGGTTTAGAGAGGTGGGGAATTGGATCATTAAGGAGAGCCACCGTGGGAACTCTGGGGACTTTGGCACCAATCAATCTTTCAATCAGGTTAAATACTTTCTTCCAGAAGGGGCGGATTCTTGGGCATTCCCACCAAATGTGTGACATCGTCCCCGTAAGCATGCAGCCCCGGAAGCAGAGCGGACTGGCTGTTGGGAACATGTGAGCAACTCTGGCTGGCGTATAATACCATCTGTTAGTACTTTTGTCCCTGCTTCCATAAGGTTTGTATTGAGCAGACCCCGAAAGGATCTAGCCCCTATTGAGTGCCATTTATCCAAGGACCATTGGAATGAGAAATCAGTTTCCCAGGCGACCATATAGGGCGCCTTTGTTTTGGGGGTGGTGAGAGACGTGTAGACTAAGGAAATCCCCCCCTTCTGGTCCATGGCTTGACCACACCAAAGTTCGTATTCTGTAAAGAGCGGGGGGTTTGATTCTCCTTTGCAAAGGGAGTGTAGAAAATGTTGAATTTGATGGAACCGATAAATTTCGGTCTTAGGCAGGCTTAATTTCTTGATACAAAATTGCAAGGTAATAGGTCCTGTGGCTGTGAAAAAGTGTCCTATCCTGTAGAGACCCTTATCAACCCACCATTTGAAGGCAAGTACATTGTAACCTGGAGGGAAGCGAGGATTATTGAAAATATGAGTTAAAGGTTTAATTGCTGAGACCAAGGAGGT
The DNA here is from genome assembly GCF_037356315.1 of Lithobates pipiens. Classification (NCBI taxonomy): domain Eukaryota; kingdom Metazoa; phylum Chordata; class Amphibia; order Anura; family Ranidae; genus Lithobates; species Lithobates pipiens. The sequence continues at coordinate 262,916,366 of NW_027507790.1, read as the reverse complement.
AGAGTAGCGCAGGGAATCCCATAGTTTAAATGAGTGGGAGAGAGTAGGGGACAAGATAGCGGGTCTATTTTTCTGAGAGGTCCATAGTAAAAAGTCAAGGGTAAAAGTGGGGACAGCCTGATTCTCAATATGGATCCAGTCTGGCTTCTCGTACTTTGAGTAAATTACGGATAACTGTGTTAGCCTAGCTGCTTGGTAATAACGGAATAGAAGTGGGAGGCCTAAACCACCCTTCTTCCTGTGAGCGAAGAGGGTATTGCGGGTTAGTCTATAGCCTTTCCTACCCCAAATGAATTTTAGGATTTTGTTTTGGAAGTTTGAGAGGTGAACCCTACGAATGGGGATTGGAAGGGATCTAAACAAATAAAGTAATCTGGGTAATAGAGTCATTTTGATAGCGTGTATCCTACCTAGCCATGATATGGGCAGATGGGACCACTTTTGTAAATCTGCTTCTAGAGTACGATACATCCGGGGATAATTATGACTGTATAAGGTCTCCACCTTAGCTGTGAGGTTTATACCTAGGTATCTGATGGAGGATTCGCTCCATTGGAAATTGAAGTTCTGCTTTAACAGTTCGACAGTGGGGGGAGTTAGAGAGACGTTGAGAGCCTGGGACTTACTGTAGTTCACTTGAAGACCCGACATCTTGGAGAAGGATTCTAGTACAGCGTTTAAATTGGGTAAGGAAGTTATGGGAGAAGTGATGTAGAGCATGATATCGTCCGCAAATAGGGCACACTTGTGGACACGAGAACCGCATACCACCCCTTTTATGTCTTGGTTTTGTCTAATAGCTATAGCGAGGGTCTCGATTGCCATCGCAAAAATTAAAGGGGACAATGGGCATCCTTGCCTAGTTCCTTGTCTTATGGGAATGGGTTTGGAGTAGAAGCCCTGTATGCGGATTCTCGCTGAAGGGGTTGAGTATAGGGCCTGTATTAAGCCAGTAAAGCGTTGCCCAAAGCCCCATTTGCGGAGGATAGCGAATATATAAGGCCAGGAGACCGAGTCAAAGGCCTTCTGTAGGTCAAGCGAGAGAAGCATACCCGATTGTTGGGGTCCACCCGCCCAGTTTGTTTGGAGAATGGACATAATATCTATGGTTCTTCTTATCTGGTCTGGGCCTTGTCTACCAGGAATGAAACCCACCTGATCCTTGTGTATATACACATTAATGAATTCTGCCAACCTGGAGGAGAGGATTTTGGTTAGTATTTTAATGTCACAGTTAATTAAAGAGATGGGGCGGTAATTTCCAACCTCTTCTGGGTTTTTATCAGGTTTTGGAATGACAGTTATAAGTGCTGCATTTAGGTGGGGATCAAGTGGGTTTCCCTTCGAGGCGTAGTTGAAGAATTTAGAGAGGTAAGGTGCTAAGGTTTCGGCAAACTTTTTGTAATAAGGATTGGACAGGCCATCCGGGCCAGGGGCCGATCCCGGTTTTAAGGTTTTAATTGCTGCTAAAACTTCTGCCGTTGTAAAAGGGGCTTCTAGGCTGTCTCTATGGCTCGAGGATAGTTGTGGGATCGGAAGGTCATTTAGGAAAGCGTCTATAGAGTGATCAGCAGGGGCTGGGGATGGAGCGTAAAGTTTATTGAAAAATTCTGCGAATTCCCGCAGTATCTTTGTAGGGTTAGCTGAGGGACCATGACCAGGGATTATAATCTTTGGAATAGCCTGTGTTTTGAGTCTGGGGGATAATTTATTGGCCAACATAGAGTCCATCTTATCACCTTGTGTATAGAATCTATTTTGAGACCATCTCATTTGTTTTTCGGCTTTAGCTGTCAGAGCTAGGTTCAGTTCGAGCCTGGCCCTGTCCAATTGAGGAAGTAAATTAAGGGACGGGTCTAGTTTGTGCCTGGTTTTTAGGGACACGTAGTCGTTCTCTAGTTTTTTGATTGCTGCCTCTCTCTCCTTTTTAATGGCTGCTGACAATCTGATAAGTTCTCCCCTTATAAAGGCTTTATGAGCCGCCCAAAGCGTTTCCGCTGAAACATCACTTCCATCGTTAAATTTAAAGTATTCCTTTAGGGAGTCAGAGAGCGCAGAGACTCGGACAGGGTCTGATAGTATGGACTCGTTCAGCCTCCATTGCTTCTGGCCCGCTCTATTGTATTGTGACCGGATGGTCATGACAACTAAAGAGTGGTCCGAAAGGGAGGAGTCAATAATTTTTGAATGAGTTATGGCCGGGATAACTGAAGATTTCACTAACAGGTGGTCAATTCTGGCATACGAATTATGGGGGTGTGAGAAGTGAGTATAGTCTCGTTTGGTGGGGTTTAGTTCTCTCCAGACATCAGCCAGGCCCTGGTCGTGTATTAATTTCACCAGTTTAAGGCTCTCATTAGAGGGGCGGGTAAGTTGGGAACCTGGGGGTCTAGTTTTGTCTAACCCCTGATCAAAGGCCACGTTAGAGTCTCCCCCGAGCATAAATGTTCCCTCTAAAAGGGGGGTAAGGTGCAGGATGAGTCTTCTGAAAAAGGCTGTTTGACCCTTATTAGGGGAGTAGTAGGAAATAAATGAGTAAAGGTGGCCATCTAGAGTGCCTTTCACTAGCAGATATCTGCCGTCAGGATCTTTAGTTTCGGATATTAATTGGAAATTGCAGGATTTAGCAAACACTATTGCTACCCCCTTGGTCTTGTTAGTTGCATTTGCTAGGTAGAATTTGTTGTAGTGGGAATGTAAGAAAGAGGGGTTATACGAACTGGGAAAGTGGGGAGAGTTTATACCTTGGACATTGTGCGAAGCTACCCTCCAGGTATGTTGTGTGTGGTCAGCCATGGGTCTCGCAATGGGGGGAACTACCTGTCAGCATATCACTCACCCACCCAAGGTGCCAAATCGGGCACCGTAGCCGGACAAATTGAGTACGTTGGTGTAATGTGAGAACCATTGTGATGTTGCCAACTTCCTTCAAGTCTGAAAAAGAGAATACAAGTGAGTGACGCTCTGGAAAGGGTGAGGGAAGAGAGGGAGTTGTATAGAAGAAGTAAGAAGAAAAGGAAGAGGAAACATCCCCCCCTGGTGTACAGAAGAGCAGGAGGGGAGGTAGGAGAACCACGGACATCTCACAGACCAGTGTGAGATACGTAGAAAAAAGAAATAATGCCAACCCTGGGGTTGGTCTTCCAACCTCACCGACCATTGATATGGTCGAGAAGGTAGGAGGAGGCGCATGTGGCTCACGCCGCGCCCCAGCACTTCTTAACCCGCTGGAAAAAAACAAGTGAAAAAACAATCATGCGCTTGTCAGCGGGTGTGTATAAAATAACACGTAAAGAGCCACCCGAGAGGCTTTAAGCCTCAAGTACTATAGTCTGGTGCACCACAATAGCGTAAAAAAAAAAAGGGAAAAAGAAAAATAAAAAGGGGGGGAAAAAAAGAAAAAAAAACAGGGGGTTTAAGGGGAACACAGGAGACGTCAATGCCTCCATTAAGGGAGGATTGGTGGACCTTTCAGTCCTCAAAGTTCAGGGAAAATTTTCTTCCTGGAGTGGAATCCTTTCTGAGAACCGCTTGGAAAGTCTTGGATGAGTCAGGGGGGACCGTGATTGGAAGATCTTCGGGATTTGGTTTTGCTCCAGAGTGGATTGGGAGATCCGGTAGGTGGAGGGCGTTTGTTGGAAGCGAAGATTGGAGCGGCAGTCTCCATTTCCATTTCCTGGGCTATGATGTTTAATTTCAGGAGTAATTTTTCACCTGCGTCGAAGGTAGAGAAGGAATAAGACCGGTCTTTAAGTGAAAATCGAACCGCAAATGGGAAGGCCCATTTATATTTGATGTCCTTTTGGGTCATGGCTGTCAGGAGCGGCTTCAGGGCTCTTCTCTTCTGGATGGTAGCCGGGGAAATGTCCGCAAATATTTGCACAGGGTATCCTTGACATGAGATCTGCGGTAGGGTTCTGGCTTGTTTCATCACCTCTTCCTTTACAGCATAGTATAGAGGTTTAGCAATGACGTCTCTGGGAGACCCATCCTTCCTGGGGGGTCCCATAGCTCTGTGGACTCTGTCTAGTTCCAGGCGGGCTGTTGGTATATTGGGGACTAGAGCTCGGATCAAGTCTTGTGTTGCCGTGGAAACATCTGTAATGGATTCTGGTAAGCCTCTAATTCTAAAGTTCAGTCTCCTGGATCTATTTTCCAGGTCGTCAATGCGTGAGAATGCTGTTTCTAATTGATCTTGCAGAGTTTGAATAAGCCCGGTGTTTTGGTGGGAGATGGCTACTGTTTGCTCAATTTTGTCTTCCATAGCATCCATCCTGGATCCTATGTTTTGCAAATCCGCCCTGATTTCGCCCGTGATGGCTGCAGCGTTAGCCGCCAGACCCCTATCTAGGAGTGTTGAGAACTTGAGGAATAGTTCTTCCATGGATGACTGAGTCATATGTGTAACTGGGCCCTGAGGGCCGGGGGTGGGTGAAGCAGGGGGGGCCGCCGGGGAGAGGGCCTGGTCACCAAAAGCTTGATTGAGTAGCGATTCTGTAGAGGTGGGAGAGGGGGTCCCCATGCTGTGAGGTCCTGCTGAGAAGTGAAGGATAGCCGGAGCTATGACTGATCTGTGGTCTGGAGTCAGCTCTAGGTGTTGAGGTGAGGGCTGAGTGGCGGTGGTCACCTTGGTGGCCATCTTGTGACTCCCTGACGGTGTGGTGGAGTTAAACTCCCCGTGTAAGTTCCTCCTGGCCCTCGTTTTAAGCATACAAGGTATGGTGGAAGGGATTGAGGATTACCTTCAGATGCAGTTTCTGAGCTCTTTGGTGCGGGGAGAACTTAACAGCACGAGCGCTTACAGTCCGGCGGCCATCTTGGTACACCCCGCGGAAACTGGATTCGGCCTCCACACAGCTTACACTCGTTCCGGATCGACGATTCGGTCTCCGGGTGATCCCCAAGGTATGTAGGGTCCGATGCACAGCGCGTGGAAACGGTAGCTTGGCTGGGTGGCCCGCTAGCAGTGCTGTAGAGACGGCGTGGCGCGGAGCTCCGGCTTACGCGGCCATCTTGGAACTCTCGCGCATGCGCCCGCTGCTGACTTTTAATAATCAGACACTCACCTGTCCTACTGTCCAGCGATGCGGGCGCATGAAGCTCCACTCTTCTCCCCCTGCTCTCTACGGTGCCAGCATTCTAACAGTGGGTGGCGGTTGTGGCTTCACAGCTGGGTGTGCACTGCGTATGCGCGAGATGCACTGTGAATGGCTGTGCAATCTTCTGGGACCTGTGATGTGCCCCAGAAGAATGCAGGGAGGGGGGAGAGGTGATCTTCCTTCCAGCGCCACGGCACCAGGGGAGGAAGTGGGAGCTGGGTGCCTGTAAGAACAGGGTACCCACTCCCTCCCCCCCCAAAAAAATGACATGCCAAATGTGGCATGTCAGAGGGTCACCAGCACTTAAAGCGGAAGTTCCATTTTTAGGTGGGCAGCATGTGCTTATTAGACATGTTTCATATGTTTCCTTACAAATTTGTTTTCGGAAGAAATTATGCATATTTGTTAATTTGGAAGCATTCAAATAAACGAAAGACTCTTTTGTCGAATGCACACGAAACCTTATTTTCAGAAAGGACGAAAATCCTAAAGATCGAAAGCCTGAAAGAACAAAAATCTAAAATAATGAAAATCCATAAGAAAGAAAATACGAAAATTAAATACGAAATATCGAAAAACAATTCAATCTACAGCTATTTTAGCAAACCGATTATATTCGGATAATTTTGTTTTTCATATTTTATATTATAATTCAATTATTAACTATTATTATATTTTTATTATTATTTATTACTATAAACTAGTAAATTATAGGTATTGGGATTTCCTTTCAAGATTTTGCTAAAGTAACTGATAGTGAAAGTAGTGAATACGAACGCATCTAAAATACGAATTATACGAAGTAACGAATGCCACATCTAAACGAATGGAACAAAATGAATACGAATAATCCGAAGTGATGATGTGTTGGTTGCTTTGTTGTATCTGTCTTTTTTCACATGACTTCAATTATTTCCTTTATCCTGTACTGCCACATGTTCAGTGCTTTAACCACTTCTGGACCGCCCATCGCCGTTATACGTTGGTATTTTGAAGAGGAATATCGTTGTTATGGCAGCTGTCATAAGCCTGGTATCCTCTTCTTCAGCGGGTGGTCTGCTTCAAGATAAAAGTGGTCTCTGCAGCGGATTCACTGCGAGATCACTTTTATCAGTGGCGGGAGAGGGGCCCCCCTCCCGCTGCGCTCCGATGCCCCCTCTTACCAGAGCTGTTGGTAGCGGCGAAGGCGATCAGATCCTTTACCTAGCCTGACATGAAGACGAGTGAGAGGAAGATAGCCCCCACCTGTCTTCATATCATTGCAGGGCGGAAGTGACATCAAAGCGTCACTTCCGCCCATAGCTCTTAAAGTGATTGTAAACCCTTACAAACCACTTTGACCTACAGGTAAGCCTAGATTAAGGCTTACCTGTAGGTCCAAGAAATATCTCCTAAACCTACACGGTTTAGGAGATATTTGCCGAAAGACAGGCACCACTGTCTACGGAACATGCGCCGTAGACAGCGGTGCGCAGGCGCACTGAGCACGCCGCTGTCAACGCCGATATGCCGCGAGTGGCGGCTCCTGTGCGCATGCGCGGGAGTGATATCATCGCGGCTTCGCCGAATGACAGCGGCAGAGCAGCAAGACCCACCGAGAAGATGGATGCGCCGAACTACAGGGGACAGCGGTGACTTCGCTGGCTCCTGTGTCAGGTAAGTGACACATAATGGACTACTATGCGATGCATAGTAGCCCATTATGCTTTACCTTTGCAGGGAATCATCAGGGTTTACTTCCTCTTTAAAGGGACTTTTTTTTGTATTTTTTTTTAAATGACAAGTTTATTTATTTTTTGTTTTTTTATTGCATTTTGGTGTAAATATGAGATATGAGGTCTTTTTGAGCCCAGATTTAAGAGGTCCTGTCATGCATTTTTTTCTATTACAAGGGACGTTTACATTCCTTGTAATAGGAATAAAAGTGACACAATTTATTTTATTTTTTTAACTACTTAACAACCGCCCTATAGCCGAATGACGGCTACAGGGTGGTTTCTTAACTCTGGGAGGCCATCATATGACGTCCTCCCAGAATTCCGCTCTCGCGCGCCCCCTGGGGTGCGCACTCGAGAGCATCCGTGACCACCGGGCCGTTTACCACGTGATCGCTCCGTCAAATGACGGAGTGATGACTTGTAAACAAACCGGCGTCATGTTATGACGCCGGTTCCTCCCTCCCCCTCTCTGTACCGATCGGAAAACAGCGGAGGGGGCAGAGATCGGTGTCAGCAGCGATGTGGGCTGCATCTGCAGTGCCCACATCGCTGCTCACCGAAAATTAACCCCTCAATTCCCTGCCAATACTCTGCAATACCCTGCCATTACTCTGCATTACTCTGCAATACCCTGCATTACTCTGCAATACTCTGCATTACTCTGCAATACTCTGCATTACTCTGCATTACACTGCAATACTCTGCATTACACTGCAGTACTCTGCATTACTCTGCATTACTCTGCAATACCCTGCAATACCCTGCAATACTCTGCAATACCCTGCAATACTCTGCATTACCCTGCAATACCCTGCAATACTCTGCATTACTCTGCAATACCCTGTAATACTCTGCAATACCCTGCAATACTCTGCATTACTCTGCAATACCCTGCAACACTCTGCAACACTCTGCAATACCCTGTAACACTCTGCAATACCCTGCAAAGCTCTTCAATGCTCTGCAACACCTGCCAATACCCTGCAACACTCTGCAATGTTCTGCAACACTCTGCAATGCTCTGCAACACCCACCAATAACCTGCCACACTCTGCAATGCTCTGCAACACCCGCCAATACCCTGCAACACTCTGCAATGCTCTGCAACACCTGCCAATACCCTGCAACACTCTGCAATGTTCTGCAACACTCTGCAATGCTCTGCAACACCCACCAATAACCTGCCACACTCTGCAATGCTCTGCAACACCCGCCAATACCCTGCAACACTCTGCAATGCTCTGCAACACCCGCCAATATCCTGCAATGCTCTGCAACGCAATACTCTGCAACGCCATACTCTGAGATACCCAGCCATACTCTGAGATACCCAGCCATACCCAGCCATAGTCGGTGATACCCTGCAATACCCAGCCATAGACACTCGCACCCCCCTTCCAGCCACCCTCTGGTGCTTCTACTGACTCGCCAATACGATCAAATCCAGAATCTTTTTTTTTTTTTTCAGGCTTCCCAGCTTACAGGTGAGATGTGGGGTCTTATTGACCCCATATCTCACTGTAAAGAGGACCTGTCATGCCATATTCCTATTACAAGGGATGTTTACATTCCTTGTAATAGGAATAAAAGTGATCAAAAAATTTACTTTTAGGGAAAAAAATGTCAAACTAAAATAAATAAAGTAAAATGAACAATAATTTTTTTTTTTTTTTTAAAGTGCCCCTGTCCCCATGTGCTCTCATGCAGAAGCGAACGCATACGTAAGTCCCGCCCACATATGAAAACGGTGTTCAAACCACACATGTGAGGCATCGCTGCGAATGTTAGAGCGAGAGCAATAATTCTAGCCCTAGACCTCCTCTGTAACTCAAAACATATAACCAGTAAAAAAAAATTTAATCATCGCCTATGGGTATTTTTAAGTAGCGACGTTTGGCGCCATTCCACGAGCCTGTGCAATTTTGAAGAGTGACATGTTAGGTATCTATTTACTCGGTGTAACTTCATCTTTCACATTATGCAAAAATTGGGCTAACTTTACTGTGTTTTTTTTTAAGCACAAAACTGTTTTTTTTCCAAAAAAAAAGCATTCGAAAAATTACTGTGCAAATACCGTGCGAGATAAAAAGTTGCAACGACCACCATTGTATTCTCCAGGGTGTTTGCTAAAAAAACATATATAATATTTTGGTATTCTATGTAATTTTCTAGCAAATAAATTATGATTTTTACATGTAGGAGAGAAATGTCAGAATTGTCCTGGGTGCTCCAGAACGCCTGATGGCGCTCCCTGCATGTTGGGCCTCTGTATGTGGCCACACTGTGTAAAAGTCTCACACATGTGGTGTCGCCGTATTCGGGAGTAATAGCAGAATGTGTTTTGGGGTGTAATTTGTGGTATGCATATGCTGTGTGTGAGAAATAAACTGATAATATGACAATTTTGTGAAAAAAAAAAAAAGTAAAAAAAATCTTGATTTTGCAAAGAATTGTGGGAAAAAATGACAACTTCAAAAAACTCATCATGCCTCTTACTAAATACCTTGGAATGTCTTCTTTCCAAAAAGGGGTCATTTGGGGGCTATTTGTACTTTTCTGGCATGTTAAGGTCTCAAGAATTGAAATAGGCCATCAGTACTAGGCTTGTGCAATTCGTTTCGTAACGAATCGAAATTTGGCCGAATTTTGCATCTTTCGGACATTCGGATGCATCCGAATGTCCGAATAAAAAAAATAACAAATTACAACGAATACGAAAGAAATATAACGAATGAATTCGAATGAATTCGACATGATTCGAAATAATTTCAACCGCATTCGAAATTATTTCAACATGATTCGACATTATTTCAACCTCATTCGAAAATATTTTGTGACCCGACTTTAGGGCCATGTATCTCGGGGTCACTTGGTGCTAGACACTTCAATTTGGATATGTTGTAGTGCTAGTATTATTGTGTTTGCATACCAAATTTGGGGTTTCTAGCTATAAGTGACCCCGAGATATGTGGCCCCAAAATCGGGTCGCAAAATGTTATTAGTTATTAGAGCAGAGAATGACATTTTGAATATTGAAATCATTTCGAATCCGGTAGAAATAGTTTCGAATTTGGTTGAAATATTTTCGAATGTAGCCGATTTTTCGAATTCGGTAGAAAACTAAACGAAATCCGAAAACGAATTTAAGGAAGTTAACGAATATAACTAAACGAAATTAATGAATTAACGAATTAAAACTAAACGAAACTAAACAAATTTTTTCCTTTTGCACATGTCTAGTCAGTACTTCAGGTGTGATCAATTTTCAGATATTGGCACCACAGCTTGTGGACTCTATAACTTTCACAAAGACCAAATAATATCCACCAATTTGTACTTATTTTTACCAAAAATATGTAGTAGTATAAATTTTGGCCAAAATGCATGAAGAAAAAATTACTAATCTGCTAAATTTTATAACAGAAACAAAGAAAAATTTTTTACAGAATTTTCTGTATTTTTTCTTTTATAGCACAAAAAATAAAAAAACGAGCAGTGATTAAATACCACCAAAAGAAAGCTCCACTTGTGTGAAAAAAAGGACAAAAATTTCATATAGGTCCAGTGTTGCATGACTGAGTAATTGTCATTCAAAATGTGAGAGCACCGAAAGCTGAAAATTTGTCTGGTTATTAAGGGTGTTTAAGTGCCCAGTGGTCAAGTGGTTAAAGAACAGTGTAAAAATAAAAATAAAGAAATGAGAAAAAAATTAAAAATTGTAAACGTCCTACCAAGCTTGCGTGCAGAAGCATACGCATACGTGAGTAGTGCCAGCATATGAAAACGGTGTTCAAACCACACATGTGTGGTATCACTGTAATCGGTAGAGCAAGAGCAATAATTCTAGCACTAAACCTCCTCTGTAACTCTAAACATGCAACCTGTAGAATTTTTTAAACACCGCCTATGGAGATTTTTAAGGGTAAAAGTTTGTCGCCATTCCACGAGCGGGCGCAATTTTGAAGCGTGACATGTTGGGTATCAATTTACTTGGCGTAACATTATCTTTCACAATATTAAAAAAAAAAAATGGGGCTAAATTTACTGTTGTCTTATTTTTTAAATCAAAAAGTATATTTTTCCAAAAGAAGTGCGCTTGTAAAGCCACTGCACAAATACGATGTGAAAGAAAGTATTGCAACATGTCGGCTCCCGTGTGCATGCGCGGGAGTGACGTCATCGCGGCTTCGCTGAATGACAGTGGCGGAGCTGCGAGACCCCACCAACAAGATGGATGCGGCGGACTACAGGGGACAGCGGCGACTTCGCTGGCTCCTGTGTCAGGTAAGTGACACATAATGGGCTACTATGTGATGCATAGTAGCCCATTATGCTTTGCCTTTGCAGGGAATGAAAGAGGAAGTAAACCCATCAGGGTTTACTTCCTCTTTAAGTGTTGCTTGACTTCTCATCCTTTTATTCAGAGCCACACTTAGGCATGCAGGGGCTATTTGTAACTTTATGCATTGACAAAAACTGTAATTCTCAAGTGGAATCTCTCATTTATAAATGCAGATTGCTGCAGCCAATTCTCACACAGATATAATATGTATATGGTCTCCCTTCAAACCATCTCTTCTCTATTCAAGTGTGTTTCCAATTTTCCCCCAGGGGTGGATACTTGGAGTGAATTGAGATATAAACCACCATCCTATTCTTTCATTATGTTATTATGAAGCCCATACATCATGCATCATATACTGTACACACGGCATATGAACGCTATACCCAAGAAAGTTCAGCTTCTTTATTTGAATTCTCTAAGCATCCACCCCGAGGGAAGCTTTGGATAGCATTTGAATAGAGGAGAGATGATTTTGAAAGAGACCATATGCATATCATATCTGTGTGAGAATTGGCTGGAGTAATCTGTATTAGTAAATGAGAGTTTCCACCTGAGAATTCCATCTACAGTTTTTGTCAATGAATAAAGTTGCAAATAGCTTATATGAGCTTAGATGCCGTTTTGAATACGAGAGAGTAATGTCACCAGCACACCAAGATCTCCAAAAATGGATCCAAAGCTTTAATCAGTGATCGCATCATTACAGCAGAAACCAAAGTTTCGGAACCACGTACTCCTTCATCAGGCATGTGACGAAAGACTGATGAAGGGGTCCTACGTGGCTTTGAAACGTTGCTGTCAGAAACTATTAAATCAGACCGAGACAGAAGTACAGTTAAATCACATTTGTTCCCTTCACAATAACAAACAAACAAACAAATAACACAATAACAAACAAAAAAATCAGTGGAGATAATGGACACCATTGACGAGTACCTCATCAATGGTGTCCATTATCTCCAATGATTTTTTATTTTTTTTTAAACTATAATTATATTTATTTTCATACACAACAAACAATACAGAAAACAAACTGGAGATAAAGCGAACATCGCTTAAACCATTACATAATCTGGTAAACTGGCATACATTTATTGAATATGTGACAACCTAAAGGTTCAATGTCCATTCTGCTTAATTGGAGTCAAGGAATGAGCAAGGGGCTTCATTTATTCTTACAAGAAGTCGTGGTATGGTACTTTCGGAGCTGACCCAAGAGCCCCAAATCTTAAGGAATTTTTTTGGGCATCCTCTGGCCTCATACGTCAACTTATATAATGGTATTGCACGATTAAGGGTAGTGATCCAAAAGGCTAAGGTGGGTGGGGATTGAGTCTTCCAGTGGATAGTTATCGATTTCTTGACATAGAACAATACTATGCGCAGAAAGGTTTGTACAATTTTAGATATACCTTCATCATATCTCCATTGATTTTTAATTTACTCATGGAGCCTATGGCCGCATACATTCACCAATACCCGGATATCACAGGTTTTGCAATCAATGGCAGGATGCATACCATCAGCTTGTTTGCTGATGATATAATCTTGATGCTCATCAATGTCGCATCTTCCTTGGCTTCGGTACACCAAGCTTTGCAAATGTTCAACTCATTATCCTATTATAAAGTTAATGAATCCAAATCATATCTGCTGGGAATGAAGTAAAGAAGAGTATTAACAATGAATTCCTCTATACTTGGAAGGACAAAGGGATAACATACCTGGGTATTACCCTTGCCCCCCAAGTAATCGATCATGTTAAAGAAAAAACAAAACTTCCTGCACTCCATACATTCCAAATTAGATAACTTAGTTAAACATGAATTATCCTGGACAGGTAGGCTGGCTGCATTCAAAATGCTAATTCTTCCTCAACTCCTATATTTATTCAGAACACTGCCTATTCCAGTCCCGAATTCTTTTTTCTCACAAATACAATTACTAATAAACAGATATTTATGGAAGGGGAAAAAAGCATGCTGCGCTTTTAGCAGGCTCACACGGGCTAAAAAGGCAGGAGGTATAGGTCACACACACACAAAAGACTATTACACAGCTACCATATTAGCCCAACTAAGGGGATGGTTTACCACACACCACACCATCATTACTAGGGGCTGAACTTGAACAATACCAGGTCACCGGGGGTAACCTCTATAATTATCTTATAACCAGCATCTTTCGCTCATCCACCCCTGCCACAGTAGCGCCCAAGTACAAGCTTCCATAGAAGCTTGGAAATATCTCCAGAAATCCAATTGTCCCATGGGTACACTTGCACCCCTCAAATTCCCAATAACAGCACTTTCACTCCTACCGTAATTCCCGACATATCCTTAACCAATTGGATCACTTCTAGAATGCTTCTTTTGGAAGACTTATTTGTAGGCCCAGCACTAAAAATGTTTTTGATCATTACAACTGGAATATTCTATCCCCAAAACAGAATTTTATAAATATATTCAAATATCCCATCTCCTGAAACATAATAACAAACTAATCACATACCTACCCTGACAGTTAGTCTTATTCTATACGTCCAACACCACGAAAGCGAAAGGTACATCATTAATATATAATTGCCTCCAGAGCAAACAAATATTCAGTAAGACACCTAACATTCAGGCCTGGTAAAAAGACTAGTGTAAGGATTACAAAGTGGGCCAATAGGAGAAAGCACTCAGTGTTACATTTGCATCTACAAGAAGTGTCAAACTATGGGAACTGTACCAAAAAATGATGTTGAGCTGGTACCTCACCGCATACCGATTATCAAAATTCACTCCTGGACTATCCTTGAAGTGCTGGAGGGAATGTGGAGAAGTGGGGACTCTACCACACATATTGTGGCTTTGTCCATGTATCCAAAACTACTGGACTGGTATCTTTATCTTAATTGGACAGGTCACAGGAATAAAACTTGGGCTTTCCCAAGGCATGGCACTTCTTTCCCCTTGGTATAGATCTAGTCCCAGCTAGAATGAGAACAATAGTTTCTCACATACTCCTAGCAGCTCGACTTACATTGGTCAGGCATTGGAGAGACAGAACACCTCCCGGCTTGTACATATGAGATACAATTTGCATTTAGTACTGGTAAACACAAAACTACCAGTGAACTCTGGAGTCCCTGGAAGATGTGGTATTCACAGTATAGGGGATCATATACTTCCAATAAGTAGGTAGTACGGTTAGTTGAGATATGAGCTTAAAATCTTAAAACTGGTGGCTTAACCATTAGAATAGGTTAACTGAAACGCAATCACTTTTCTTTTCATGTTTTATGTTATTTAATTCTTCTCTTTCTTACTGTTCATTTTGTTTGTTAATAAGCATATTGTGGACTAGAATGTAATTGACACCATTTGGTTTAACATCTCTAAGCCCTTGTACACACGGTCGGACATTCCAACAACCAAATCCGTTGGATTTTGTCCAACGGATTTTGTCCGACGGATTTTGTCAGAAACTGTTGCATACACACAGTCGGACAAAGTTGTCAGAAAATCCGATCGTACTTAACCTGATGACATTATTTCGTTAGGACGGGACTACGTTCAGTCTAGTAGCCAATAGCTTTGGTCTATGAATTTGATCTGTGCATGCGTGGCACTTTGTCCGATCGGAATTCTCTACACATGATCGGACAAAGTCTGATCGGATCATGTTGTCGGAAAATTTTATAGCCCATCTGGAAAACTTGGTCCGTCGGATACTCCGACGGAAACAGTCCGATGGAGCCCACACACTGTCGGATTATCCGACAACACAGTCCTATCGGACATTGTCCATTGGAATGTTCGACCGTGTGTACAAGGGCTAAAAGTACTCCTGAGTGCAGGATACAGAGCTAAGAGATATTTATAAGGGTTATATTGTTCAAACAATGTACCACACTGGTTTTGTACTGTTGGCAGATGATACTGCTCGTTATATCCAAAATCTGTTTTGTACTCTATTTTATATGAACATTAATAAAAACATATTGAAATTAAATCACATTTGTTTAATAATAAAAGTAAAAAGAACAAACGTAGTCAAAACATAGCCAAAGTTCAGTAACCGGAACAAATAGTCAGCCAAGCCAGAAGTCAGGGATCAATGTAGTGGAACAGCAAGCAGGATCTCTAGCCAGAAGGGATGTCAGCAAAGCAAGTGTTTAAACAGGAATGTAGGAGATAGGCTCTGTGATGTTGACCAAGGTTAAGGCTAAGATCATTTGGCCTGGGAGGTTTAGGTAGGCAGGACTGACGAGCAGGATATCATCAGCAGCTGAGTAACTGTGGAGAGGTAGGAGCTGGCAATTACCCAACAGGTGAGCAGCCAGCTCTGAGAAGGAAGGGCTGAGCCCAGTGCTGACAGTTGCTTTCTGTTGTAATAATGTGACGAATGATCAAAGCTTTGGACCCATTTTTGGAGATCTTGGTGTGCTGGTGACATTACTCTCTGTGACTATACATGGTTCCAGCCAGTGGTCGCTTCAGCACCCACTTACAAATACAGCCATCTTTACAGGAATATGCACGTTGGGAATAGTGCATTGGAGTTTTGAATATGAGGACTTATGCATTCAGGTTTCAATGCACAGAACATGTGGCTGTATAGGATAACGAATGTGATGGAGAATCCAGGTATGGCACTGCCACTGGTGAATTTGGGGTAGCTAAGATGTTGTGTGCATTAAGTTTTGTTGGGTGGGATGTGGCTTTCCATTATTAGCAGAACACCCGCCATTCTGTTTTTCTTTATTAGGAAGTAATTTACTAAATATTCACCTGATTAATTCAGTACTATGGCTGCAGTGTATGTATACACACCAATACACTTATAAGCAGCCTTAAACGTTCATCAACTGCTGATCATTACAAAGGATAAAAGAGTCCAAATGCATTTATTAGATTACACTAAAAATATCAAACACATTTCAGGAGTCAGAAAAAAAACTCCCAGATCATCAGGACTATGTAGGGAAGCTAATTGTTGGATTAGAAGAGTTACTGGCCATCATTATCTGCGTGAGCAAACCTGATCTTGGAATAAAAGGATATTGGCCATCCTGTATTGAAATTGAGGCTTTGTTTCAGCCGGGCAGCTATTTGAAACTGTAATTTAAGCTTGGTTATTGGTCCGTTGGCCATTTTGATGTTGGAAATCAGGCTGAGTCACTTCTGGTCTGCTGGCCATTTTGACTTACAAGTGAGGCTTGGTGGTCTCAGTTTCTGGTCGCACGGCTATTTTTATGTACAAACGAGGCTTGGGCATACTCGTCTGCCATTTATGAATACATGAAGGTTTGGAAGTTAGTAATTATGGGGTCACCTCCCTTATTGAATGGATATAAATACAGGCGTGAGGACTCACATACCACCTATGTCCCCTAAGATGCCAGTTATAACAAAACATGCTTGGAGGAGCTAACACACGCAACATCCCCATGTATCACGTACCTGATGCTGGAGGCCAATGACAAGGGCTTCCCTTGTGGGTAAGTAATATATATATATATATATATATATATATATATATATATATATATATTTTTTTTTTTTTACTAGTAATGGCAGTGATACGTGACTTATAGCGGGAATGCGATATTGCGGTGAACAAATTGGGCACTAACTGACACTTTTGACACTTTTTTGGGGAACCAGTGACAATAATACAGTGATAAGTGCTAAATATGTGCACTGTCTCTGTACGAATACCATTGGCTGGGAAGGGGGTAAACATATAAGGTGATCAAAGAGTTAACTGTGTGCCTAGCTAATGTTTGTGTAGTGTGGGAGGTGCTTTTATTAGGGGAAGGCATGGATCCGTGTCCCTCTGTACAGACAGAACGACAATCTGCCTTGTTTACATGGGCAGACTGCCGTTCTGCCTGTGTAACGAACGATCAGCGGGTGCCAGCAGACATCCACAAAGGCATGCTAAATGGCTCCCGCTGTATAGAATCAGAGCAGGAGCGAGCCTTCGGTGGCGCAGACTCAAGCCCACTGCATGGAAGTGCAGGATCACGTATGTATACCTGATTCTGCACAAAGAGACCATCCTGTAGCAGTAAAACTGCTATAGGACAGTCAGCAAGTTGTTATACTTACCTGCTCTGTGTAGTGGTTTTGCACAGAGCAGCCCCGATCCTCCTCTTCTCAGGTCCTTCGCCAGTGCTCCTTGGCCTCTACCCCCTCACCCAAGCCTGTAAGAGTGGGGAGAGGGGAGAAGGACTGCTGCAGGCATGCACAGCACTGGAACAAGATCGGGCTTATGCAAGCATTTAGGGGAGGATCTGCACATAGAATGCATTAAGGTAAAAAACCTTTTATCTGAGCCAACACATTCATGCAACTGTGAGGTTCTATATTGACAGCCAGTTCACTGCACGCTCCAAGCACAATGACCAAGCTTTCACTTGGACTTGTCTTCAGAAGCCAATAAGATGGGCTCCCAATCATGTGGCCTCTGTGGCAGCCAATCACAGTGATTACTTAGTTCGAGAGGTCACCTCAATTTCTCACTTGGTCTTATTATCAGAAGCCAGTGGGATGGGCTCATATTCATGTGACCTCTGTGGCAGCCAATCACAGTGATCAGTTGATCGAGAGGTTACCTCTGTCTCTCACTTGGTATTGTCATCAGAAGCCAGTGGAATGGGCTCCCAATCATGTGGCCTCTGTGGAAGCCAATCACAGTGATCACTTGATCGAGAGGTTACTTTTGTCTCTCACTTGGTCTTGTCATCAGAAGCCAGTGGGATGGACTCCAAATCATGTGGCCTCTGTGGCAGCCAATCACAGTGATCATTTGATTCAGAGGTCACCTCTGTCTCTGTCAGAAACCATGAATCAGACCGAGACAGAAGTACAGTTAATCACACTTGTTTAATAATAATAGAAAGGTAAACAGAGTAAGCGTAGTCAATACATAGCCAGAGTTCAGTATCCAGATCTGGCAGTCAGTCAATTCCAATGTCAGGGAGCCAGAGATCAACGTAGTAGTACAGCAAGCAGGATCAGGAGCTAGAAGGGACATCAGCCGAGCAAGTCTTTAACAGGAACGCAGGAGAAAAGTCTCTGAAATGTAACCAAAGGTGAAGGCAGAGATGAAGTGAGCGGGACAGCTTTAAGTATGCAGGACTGACGAGCAGATCAACAACAGCTGAGTCACTGTGGAGAGAAAGGAGCTGGCAATTAGCCAACAGATGAGCGGCCAGCTCAGAGAAGGAAGGGCTGAGCCCAACCTTGACAGTCTCTCGCTTAGTCTTGTCATCAGAAGCCAATAAGATGGGCTCCCAATCATGTGGTTTCTGGGGCAGCCAATCATAGTGATCACTTGATCAAGAGGTCACCTCTGTCTCTCACTTAGTCTTCTCATCAGAAGCCAGTGGGATAGG
The DNA here is from genome assembly GCF_037356315.1 of Lithobates pipiens. Taxonomy (NCBI): domain Eukaryota; kingdom Metazoa; phylum Chordata; class Amphibia; order Anura; family Ranidae; genus Lithobates; species Lithobates pipiens. Next base: position 262,897,814 of record NW_027507790.1, on the reverse strand, counting down.
CTTCCAATCATGTGGCCTCTGTGGCAGCCAATCACAGTGATCACTTGATCGAGAGGTCACCTCTGACTCTTACTTAGTCTTGTCATCAGAAGCCAGTGGGGTAGACTCCCAATAATGTGGTCTCTGTGGCAGCCAATCACAGTGATCACTTGATCAAGAGGTCACTTCTGTCTCTTGGCAATAACACACACTTTAAAGGGACGCTGGGAGGCAGTCAAGAGGTTAAAGTGAGCACAGATTCCCTTATAAAAAAAAAAGTTATTGATTTACAGAATATATGTAAAAAAATGGTATATTCGTGAAAGGGCAAACCTTCTGTGGTTATTTAGACTACATAACTGTAATTGAAAATGTGATAATAATTCAAATAAATCCCCCAAGTATTTAAATAATAAAACGTATTTGCCAAATGTTATGTTTTCCCCGTTGGTCTGGCATTAGTCATATTTTGGATTGATCAAATAGAAAACGCATAAAGTTCTAAAGGTTTTTGAGGTTAAATTATGTTTTCAAATCCAGAGGGCATAATTTGGCGTGTCATGATTTAGGCTATTTTCAATTACTTTTACAACTGTATCCCCACATAATAGCACAATGTCATCTGCATATAGATAGACTTTGGAGATTCTGTGCGTATTTTTGTAGGTCATTAATATAAGAAAGAAGAAGAATAGTTCCCTAGGCGGAATCTTGCAGCATAGCCTTGTTAATTGTCCTTGTATCAGACAGACATTCATTACCAGCTTTCCTTGGCAAGTGATATGATTTGATTGCTTTATTTCATGGTTGAATCTAAAGAAGCCATATTTTACCAAATGCCATAGTCAAAATTTGAATTTTCTAAGGGCAACGCCAGCCAAACAGCTAGGCACACAGTCCAAAGAACTCTCTAGGAAGTATTTCATATGCCTTAAAGTGTATGCACACCCAAACAATGAACATTTCTTATTTGGTCATTTCTTCTCTGATAAATATATCAATGGAAGTATTTTGTTATATCTGTTCAATAAGTATGAAAAAAATATCTGTTGATCCTGCCAGAAATCTTGTCATTTGATAGCTCCCCGTGCTTTCTGCCTGTGTTGCTAAACCCTTTTTGTGGACTACAAACCACCTCTCCCCCTTTTTAGAAGAGCAGAGGGAGAGGTCTTTGTAGTCCTCTTCTGGGGTAACACCACTGCTTCTAAATAAATGCAGTAAAATAGGTAAGCATTGTCACCCCAGGACAGGAAGCGTGTGACTGGTTGGGTCATCACATGAATATAAAGAGAGGCCAGTGGGAGGATTACAATCTTGGAAAATGTTTGATTGTTGAAGAAAAACAGCAGGCCTTACCTAATTAGAAGTCAGGGGTTAGGCGACAGGGGAAGAATCTGGGGTAGCACTTGCAAGGGTTGCTGGCAATTCTTTCAAAGGAGAAGGTTGTCCCACCCTCCCTAGTGTATTGGTGGTCATCAGATTTATAGGTGATTGTCTCAGCAGCTTGGCAGGTTGGTGGATCTTTGGGGGGGTCTATGAAAATGTGAAATGGTTACAAAGTGGGGGTGGCCATCTGGGCTCCTCATTGGTGTCAGTTGTTTACTGGAGCTCTGTACCTGTGGAAATTAGAAATATTCATCTCTGAACCTGTCCTCAAGCAACTAGGCCTGCATGGGTTTACTCTGGTTTTCTCCCATACTCCAAAGACATGCTAGTAGGTTAATTGGCTCGAGTCTAAATTGGCCCTAGTGTCACAGATCAGCTGCAGAGCTGATCTGTGTTTCACCTTTACTGCTGTAGGTCGGCTGGCACCTGTTGTTCCACTAGCTGGTGTTCAGCTCTGTGCACTCAGCAGCTATGAGTGTCGCCTCCCCTCACCTGTTGCCTAATATATGATTTCCTGCTACTTCCTGTCCAGCCCCTCATGTGTTTCTCTATTTAAATCCCTTTCAAACCAGCTACTGGTTGCTTGAGCAACATTTGTTTCTGAGCTCCCTTTGTGTAACCTGTTTTACCTGACCTCTTGTGAACTGATCTCTTGTGTACCGACCCGGCTTGTTCTGATTACGCTGTCTGCAGCCCGCCCTGACCTTGGCTTACTATCTGGCTCTCCTTTGCTTCATCCATCCATCCTTGTCTAACAGTGTCTTCTGGTACTAGCGAGCGGGGTGAACCCGGGGGTCGTGACCTGGGGTCAGCATGCAGCTAAGCCCAAACCCTTGTGAGGGGGTCCCTGGCAGAATACCAGCTGCCCCTTAGACTCCACACCCTGGGGATCCCATGTCACCTGCTCACCTGTGGGTTCACTGAAAGTAGTACCGTGACAGTTTGGTCAAGCCATGAGCGCCTCTGAGAACTGAGGATCAAATGCAACATCTAGTTCAGAGACTTAACTCCCAGCAAACAAATCAAGAGAAAATAATGCTGGCCCATCTGGATTGTCTGCAACTAACTGCAACTTCAGCTCCTCCCGTTCCTGCTCCTGCTTCAGTTGCTCCTATCTTACCTGCTACACCTGGCAATCCCTGCCTGCATCTGCCATCACTACCTCATTTTTCTGGCGACCCTAAGGCTTGTCGGGGCTTCATTAATCAGTGTTCCATCCACTTTGAACTTTCCAGGCACCATCTTCTAACTGATCACACACAAATCGCATATATCATCTCTCTCCTCTCCGATGATGCTCTAGCTTGGGGCTCTCCACTCTGGGAATCACACGATTCTATCACCTCTGACCTCCAGCTCTTTTTGGATGCATTCCAGAAAACTTTTGATGAGCCCGGCAGAGTATCTTCGGCTGCTGGAGTCCTCCATGTCAGCAACAATGTATTTCCAAGGTGCTACCTCCTTCCATTCCTTTTGCTGAGACCTCCAAAACGCCCATGTTGCCTGCCCAAAATCAGTCCTTCCGAGATGTTTTCTGCAAAAAGTCCACTGATTGCCTTCCTCCTCACAGAGGCTTTGACTGCTCCATTGATCTTTTACCTGGAACCTCTCCTCCCCGAGGCCAAGTCTACCCTCTATCTATCCCCGAGACACAAGCCATGTCTGAATACATTTGGGAAAACCTGCAAAAGGGTTTCATCAGGAAATCTAACTCACCTGCCGGAGCCGGGTTCTTCTTTCTAGCGAAAAAAGATGGTTCACTCTGTCCATGCATCGACTACAGGGGTCTTAACGCCATCACCGTGATAAACTGATACCCTCTTCCTTTAATTTCAGAACTCTTTGACAGACTGTGAGGTTCTCCAGTTTTTACTAAACTGGATTTTAGAGGGGCCTACAATTTAATAAGAATCCGGGAATGAGACAAATGGATGACTGCCTTTAACACCAGGGACGGACATTATGAGTATCTTGTGATGCCCTTTGGCTTATGCAATGCCCCAGCGGTCTTCCAAAATGTTGTTAATGAGATCTTTTGCAACCTTCTGTATGTCTGTGTTATTTTATATCTAGATGACTTATTTTCTCACCAGACTTACTTACCTATCGTCTTCATGTGAAAGCTGTGCTACAGCGTCTATGGGACAATTGTCTATATGCAAAATTGGAGAAATGTCTATTTGAACAAGCACAAGTTCCATTTCTGGTCTACATAATCTCATCACAAGGCCTCCTCATGGATCCAGCCAAACTTCAGGCCATCTCCCAGTGGCCCCAGCCCTCTGGTCTTAACCACTTTCAGACCGGACCATTTTGCTGGTAAATGACCAGAGGTCTTTTTACACTTTGGCACTGCGCTGCTTTAACTGGTAATTGCGCGGTCATGCAATGTTGTACCCAAACAAAATTTGCGTCCTTTTCTTCCCACAAATAGAGCTTTCTTTTGATGGTATTTGATTGCCTCTGCGATTTTTATTTTTTGCGATATAAACGTAAAAAGACCGCAAATTTTGAAAAAAAATGATATTTTCTACTTTTTGTTATTAGAAAAATCCAATAAACTCAATTTTAGTCATACATTTAGGACAAAATGTATTCAGCCACATGTCTTTGGTAAAAAAAAAGTCAATAATTGTATATTTATTGGTTTGCGCAAAAGTTGTCACATCTACAAACTAAGGTACGTTTTCTGGAATTTACGCAGCTTTTAGTTTACGACTGCCTATCTCATTTCTTGAGGTGCTAAAATGACAGGGCAGTACAAAACCCCCCCAAATGACCCCATTTTGGAAAGTAGACCCCCTAAGGAAATTGATAAGAGGCATGTTGAGCCCATTGAATATTTTATTTTTTTGCCTCAAGCGATTGAATAATGACAAAAAAAAAATTTTTTTTTTTTTTTTACACAAAGTTGTCACTAAATGATATATTGCTCACACATGCTATGGGCGTATGTGAAATGACACCCCAAAATAAATTCTGCTGCTTCTCCTGAGTACGGGGATACCACATATGTGGGACTTTTTGGGAGCCTAGCCGCGTACAGGGCCCCGAAAACCAAGCACCGCCTTCAGGCTTTCTAAGGGCGTAAATTTTTGATTTCACGCCTCACTACCTATTACAGTTTTGAAGGCCATAAAATGCCAAGATGGCACAAAACCCCCACAAATGACCCCATTTTAGAAAGTAGACACCCCAAGCTATTTGCTGAGAGGCATGTTGAGTCCATGGAATATTTTATATTTTGCCACAAGTTGCGGGAAAATTACAAACTTTTTTTTTTTTTTTTTTTTTTTCACAAAGTTGTCACTAAATGATATATTGCTCATGCATGCCATGGGCATATGTGAAATGACACCCCAAAATAAATTCTGCTGCTTTTCCTGAGTACGGGGATACCACATATGTGGGACTTTTTGGGAGCCTAGCCGCGTACGGGGCCCCGAAAACCAAGCACCGCCTTCAGGCTTTCTAAGGGCGTAATTTTTTGAGTTCACTTCTCACTACCTATTACAGTTTTGAAGGCCATAAAATGCCAAGATGGCACAAAACCCCCACAAATGACCCCATTTTAGAAAGTAGACACCCCAAGCTATTTGCTGAGAGGCATGTTGAGTCCATGGAATATTTTATATTTTGCCACAAGTTGCGGGAAAATTACAAACTTTTTTTTTTTTTCACAAAGTTGTCACTAAATGATATATTGCTCACGCATGCCATGGGCATATGTGAAATGACACCCCAAAATAAATTCTGCTGCTTCTCCTGAGTACGGGGATACCACATATGTGGGACTTTTTGGGAGCCTAGCCGCGTACGGGGCCCCAAAAACCAAGCACCGCCTTCAGGCTTTCTAAGGGCGTTACAGTTTTGAAGGCCATAAAATGCCAAGATGGCACAAACCCCCCCCCCCAAATGACCCCATTTTAGAAAGTAGACACCCCTAAATTTAGGGGTACACTAGTGAGACTAGGTAATAAATGGCGGGTGCCCTGAAACTATAAAAAAATAACTAACCAACCAGCGTCACCTGTAACAGTTATATGGTGATCACTGGTGAAAGGGTTAACTAGGGGGCAATCAGGGGGCTTTATGCGGTAGTATATGGGGGTCCCTGGCGCTATAAAAAGCTGCGGCGAACCTAAATACCTACCTGCCTAACTAGCGTCACCTGTGACACTAATACAGCGATCAGAAAAACGATCGCTTATTAGGCTGGGTTCACACTGGAGCGATGCGGGAACGCCACGAATGCGCGGCGGGTTCCCGCATCGCATGCCTCCCGGCGGCAGTTCACACTGCCCTATGCGAACTGCTGGGAGTGTCAGTGAAATGTTAATGACACCCCCAGATCAGTTCGCATATCGCAGTGCGATCTGCAAACTTGGATCGCATGGTGTGAACACCCATGCGATCCGATTCTGCTGCGGACCAAAAAAAGGGTCCCGTGCGAGTTTGCGGCGGGTGCGGCGGGTGCGACACGAATTCAGCCATACTATCTGTATAGCTGAACTCGAATCGCACAGAGATCGGATGTGATTTGCACTGCAGTGCGGTGCGAATCACATCCGTTCTCATAAACCGCTGCAATGTGAACCCAGCCTTAGTGACACTGGCGACGGGGGGTGATCACGGGGTTAAACCTTTATTGGGGGGGTTAGGGGGGTACCTTAGAACTAAAGGGGGCTAACCCTAACTGCCCTAACAGTTATTAGTCACAAATGACACCTGCCGGGTGATCAGGGGGTTAAACCTTTATTAGGTAATAAATGGCGGGTGCCCTGAAACTATAAAAAAATAACTAACCAACCAGCGTCACCTGTAACAGTTATATGGTGATCACTGGTGAAAGGGTTAACTAGGGGGCAATCAGGGGGCTTTATGCGGTAGTATATGGGGGTCCCTAGCGCTATAAAAAGCTGCGGCGAACCTAAATACCTACCTGCCTAACTAGCGTCACCTGTGACACTAATACGGCGATCAGAAAAATGATCGCTTATTAGGCTGGGTTCACACTGGAGCGATGCGGAAACGCCGCGAATCCGCGGCGGGTTCCCGCATCGCATGCCTCCCGGCGGCAGTTCACACTGCCCTATGCGAACTGCTGGGAGTGTCAGTGAAATGTTACTGACACCCCCAGATCAGTTCGCATATCGCAGTGCGATCTGCAAACTCGGATCGCATGGTGTGAACACCCATGCGATCCGATTCTGCTGCGGGCCAAAAAAAGGGTCCCGTGCGAATTTGCGGCGGGTGCGGCGGGTGTGGCGGGTGCGGCGGGTGCGGCGAATGGCTGAACTCGAATCGCACAGAGATCGGATGTGATTTGCACTGCAGTGCGGTGCGAATCACATTCGTTCTCATAAACCGCTGCAATGTGAACCCAGCCTTAGTGACACTGGCGACGGGGGGTGATCATGGGGTTAAACCTTTATTGGGGGGGTTAGGGGGGTACATTAGAACTAAAGGGGGCTAACCCTAACTGCCCTAACAGTTATTACAGTCACAAATGACACCAATGCAAAAAAAAAAAAAAAAAAAAAAAAAATGACATTGGTGTCACTGTGACTGGGGGGCAGGGGTAATTGGGGGGGTGATCGGGGGGTAAAGGGGGGGTGTGAGTGTGCCTGGCATGTTCTACTGTGTGTGGGATGTGTTGGTGCAACTCACTGATCCGCTCTCCTCCGTGTCGGAACGAAAAATACCGACACGGAGGAGAGAATACATCACTTCCTCTCCTGTGTTTACATTACAGGAGAGGAAGTGATGTCACCGGGGATTTCCATTCGTCGGGAGCGATCGCGAGGGGGTGGCCATGAATGAATGGCCGTCCCCTCGTCCGGGATCGCTCCCGAACGAAAACCGACCGCCGCAGGCACCGGGCGGGGGCCCGATCGGGCCCCCGACCCGCGGGAGGCAAAACACGTACATCTACGTGCTTATGCCTGCCCGTGCCATTCTGATGACGTAGATCGGCGTTAGGCGGTCGGCAAGTGGTTAAAGCCACCCAACGTTTTTTGGGCTTCACCAATTACTATCGCCAATTCATTTGTAACTACTCCACCTTGGTGGCCCCTATTACATCTCTCACCCGCAAAGGTGTCAATGCTCGACTCTGGTCCCCTGAAGCCATTGATGCTTTCCTCAAACTCAAGGCAGCCTTCCTCTACACCCCAATTCTTCTACGTCTGGACATTACTAAACTATTTTCTTTGGAGGTAGAGGCCTCTTAAGTGGGAGTCGGTGCTGTCCTACTCCAAGCTCAGCAGGGCAAGTCTCAGCCTTGCAGATTCTTTTCCAAGAAGTTTTCTGATGCGGAGAAGAACTATACCATTGGGGACCGTGAGCTACTCGCTATTATACTAGCTCTTCAAGAATGGTGACATCTTCTAGAGGGTTCTCCCCATTGTATTACCATCTATACTGATCGTAAAAATCTGCAGTATTTACAATCTGCGAAATGCTTGAACCCATGTCAAGCTCGCTGGGCCCTCTTTTTTGCCCGCATCAATTTTAACATTACTTTTCATCCAGGTGCCAAAAACCTTTGAGCCGTTGCCTTGTCCAGGTGGTTTGATGTCAATGATTCTGAGAATCACCTAGATCCTGGTCCCATCATCACTCCACATCGTATTCTAGCCACTACTCATCTCCAGTCTACGGAGCCTCCTCCAGGTAAAACTTTTGTAGTTCCTGCACTTCGTCCCAAACTCCCTTGCTTGGGCACATGACTCCAAGTTATACTTTTTCAGTGATCTTTTTCAGTGTCATTATTGGTGGCATTCTCTTCATAAGGATGTCAAGGAATACATTCAAGCTTGTACGGTTTGTTTACTATCCAAATCTTCCATGTCTGCCCCTGCTGGGTTGCTTTTGCCCTTACCAGTGCCCGATATACCTTGGCATTGTAATTCCATGCATTTTAACCCAGATCTGCCTCCCTCAACAGGTTATACAGTCATCTGGGTAGATACTCATCTAAGTCCACCATCTAGATCCTTTGCCTGGGTTGTTGTTGTCTGGGGGCAGGGGACTTCTAGTATAGTAGGCAAAACAAAAGTTTTCCTATGCAGAGGAGCTGCGTCTGCAACATTAGGGGTTAAAGTGATTGTAAACCTTTGTGTTTTATTTTTTTTAAATAACAAACATATCATACTTATCTCCACTGTGCAGCTCGTTTTACACAGAGAGGTCCTGATCATCCTCTTCTGTGGTCCCCCTGCGACTCTCGTGGCTCCTCCCCACATCAGAGGATTTGATTTGATTGACAGCAGCGGGAGTCAATGGCTGCGCTGCTATCAATCTATCCAATCAAGAGCCAGGACCCCGTGCAGAGAGGGACAGCGTGTCTCCACCGGGGGAATTACGAGACTCAGGTAAGTAAAACGGGGGGGGGGGGGGGGGGGTGTCACTGCCAGAAGTTTTTTCACCTTAATGCATAGGATGAAATAAGGTGAAAAATCACAAGGGATTACAACCCCTTTAACTGCTTATTTTGTCCAGGGGAGAGGAGAAAGTTTATACTCACCCAATCCTCCACTCCACCAGCAAACGACACTCCCCCATGATCCAGCAGTGGACTGCTCCTGGCATTCTCACATTCAGAATATGTCTATGTGCATGATGATGTCAGAAATAGTTCACTGCGCAAGACTACTAGACTGCGAGGAGGCAGGAGCCACAAGGACCGGTCTTGTGGGAGAAGGATCGGAGGATTAGATAAGTATATCTCTATTCTCCAACAATCACCAGACAAAAACACTTTGTTGGGCTTTATGGAAACCCCCTGGGGTCGCCTAGGTCAAAAAAACTTGTGTCCCCATTGGAAGATTTCCCCTCTATTGTTTTGGTGTGAACCTAAAATGTTTTTTTTATTTTATTTTCACTTTTGATAATAAAGGTGAACAGGACACATAGGGTGAATCTCCCTAATGGGGGCACAGAGGATAACCGCTACCCAGTTCTTCAACAATTTATTCAGAAAAGTTTCACTTGGAAATTGCTGCCATTAACCAGGGTGGGAAGGGTGAGTTTGACTAAATGACCTACCTCCCTATATTTCTTTATATTTTGCAATATACCCCTGTACCTATTCCTAATGCCTTTTTTGCCCAATCAGATCAAGCCATAACCTCATTTATTTGGGCAGGTTCCTTCGCTCATGTAGATGGTTCTACCTGACAGCTGTCTTTGTCCGAAGGGGGACTGGCACTGTCCTGTTTTAAGAAATATTTTTGTGCGGCTGCCTTTATCACTGTGAGATGGTGGTTTGCCTCACACCACTCCAACCCTGTAGTGAATTTAAAGGCAATGCTTCTCTGGTCCTATTCGCAGATTAGTAATTTGGTGTACAGAGGCCCATGTTACTGCTCCTATGAAAACGAGAGTAATAGTTTGGAGGCAGGCAACTGCATACCCCAGTGATCCTCAAACTGTTTCTCCTTATACTCCACTGTGGGGTAACCCCTCATTATGTCACTTGAGATCAGTGCCAGACCTGCAGGTTTGGGTCTGATATGGTATCAGGACTCTGTGGCACATCATGCCTGAAGGACACCTTCTTCCTTTTATGGAGATGAAGTGCCAATTTCAGCTTCTGTCCTGGATGTACTTCAGAGTTGTACAGCTTAGGCATGCTGTTTGCACGCAGTTTCCTGACCCTATCACCCTTAATTCCCATTCAGTTGAAAAACTTCTTACAGCTCAGAATATAGACAGAACGTTGTCGTGTATCTCTCTTGACTCCTCTAATGCCGCGTACACACGGTCGAACTGTTTGACGTACTTAGTCCGTTGAAACACATTTCAGCGGACAATCCGCTCGTGTGTGGGCTTCAGCGTGCAGTGCGGAGTACTAAGAATTTCGGTTTTTCCAAAAATCTGTCCGTCGTACTTTGGTTTCAGCGGACAATACGGTCGTCAGTATGCTAGTTCGACGGACTAAGAATGGCGCACGCCCAGAAAGGATTTACACGGTGGAAGGGTGCTTTGCTGTGTCTTGGACTTCCTATTTCTAGTCCCGTCGTACGTGCTGTACACGTCATCGCGCAAGCTTTCGACGGACTGTTTGTGTATCCGTGTGTGGTCAAGTCCGTTCAGTGGAAACTACGACGGATTGTCCGTCGGATTGTATGACGGACTAAGTACGCCATACAATCCGCTCGTGTGTACGCGGCATAAGATAAAGCTAGTGTATTAGGGTTGGCAGAGGCATATACCGAATTTAACAGATGAGGATTTGAGAGAGGGCCTTCAACAATATAGAAAATAGGAGTGTAGAAGTGGCGCTGTTCTGGTGTGGAGTGTTTTAAACCCCTGGCTTGTGAAGGATCCATAAATCTATAGAGTGAATTCCTGGTGTAATAACTGTGTAGATCAGCCTTTCCCAACCTTTTTACCCCAGGGGAACCCTTAAAATAATTTTCAGGTCTCGAGAACCCCTGATAAAACCCATTCATTGGGGGTCAGTGGGAACAATGCCCCTTACTTTGGTGGTCAGTGAGAAGAATGCAATTTTTTTACAGTGATGGTAAGAATGGCCCCCTTACAGAGAGCTATAAAGATCATTGGTGTCATACCACTGGCTCCTCCAAGTGGCATTGGCTCAGAAGTATGTAGGCACCATCAAACATGAGGTAAATCAGCCACGGCTCAAGGAACCCCTAGCCATCTCTGGAGGAACCCTAGGGTTCCACGGAACCCTGGTTGAGAATGGCTGGTGTATAGGGATGAGCTTCGTGTTCGAGTCGAACGTACGTTCGACTCGAACATTGGCTGTTCGGCCGTTCGGCGAATTCCGAACGTTTTGGCCGTTCGCGTCAAAATTCGAGTGACGCGCGCGCGGACCACAATGCACTGCGGACCCGGCGCATCACGGTAAACGGCCGCTCATAGCGGCCGTTTACCACGTGATTGCTCCGTCAAATGACAGAGTGATCACTTGGAAACAAACTGGCGTCATGTTATGACGCCTGTTCCTCCCTCCCCTTTCTGTACCGATCGGTACAGTGGAGGGGAAAGAGATCGGTGTCAGCAGCGATGTGGGCTGCATCTGCAGTGCCCACATCGCTGCTCACCGAATTTAACCCCTCAATTCCCTGCCAATACTCTGCAATACCAGTGCATACTCTGCAGTACCCTGCCATTACTCTGCAGTACCCCGCCATTACTCTGCAGTACCCCGCCATTACTCTGCAGTGCAGTACCCCGCCATTACTCTGCAGTGCAGTACCCTGCCATTACTCTGCAGTGCAGTACCCTGCCATTACTCTGCAGTACCCCGCCATTACTCTGCAGTACCCCGCCATTACTCTGCAGTGCAGTACCCCGCCATTACTCTGCAGTGCAGTAACCTGCCATTACTCTGCAGTACCCCCCATTACTATGCAGTAACCCCCATTACTCTGCAGTACCCCCCAATACTCTGCAGTACCCGCCATTACTCTGCAGTACCCCCAATACTCTGCAGTACCCTGCTATTACTCTGTAGTACTCCGCCAATACCCCGCCAATACTCTGTAATACCCTGCCATAAATTGCCATACCCAGCCATACTCAGAGATACCCAGCCATACTCGGTGATACCCTGAAATACCCAGCCATAGACGCCCCCCACCCCTCACCGCCCTCCGGTGCTTCTACCAACTCGCCAGTACGATCAAAGCCAGAATCTTTTTTTTATTTTTTATTTCAGGCATCCCAGCCTAGAGGTGAGATGTGGGGTCATATTGACCCCCCAGATTTCACTGTAAAGAGGACCTGTCACCCCATATTCCTATTACAAGGGATGTTTACATTTCTTGTAATAGGAATAAAAGTGATCAAAAATATATTTTTGGGAAAAAAAATGTCAAACTAAAATAAATAAAGTAAAATGAACAATAAAAAAATAAAATAAAAATTAAAGCGCCCATGTCCCCATGTGCTCGCATGTGCCACACATGTGAGGTATCGCCGAGAATGTTAGAGCGAGAGCAATAATTCTAGTCCTAGACCTCCTCTGCAACTCAAAACATGTAACCAGTAAAAAAATATTTAAAGCGTCGCCTATGGGGATTTTTTAAGTAGCGACGTTTGGCGCCATTCCACGGGCATGTGCAATTTTGAAGAGTGACATGTTTGATATCTATTTACTCAGCATAACTTCATCTTTCACTTTATGCAAACATTGGGCTAACAAGTGGTTAATAATAGAGCTTGCAGTCAGTAGTGTTAGGAGATAGTGCGTGCTGTCTGCGTGCTCTGTACCCAGTACATACCGCTATAATATAGGGCAGGCCCCTACTTTCAAACATCCAACTTACAAACATCTCCTACTTGCAAACGCAAGGAGACAGCAGCAAGTGAGATGAAAAAAGATGGACGACAAAACAAATTATACAGGGGTGATAACCCTTCCCTATGTTTTCCAAAAAGCTTAAAGATAGTTTTTTTGACTGGAGCTACACTTTAAAAATGTACCGGTTGAAAATGACAAACAGATTCAACTTAACACAACAAACCTACACAGTCCCTGTCTTGTTTGCACCGCCTGTATACTGCTGTTCTGAGTATATAGGGCCTGGGGGCCACACGCATTTCCTTTTTTTTAATATGGGTATGGGGTTCCCCTTAATATGCGTACAAGACCCAAATAGGCTGGTAATGGGCAGGGAGGGCTACCCATGCCATGTTTCTCAATGATTTTCAACCATATTGCAGGAACCAGATATAACATTAAAACCGCAAGCAGTTTTAAATGGTGTTATTTCCGTTTAATGTCATTTTGTGCAGGGACTGTTCTAAACACGGGAAACACGTGGCACTTCACAGGCATACTACAGACACCCCGCAGGCACCATATTTAAAGGAATATTTCACTTTTTTTTTTTCACTTTAATCGTCATTAAAATCAGTGCTCCCGCCAAAACGGTAGTTTTTAAAACTTTTTTTTGCAGTGACCCATGTCCCCTGAGGCAGGAGGCAGGTCGCCAAACCCTTTTTAGGACACTATCTTGCATATTAGCCATTAAAATGAGCACTTTCCAATTCGAACGTTCGAGTCCCATAGACTTCAATGGGGTTCTAACGTTCGTACCGAACGCGGGGGTCGTTCGCAAGTTCTGGTGCGAACCGAACCGGGGGGTGTTCGGCTCATCCCTACTGGTGTAGATAATACAAAAAAACAAGCCAAATACTGTAAATGTGCAAATAAGCAAATGATCTGAGTGATTATTGTGACAACCTAGTATAATACCACTGGAATACAGATTGGTAAACAAACCAACCAATTGATATATATTCCTCCTATGTAAAAAAAAAAAAAAAAACACACCATATTAAAAGCAACTATCTGCTGTGATAATAAATCATATATAACAAGAAACATAAAACACTAATAATGTCTTCTAGTGAAAAAGTGCTGGTGCACTGGAAAGTCCATATATCATAAAAATGTAATAAAGTGACAGGTGCTCTTCAGAAATCTATTCAGGGCTTCTTAAAAGGTGCCCCATAAGAAAAAAAAAAAAACACTCACTTGAATCATTCAACCCACAGGAGGTATTGCGCCTTCACAGTATGTGCCACTGTGTTTCACACAGAAAAACCCTTTTGGTCCTATTTCAGCTGGTTGCTTCTGTGTTTGCGGTGTAAAGCATAAAAGGGTCTCCTTGCAGATGGCCTTTTATTACTCCCACATGCAGAAAAGAAAAACCTCCATAGTGTATTACCATAAAAACGTAACCGTTTATTAATACAGACAAAGACGTACTCACATTCAGTCTGTTAATACAGAGCTTTGGATAAAAAAAAACAGGATGGTTTGTGTTCCACGGCTCAAAACCGGAAGTGATGCAAAGACGTTAGCCCCGCCCTACATGTTTTGTCACTGGGACGTCAATTTGCTTTACTGCCCCACAAGCTGCAGCCTCTCCTGTACTGAAAGCACCCAACTTCTTCTCCACTTCCTGCTTTGTGAGTGAACTGCGGAGGCTCTTCAACAATATATTACATTTTTGAACACGGCTAAGGGCCGCTTTGTCCAATTAAAATTCCTTCATAGAGTGCCCCAAATGTTGTCAAGCAGTAGGGAACTTTATCCACATGGTATGGGCTTGCTGGCTGCTACAGCACTTTTGATGGGTGGTGGTTTCTGACATCAATGCGATTGGCACAAGTTACAATTGATGTGGATCCCTTGACTCTTCTGCTTGATATAACTGATAATTTACCCACAAACACACATACCAAATTGTTTATTTTTTATGCTGTATACTATGCAAGAAAAAATAAGGCACCAGAACTCCCCCACAATATACGCCTCCTAGTGAGTAAATTGCGTTTATATTTTTGGTCCCTAAGTTCATTACTTTACATTTTTCAACATTAAATCTCATTTTCCATGTAGTTGCCCATCCCATTATTTTATCGAGGTCCTCCTGTTAGGTTTCTATATGGTGAAGTTATTGACCTGCTTAGCGTCTTATCATCAGCAAACACGGAGACTGCAGAGGGGAGAGAGGAGAGCAAACCCCATAGTGTAATATGAATAAAAAGTTGAATGAACAAAATAGAATAAAACGTTGCACATGCGAACAACTGAGGAAGTGCACAGGCTTAACAGATGGCTGAAATGTTAGACCAGGGTCAGTGTGGAAGGTAATCACTCCTTGGCCACCGGCTGGGAAAAGCATGAGCTGCTGTAGAAATGTCACTGCCGGCAGGGATGTATGGAGCTGCTGCAACATTTTATTCTATTTTTCTTATTAAAATTTGTATTCATACTACACTATGGGGTGTGCGCTCCTCTGTTCCTTCTCTTGTCTCACATAGGTTTGCAGTGCTAACCCACGCAGCTCAACAGCAGCAACTTCATAGCCATAGCAGCCTCAGGAATGTGTTTTTAATCTGGGTTACCTGCTTGTAGATATTACAGACTATATATCATCATTGATTTTATTTTTCTCATTGCTTGTATAGTTTTACGTTTATTGCTTCGATGCATGTATTGTACCTCTGAAACCATTCATGTCAAGCCTACACTTTTAAGACTGTTTGATTAATCAGCAATATAATCCTAATCAGACATAGACTCTTGCTGGGTCAGTGGAGAGCCTAATTGGGCTCATTACACAGTTTATTGACACAGAAGGAAACAATGAGATTGAGCTATTTATGCCATCCTCTTTATTGTTTATGAATACATTGAAAAGAATTGGTCTCCTACATAAATGTACCAAAACAACCTCAATCAGAGAATCTGCCATCAAATTACTCTCTAGATGGTATCTCACCCCTGCTAAAATAAACACATTTTATCCCTCACTTTTCCCACTCTGCTTTAGGGGTTGCCCCTCACAGGGACTTCTACATATCTTTTGGGATTGTCCCCACATAAAAAAAAAAAAAAAACACTTGGCATAAGACCAGCACTATCATAGAAAAAATATCCGGGGGGCGTGGCTTGGCGCGCGCGGAGAATGGCTGCCTGATCTCAGAGCTCCCGGAGACCCGCAGTCCTGTAGCCTTCTCCTTGGCAGTACCGCAGCCGAAAATGAGCAAAGTAGGGCGCCACAACACGGGGACACGATCGGGACGACCCTCCGCTCCCTCATGCGCCCGCAGCATTCAGGATATCTTCGCCACCCAGACCCGCTCCGGCCGCAACACGCCGACCAAGATGGCGCTGGCACGAGGCGAGGAGGACGAACACAGCGACGGGTCCCAGTCAGCGGCGGAGGACGCGGTAAGCGGTGCAGGACATCCCAATCACCCTCTCACATTAGGAGACATGACCTCCATTGCCGCAGACATTAAAACTACTCTCTTTTCTGCAATAACTGACTTAAAAGCGGACCTTCTATCACTGACTGAGAAGATGACTACTTTGGAGAGGGCAGAGGGCAGGAGAGACAGGGCCATTGTCAGGCTGGAAGCCACCGCTGCATCCCACTCTGCTCATTTGATTGAAATCAACCGTCATTTAGAGGACCTTGACAATAGAGGCAGGAGGAGCAATATAAGGGTGAGGGGGGTACCGGAGTCGGTGGGCCCTGAACAAATCCCTTCCGCCCTGAGATCAATTTTTAACAATTTATTGGAGAACCCGATTGATACCCCCGTTGACCTAGTGCGGGCGCACAGAGCCCTAAGAATGAAACCTTTGGACTCCGCTCCCCCCAGGGACATTGTTTGCTGCCTCCAAAGCTTCCCTTTGAAAGAGGAGATCCTAAATCAAGCACGGAAAAATGAACATGTGTTCTTTAATGACAGTGAGATCTCCCTGTTCCAGGACTTGTCACCTATCACTCTGCGCAACAGGCGGGCATTGCGCCCACTTCTCGAAGCTCTCAGGAACAGGGGGATTGTTTACAAGTGGCGGTTCCCTTTTGCCCTACAGGCCACGTTGGAGGGGAGGCAATATGTTTTGCGGATGCCAGAGGAGTTGCCGGACTTTTGTACTGCCCTTAACATTCCGTACACGGATCTACCAGATTGGTATGTGGAGTTCAGGCTCCCTTCGACTGATCGCAGCCCTGTGAACTCACCCCAGTCATCCCCTGCTAAGCCTCCGCCTAAGAGAAGCAAGATGGGAAGATCTGGAGGCCAAGGCCCGAGTCGTCCATCCCTTTCAGCGCACCCTCCTAGACAGCGTGACTGCCCCTGAACTACTTGCTCGATCCAATGAGATGACCCTGGCTACCTTATACCTTATGCCCATTACTTGATGACTGCTGTTCGGGTTGTCTCCCTCCCCTGTTCTACTAAAGATTCTCACCACTGCTGCGTTGATGCCTAACTGGCATTCTCCTTCTCTCCATATCTGCAGAACTCAGGTCGGATGGACCGGGAGCTGGCGGCTGCTGGTGCCGGCCTTTGGCTTGCGGTCTGGGCGGCTGATTGACTACCTATTGTGACTCAGCTTGCAGTTTTTCTATACCCCGGGTTGATATCCTAATATTCCCTTTATGCTGACCCGTTTCTTGTTCTATGAGTCATATGTGTGTATTTTTGTCCTATTTTTGTCCTATTTTTGATACTGCCAGGGAACTTTTATCTGTGTTTTATTTTCAGAATTGCTGGACTGCGGGGCCTCTGATTCCAGCTCTCCTATATGGATCTCAGTTCGGTTGTTTGTTGTGGTACACGTTGCAAATTACATATAGTTTGGAAGTACCCTAGCATTCTCTGCTTGGAGTTCCTCCCACTTACCCCGCAAGTGAGTAGTGTCGTGCCGTGATTGTGCACGGGTACTGCTCACATTCTATTATAAAGCTTGCAGTCTTGTGCACTGCAGGCAGATTCTTGTTTTTTGTTCCCAGATATACGGCCTGTACCTAGGGGCTAGATCCCTAACTTCCCTTGTTTTCCCCTTCCCTCCCTATCCCTTCTCTACTCTCTTTTTTCTTTGCTTTCCCCCTTTTTCTGTTTCTTTTTCTTTCAGGTTGCAGGGCGGCGAGAAGGGGGTGGAGTGCTTCCACAATGGCGTACTCTGGGCTGGGCCACGGTCCTACCCTGATATCTCACAATATCCGAGGTCTGAACACACCAGAGAAGCGCTCTTCCTTGCTCAGAGAACTTAACAAGGTAAAACCTATGTTTGTCTTTTTACAAGAAACACATTTCCAGTCTACTAAAATTCCTACCCTACGGCATAAAAATTTCCCTGTGGCTTATCATGCCACAAATCCCTTGGCTAAGACCAAGGGAGTCACAATTTTGCTGCATAAAACGGCGGGTTTCGAGGTCACTCAGCAACTGGCAGACCCAGACGGTAGGTATCTGTTTTTGAAGGGGACTTGGGGGACGGTTCCGTTGACGTTGGCTAACGTTTATTTCCCAAACAGGGCCCATATAACTTTTTGTAGACACCTTATTGAGGAACTCAAGGGTTTTGCAGAGGGAGGTATTTTGCTTGGGGGGGATTTCAATATACCGCTAAATCCCTCTCAAGATACGTCTTCGGGCAAATCCAGTGTGACTTATGGTACGTTAAAACGTATCAAGAATCTTATGCACTCGTTAACGTTGGTAGATTCGTGGCGTACATTGAATCCGTCCGGTAAAGATTTTACTTGCTACTCAGCACCTCATGATAAATATGCGCGCATAGACTATATTTTTATTACGCAGAAGGATTTGCCGATGCTACGTGAGGCGCACATAGGTATCCAATCGATCTCGGATCACGCCCCTACCTCTCTCTGCCTTGAGCGTACAGATCGCAGGCCGAAGTCCTGCATGTGGCGCCTGAACTCTTCGTTGTTGTTAGATATTGAACTACTGCCAAAATTGACTGATGTGTTACGCCACTATTTCCTTGAGAACAGCTCTGATGGTCTCTCTCCCTTAACAATATGGGAAGCACACAAGTGCGTGATGAGGGGGGAGTTCATCAGAGTAGGGGCTGCTCGCAAACGGAAAGCCGAAAAGCGGATTAAAACCCTTTCAGCCAAAATTGCCGATCTGGAGGCCCAACATAAACAATCCCTGGACGTTCAAAAGGCTCAGGAACTTTTGGCAACACGAGGTGAGCTCCGAGACATCTTGGACGCTCGCAGTAAACGCGCACTCTTCCTTAAACATAAAATTTATTACGAGCATGGAGATAAGGGGGGAAAATTTTTGGCGAGGGCGTTAAAAGAGACCTCCTTAGTTAACAATATTATGGCAATTAAAACCAGTGACGGCTCGCTAACAAATAGAACGGATGAGATTGCGGAGAGCTTCCACCGTTTTTATTCCAAACTATATGACATTCCCCTCCAGCACAAACCGGGGGAGTTGGGGAGTGACAGGGCCCAAATTATTCAGAATTATTTGCAGCAGAGTGGCCTACCATCGCTCTCTCCTGAAGATGCGGAGTCTCTGGAGCGACCGATCTCCTCAGAGGAGCTATTGCTTACTATCAAAAACCTCAAGCCCGGAAAGAGCCCAGGGCCTGATGGGCTGTCGGCCCTTTATTATAAGACGTTTGGGACCATTTTGGAGGCCCCACTTTTAAAGACCCTTAATTTTCTCATGGACCCTCACCAAATCCCTGCCACGTTTTTGGGGGCACATATCACGGTGCTCCCTAAACCGGGCAAGGACCCATCGGAGTGCGCAAGTTACAGGCCCATTTCGCTTCTTAACCTGGACGTAAAACTTCTAGCCAAAATAATCGCGAATCGCCTGCGCCCCTTCTTGCCTCACATAATAGGTCCAGAGCAGGTTGGGTTCATGCCGGGGAGGGAAGCTAAGGATAATGTGATTAAGGCTCTTAACTTGACATACCACTGCCGCAGATTGGGACTCGAGGGCCTTCTCCTGTCTACGGACGCGGAGAAGGCCTTCGATAGGGTCGCATGGGATTTCTTGTTGGCTACTTGCGCCCACATAGATCTGAAATCCCACATGATGTCCTGGATCTCCTCCCTGTACGTGAACCCCACGGCTCAGTTAAAAATCAATGGCTCCCTTTCAGAGCCGGTGTCTATTAAGAACGGGACGCGACAGGGCTGCCCCCTGTCGCCCCTCCTATTTATACTCTCATTAGAACCCTTCATACGCATCGTTAATCAAAACCCTGATATCACGGGCTTCCAGATCGGCTCTAAATCCTACAAAACAGCAGCTTACGCTGATGATCTGTTGTTTTTTTTGACTAAACCCCACGCTTCGATCCCCAATCTATTAAAGGCATTCTCTATCTATGGCTATATTTCTAATTTAAAAATTAATTATGCTAAGTCAGAAGCCATGAATATCTCACTCCCGCCCAAGGTTTTAGATCAGGCTCAGACCAATAATTCCTTTCGATGGGAATCGACAACGCTTAAGTATTTGGGAATTTTGCTGCCCTCTCAGCTTGACAGTGCGTTCTCTAGCAATTTTACACCCATGCTGAGGCGGATTCAATCTGACTTATCGAAGTGGTCCCTTAAATTCTTCTCATGGTTTGGGAGAGCAGCAATAATAAAGATGGTTGTGCTCCCCAGACTACTATACCTTTTTCGCACCCTACCTATCACGGTACCGGTCAGTTTTTTTAAGCAATTACAGTCTGTACTCTGGAAATTTGTCTGGGCGGGCAGGAGGCCGCGTGTTGGCCTACGCCTGTTGATGAGGCCAAAGGCAGCAGGAGGCTTGGGATTCCCGAACTTTAAGCTTTACTACTATGCCGCGCATTTGGCCAGAGTTATAGATTGGCATTGCCATTCCGGAAATAAGGATTGGGTAGCTTTAGAGGAAGCGGGCTCACACACTCCTTTAAAATTCTCCCCGTGGATACCCTGGGCTAGGTGTCCCCCAGAGTTGTTACAACACCCTCTTACTAGGGCGACCCTACAAGCCTTTCATAAATCCTCTACAGAGTATTCAATTGCTACTTCGCCAGGACCGTTAACTCCTTTGCTGAACAACCCGGATTTCCCCCCTGGGGAGGACACAAGTACATTCGCCTGGAGGGGGTCGTTACCCCTTCTGGCTTTACATTTGACTCGGACTGGACAGTTTATTTCTCAGGACGACTTGCTGAGTGGCCCCGAACCCCAGGTGCTCTCCTCCTGGAGTTACAGGCAGGCACGTCATTATGTCATGGCACCTACGAGACGGAAGGAGATGCTGAGAGACCCTACACCCTTCGAAACTCTCTGCTTGGAGGGCGGGCCGGTGGAGAGGGCGACCTCGCTTATGTGCACATGCCTCCAGCAACAGGGGAGTGCGGACCCGGTACGTTTTAGAGACCAGTGGGAAGCATCACTCCAGACTCGCTTTACAGATCTGCAGTGGCAAAACGCATGTATTCTGGCCCATAAGTGCTCTATTAGTACTAGGCTACAGGAAAATTCTTATAAATTATTGTCACAATGGTATGCCACTCCAGAAAAGGTAAAGAGATGGTACCCCGCTTCCACGGACCTCTGTTGGAGGTGTGGTGAGGGCACGGGAGACATGCTGCACATATGGTGGACTTGCCCCCGGATCTCTGAATTCTGGGGCAAGGTTTGCAACCTGATTTTACGCATTACGGACACGACTCTACCTCTGACACCGGCTTGCTGCCTGCTTCATGTTTCTGATTGGCCTCTTGGCAGATACAAAAGGTCTTTATCGAAGCATCTCCTTGTTGCCGCTAAGTCCCTGATCCCTCGATACTGGAAATCGACCTTAGCCCCATCAGTGGGTGAATGGTTACGGGAAGTTAATCGAATCTTTGCAATGGAAGAGACGCTGGCCACGGCCAATGAATCCTCTGAAAAATTTCATAGCACCTGGTCACCTTGGGTTCAATTTAAATATTCAGACTCATACGCTAGTTTATCTACGGGTTGACGAGTTCCCCGCTTTTGGGTGGACCGACTAATTAGGTGTCTGTTGACATGCTTTAGCGGGCATGGATGTGGACCTCTGTGTGATAACAGCCTTTGTCGCAGTCTTGCTCCTTGACTACTTATTTCGATTTCTTTTCTACCTTTTCTTTCTTTCAATCTCATTACCCTCTTTTGCTCCCTTATATCCCACCCCCCCCCCCCTTTTTCTCCCTGTTAAACATATACCTTACAGATCAGGTATAATACCTGTTCACAGGATTCTACAGTGTTTAATTAAGTGCTGTTACAGTGCTCTCTCTTGGTCTGGTACTCATTTTCTTCATAGAATGCTGCTCTGTTGTTCCGGCCTTGAGGCCAAGATTACATTATAAGTACCAGAAGTTGTTTATAATTATATCTGTGTATCTGAGTTCGAGTACAATTGCTATGCACTAATTGTTTCTTACATTGCATACTGTGATTGTTTTTCAGCCTGTTATGTGATTTAACTTTAACTTGAATAAAAATTTAAAATTGAAAAAAAAAAAAAAAAAAAGAAAAAATATCCGGCAGAAAGATTCCTCTAAACCCTTGTACACACGGTCGGAGATTCCGACGGAATGTGTCCTATCGGACCGTTTTGTCGGATAATCCAACTGTGTGTGGTCTCCATTGAACTGTTTCCGTCGGAGTATCCGACGGACCAAGTTTTCCAACTTGTCCGTAAAAATTTCCGACAAAATGCTCCGATCGGACATACTCCGATCATGTGTAGCCTACTCCGATGGACAAAGTGCCACGCATGCTCAGATCAAATTTCTAGACCAAAGCTATTGGCTACTAGCCTGAACGTAGTCCCGTTGTAACAAAATAACGTCAACACGTTATGTACAATCGGATTTTCCGACAACTTTGTCCGACCGTGTGTATGCAACAGTTTCGGACAAAATCCGTCGGACAAAATCCGTCGGACAAAATCCAACGGATTTGGTTGTCAGAATATCCGACCGTGTGTACAAGGGCTTACACCACAAATATGCCTTCTATTCCTCCCTATACAAGATATTCCCAGAGAAAAATGGATCCTCTGGGATACCTCCTCTTTGATTTAGACAAAGGGGATGGAGGGGAGGTGCAGGGGAAGGGGGGAGAAAGGGGGTAAGAGATTAAGTGAATTTCGGTTCTGTTTTCTTGTTTTGCTTCGTATCCTTCTCCCCTTAAAAACATATATGTATTTGTCATCATTTTTTTCTTCTCCCTACTTCAATACTTTTGATTGGCCTGATCATAACACTGTGCAAATTGTTTTCTCTCCTTCTCGTTTACCTGACTAACCATAACACTATTACACTTCCTGTACATCATATAATCTCAAAGATATTTGTATATTTACATTTACCATCATTGTAACAGTTTTATACCTTGACCTTTTCCATAATAAAAATTGTTTGTAAACAAAAAGAATTGGTCCCAGCACAGAGCCTTGAGGTACCCCACTCACAACCCCAGATCAGTCTGAGTACACGCTATTTATCACCATCCTTTGGACACGCTCCTGTAACCAGTTTTCTACCCAGGTACACACACTATGGCAGCCCTCAACATTTCCACTCGCCTGCTTGCATTTGGTGAGTGGCAATAAGCTGAGGGTGAGTGGAAAGGGGGAGCTGAGAGAAGACGAGTGCTCAGCTCTCCAGCTGCCTGAATGACAGGAGCGATGCTGTCATTCCAAATAGCACACTGTGCAGGCTGCGATGGCTGCTGGAAAGAGGATTTTGCTGCCCACTCCCTCCAGCTTTGGGACTTGATCTCTTTTGCCTACTTCCTGGCTGCTTGCTGTTTGGGCGGGATGGGGTTGCGGCCAGGTTCTGAGATCCAGCCCACTTGTCTAAACCTCCCACCTGCCCAACCACTTGCCTGTCTGCACTCCTGGAAGAGTGAGATGTGAGCTTACCAGGAGCGAGTGTGAGCTGAGGTAAGGTCAGCTGACTGTACTTGATTTCATTGCTCCTGTTCCCTGTCCAGCACCATAGCACTAGAGCAGGTGTCTCCAAACTTTATAAACAACGGGCCGGTTTACTGTTCTTCAGACTTCAGGAGAGCCAGATCGTGGCCAGTGGGAGTAGAAATTTTTCTGGCATCAGTAGGCGTAAACATCACCACCTTTAGTTTTAGGTTAGAGGAATAGTGCCCCATTGTTGATATTATAAGGAGGAATAGTGCTCTATTATTAGTGTCAGTTGGGGAAATGATGCTCTATTGTTGGTGTTAGATGGCAGAATAGGGTCTTGTATTAGTGGGAGTATTAGTGCCCAAAGCGCTGGATAAAGGCAGGCAAAGGGCCACATCTGGCCCCCGGGCCGCAGTTTGGAGACCCCTACACTAGAGGAATGGGACTGGAGCAGGTTTGAATTGAGGAAGGGATAAACATTGCTGTATCATTGACACTAACATCAATGCTTGGGGATATTGATGCACCTGTTGAAATCAATGCTGGGGGTTATTAATGCACCCACTGATACCTGGGATGGGGGTTATTATGGTGTACATGAACATGAATACTGGGGGTTATTAATACATCCTCTGATACCTGTGTTGGAGGTTGCTTATGTGTCCTCTGATACTGTACCTGTGTTGGGGGTTATAAATGTGTCCACTGATACCTATGTTGGGGTTATTAATGTGTCCTCTGATACCTGTGTTGGGGATTATTATGGCGTTCACTGACATCAATGCTGGAGGTTATTAATGCATCCACTAACATCAATGCTAGGGGTTATTAATGGATCCACTGACATCAGTGCTGGGGGTTATTAATGCATCCTCTGATACCTGTGTTGGGGGTTATTATGGCATCCACCGGCATCAATGTTGGGAGGTATTATGGCGTTCAGGGGCAGGGTAGGGGTTGGATGGGCAACTGGTGGTGAGTAACTCTTAAATCCTGGCTAAGAGCTCAGTGTTTGAACTTTTGAGCCCTCCACTATGGTATAAGCCAAGATACCTCAATTTGTGAATTAAGCATTTATGGGGAACTGTATCAAATGCTTTTGCAAAATCCAGATGTCCAAGGGCTACTTTTATCTAGATCAGAGTTTCTCAACCAAAGTTCAGTAGAACTCTGGGGTAGGGTTGCCACCTCCTCCATTTAAACCCATACACATATTAATTACACAGATTATGAGGCTAATTTAATGCAAATAAGGCACTAAATGAGTTTGATTACCACCTTGATCAGCCACAGAATCGGTGTAATTAATCTGTGTTCAGTTTTAAAGGAATGAGGTGGCAACCCTACCCTGGGGTTCCTCCTGAGGTTGCTAAGGGTTCATTGAGCAATGGCCACTTTCTGCGTCTCAGATAAGTTCCCATTGACACCATTGATTTTTTAGCTATCTGTAAGGGGGTAATTCTTCCCAATGTCCACAAGTGTAAGGAGCATTCTTCCCACTGACCATCACACTAACGTGTCTTGATTTGTAGATATAGTCATATTTAGCAGGGGTTCCCCGAGACAGAAAGTTCATTGAAGGATTCCTCTGTGTTGAAAAAGACTGATCTAGATGGCAGCTCACTTCCTCATAGAATGTTAGCAGATTGGTCTGGCAAGAACGATCCTTCATAAACCCATGCTGATTATTACTAATGAAAACTACAGGTTTTTTTTCAGCAAATTCTTGAATAGAGTCTTTTATTATATCCTCCAATAATTTACATACTATTAATGTTAGACTAACTGGTATGTAGTTTCTAGAAAATAAATATTTGTCCTTTTTGGAATATATGTACCAAGTTTGCCTTTCGCTGATGAGCTGGTACCAATCCAGTCAGCTCCTTTGGACTGGAGCTTAAGTAGGCAGGACTGACGAGTAGGATATCATCAACATATGAGTAATTGTGGAGAGGTAGGAGCTGGCAATTAGCCAACAGCTGAATGGCCAGCTCAGAGAAAGAAGGGCTGAGCCCAGCCCTGACAGAAAGACAGAACGGAGATCTGTCAATGTAAACAGACAGAACTTCATCCTGTCAGGAGAGAGGAGACAGATCTGTTGTTCCTGGCGATTAGGAACTACGATCGGTCTCCTCCTCTAGGCAGTCCCATCCCTCCACAGTTAGAAACACTCCCTAGGGCACACACTTTACCCCTTGATTGCTCCCTAGTGTTAACCCCTTCCCTCCCAGGAACACTTATACAGTAATCAGTGGCAATTTTTAGCTCTGATCGCTGTATAAATGTCAATGGTCCCAAAAAAAGTGTCAAAAGTGTCCGATCTGTCTGCCGCAATGTCACGGTCCCACTAAAAATCACAGATCACCACCATTACTAGTAAAAAATAATAATAAAAATGGCACAAATCTATCCCCTATTTTGTAGACACTATAACTTTTGCGCAAACCAATTAATATATGCTTATTGCGTTTTTTGTTTACCAAAAATATGTAGAAGAATACATATCGGCCTAAACTGTGAAAGAAATCATTTTTTTTATATATTTTTGGGGGATATTTATTATAGCAAAAAATAAAAAATATTGCTTTTTTTCAAAATTGGCAGTATTTATTTGTTTATAGCGCAAAAAATAAAAACTGCAGAGGTGATCAAATACCACCAAAAGAAATCTCTATTTGTGGGGAAAAACAGACGTCAATTTTGTTTGGTTGCAACGTCGCACGACCGCGCAATTGTCAGTTAAATTGACGAAGTGCCGAATCGGCAAAAGTGCTCTGGTCAGGATCCTTCTGGGGCTGAAGTGGTTAAAGCGCAAAAAATAAAAACCGCAGAGGTGATCAAACACCACCAAAAGAAAGCTCTGATTGTGGGGAAGAAAGGACATCAAATTTGTTTGGTTACAACATCGCACGACCGCACAATTGTCAGTTACAGCGACGCAGTACCGTATCGCAATAAATTGCCTGGTCAGGAAGGGGATAAATCTTTCTGGACCTGAAGTGGTTACAGAGAAGGTCTACCAAAAAAATAATATATATATATATATATATATATATATATATATATATATTAAAAGCCAGCAGCTACAAATACTGCAGCTGCTGACTTTTAATAAATGGGCATTTACCTTTCCCAGGGTCCAGCCATGTCGGCAACCGAAGCCGATCAATCGCTCGGCTCTCGGCAGCTGCCGCCGCCATCCTCGGTCAGGGAATCAGGAAGTGAAGCGTTGCGCCTTCACTTCCCGTTGCCTACTGTGCGTCCTAACTGGCCCCCGCTATCTCCTGGGACCTGTGTGTTTCCCA
Organism: Lithobates pipiens; assembly: GCF_037356315.1. NCBI lineage: Eukaryota > Metazoa > Chordata > Amphibia > Anura > Ranidae > Lithobates > Lithobates pipiens. Next base: position 262,870,920 of record NW_027507790.1, on the reverse strand, counting down.
GGAGACAGCGGAGGGACAGGACGGAAAGGGGCGTGACTCCCGTGGGAGTCTATTCCTGGAAGTGGTTCCTGGAAGGTATCTGTACCCCCTGCCCCCCCCCCGAAAGGTGCCAAATGTGACTTCCGAAAAGCGAGGTTCCATTTTTGTGTGAACCTCCGCTTTAATGTTAAAAGTCACATTACCTACATGTGCCACCTGCTTTACAGTGAGCAGAACAAGTGTAAGTGACAAGACTGGCTGTGTACTACATTTTTGGCAGGTACAACAAAAAGAAAGCTATGTATAAAAACTGTTAGGTTCTTTACTTGGAGTGCTGCCTTAAATCTGTGAAGGGTCTTTTTTTTGGTTGCCAGATCACAAGCATTTCTTGCCAAGGTGAGTTGATGACCAGGATTTATCTCGTCTCTTTTATATGTGCATCAAAGCACATAAACAACATTCTTTTTTTGATGTTCACGGAGAGAAAGAGATAAAAAGAAAACATCTAAACTTCTGATGTCTTCACACACTAATCAAGAAAACGTGGCTGAAATTGCATTGAGTGCAAAAGACTACGAAAATAAATCATTTATTAATAAAAAATAAATAAAAACGAGCCTAAATCTTAGACTACAACTTTGAGTACATCCACATATTCAGTCACTAATGCTGCAAGTGAATTCTGTAGATTACTGAAGTCATACATGATTTTTCTTCCAAAAACCTCTAAGGAGTGCTCATTAGAGAGAATAGGTTTCTTAACAAGGAGGAAACTAAAGTAATTTGTGAAAAATGCATACATAAAAAGACTACAAATCTACAGTATATAAAATTGACATCAGAGATTTAGTAATACAAGATTTTAGAGGTCGCAAAAAGAAAATTATGGTTTCCTAAAAAAAATTATATAGGGGACTTTACAGGCACCGGTACAAGAGAAAAAAAATTTCATTGAACAATTTTATTACAAAAACATACAAAAAGTGCAGTTAAAAACCAGGAAAAGATAAATACATTGGTTGAATGAAGACCTCAATCAGCAAAAAAAATAAAAAATAAAAAATAACATTAATACATATCATATGATATCAAGGCTCAATGTAATAGCCATCAATACAATATTGAGAACTAGAGCATAAATGTATATTCACAATGACGATGTGCTGATGTGGGTCCCATGCCCGACATGTTTTGCGTCAAGTCGACGCTTCTTCTGGGCGCAATGAAAGGTTCCTTTAGAATGAGGACTCGCGGCCAATTACAGAGCATATAAATCTCGAGAGAAATTGAAGAATATAGCAACCAGTAATTGGAACGGGGTCAAAATATAATTATCCATTCCAAGGATCCAAGTAAAATAAAACACATACAGGAAGATGGAAGTGTATCAAAAACTGTGAAGTCGCATCTCCATTGACAATTGTAGAGGGCCAGCTGACAGGCACATCCGGTAATAAGGATTATAGTGGGCTGAATGTCTTAAGATTCATCCAAATAGGGTGCGCGAGCGCCTAATCATCCAGAAAGGGGGGGGGGGGGCAGATAGGTGTCCCATCACCACCAAAAATTTTCTCTTGTACCGGTACCTGTAAAGTCCATAAGTCCCCTATATAATTTTTTTTGCATACAGCTATTGCGGACGTTGGCACTTTTTACCAAGATTTATATTGGGATATCCACTTTTACCACTAAGTGACTTCTGATATCCCCTATTCATTTTTTGCAATAATGGTTTCCTGGTGTTGGCATCCCAAACATTAGCCATAGCAAAATTCACGAAGAAGCTAGGGATTTTTTAAAACACGATAACCCCAGGAAAATATTCATATATGACTCTTCATATGAATATATAAAAATGGTTAAGAAAGCTTTATTACAAATGTTAAAAAATGCAGGTGATATACAATAAAACCATACAGAATGCTTATGGTAGCCTAATTGAAGTGTAAGCGTATGAAGAGTCTTTATAGGAATATTTTGCTGGAACACCATTTTAAAAATTCCTACTAATTCAATCAAAAGGTAAGTCAATTTTTATGCCACATCCCTAAATTTGATACATCAAAACTATAATCATTAAAAATGTGGGACTTTTGAGGCACAGCATTTTGGTAAAAAATATATAAAATTGTATTTAAATTTCTTAAAATTGGACAAATCCGGTCCGTATAGCAATAGACGTATAGTAAGATACAATTATAAAACAATCAAAGAATTACAGGTGATATCGATGTTTGCCTTGTTCCTTGTGTGTACTTTGTGTAGCTGAAAAGTCGCTGGCTTAGTGTTTATGCAACTTTCTTAAGTCCTGACCAAGGCCTGGGGCAATACTTAAGAAACTAGCAGATATTACCAAATTAGGAAACCTTGTAAAGGCACTCTGGCTTTGGCAATAAAGCTGACAATGCACCATGAGTCACCAGTGTGCCTTAGCCAATGGCAGGTTGCCAAATACTACTATAAAGTAACTGTGTACATATTTCCTGGTGTGATTTTGCTGTGGACCTTCTGCTGGAAGGGTCCCTCATCCATTTGTACTGTACATCTGTAATAAATCTGTCTTCTAATCAACATGACTGATCAGTAAGAGAATGGAATTTTACTGACAGATAGTCTTTTCATCTCAACGCGTTTCTTGGACATGGTCCTCTTCATCAGTAGCTAACAGACTTTTAACCAATGCCATCTAAATAGAGTGACAACATTTTGGTAGTCATATCAATTTATGACAAAATTTCACATATAATGCCGTAACCCTCCCCAAGAGCTATAACATGTGCACTGATATTTCCACTCATGAGTCCAAACATATATCACACAAGGGTCCCAAGGGGTGCCCTCTCCCCCTCCTCCTCCAACCTCTAACCTCCAATATGATTTTATCTATTTATTTATTTTGTGAATCTTCTTAAATTATTTTTTTGTACTATAGGTACTACCTCATGGCTTAATGTTGTTCGTTTTTTCATATTAGTTTAAAAGAAACATAGAAACTGTTTACATTGTCATGAAAAGATATGAATTTGTTGGGGAAGGCCCATTGTTAATACATATCTGTGCCCCAACTAATTAAATAAAAATGTTTTCTTTATAATTTTTGGTGCTTTTATTTAGTGATTGACACTTACTGTTGATGTGTCTCGATTGTGTGGGAATTGTATACAAGCTGTGTCTAAAATGTTTGGTGAATGACCCGATATCTTGGACACATGGCTATCCAGAGACACATCGAGAAGCACCACCTAACGTGGAGTCTACATGGCCGTCAGGGTAAACCTGCTGTGGGCAGTCAAACATAGTTAGTGTGAGAGGTGGGGTCACTGTCAGGAAAGTCCGGGTAGAAGACACAGCGTTGGCCACTCAGGCGCGTGCCTGTGCATGCTGGTGCGCATGCGTGCACGCTCACATGCACATGCACACCTGGCACTCATTGCCAAGCGGCCTACTTAAACTAGGGAATGCACACAGGAACAGTACTTTCTGATCTGCAGCTCCCTGTGACCCCTGCTCCTGTTTATCTGCCTTTGTGTGTTTGATCTCCTGAATGATCCAGCTTGACCTTTGGACTCTCTCTGCTCTCCGCCTGCACCTGACCTCAGCCTGCCTTTGACTTTGAACCTGCCTGCTTCTCTGATACCTCGTTGCCCACCAGTAGGGATGAGCCGAACACCCCCCGGTTCGGTTCGCACCAGAACTTTCGAACGGACCCAAAATTCATACGAACGTTAGAACCCCATTGAAGTCTATGGGACTCGAACGTTTGAAATTAAAAGTGCTAATTTTAACGGCTAATATGCAAGATACTGTCCTAAAAAGTGTTTGGGGACCTGGCTCCTGCCCCAGGGGACATGGGTCAATGCCTAAAATGTTTTTAAAAATGGCCGTTTTGGCGGGAGCACTGATTTTAACCACTTGCCGCCCACCCTATAGGCAATTGACGGCGGCAAAGTGGTTTCATAATCCTGACCGGACGTCATATGACGTGATCAGGATTATGAGCCGCTGCGCGCCCCCGGGGGCGCGCATCGCGGTGATCGTTGTTGCGGGGTGTCAGTCTGACACCCGGCAACTACGATCTCGGTAAAGAGTCTCCGACGGAGACTCTTTACCATGTGATCAGCCGTGTCCAATCACGGCTGATCACAGTGTAAATGGGAAGAGCCGGTGATCGGCTTTCCCTCACTCGCGTCTGTCAGACGTGAGTAGAGGAGAGCCGATCGGCTGCTCCTCTGACAGGGGGGGTCAGTGCTGATCGATTATCAGCCCAGCCCCCCCGAGGATGCCCACACTGGACCACCAGGGACGCCACCAGACCACCAGGGAAAAGGTAATAAAGGTCATAATCCTCCCTAGACCACCAGGGATGCCAGTCAGCACAATGGGTGCCAATCAGTGCCCATAATGGATGCCAATCAGTGCCCACAATGGGCATCACTGATTGGCATGCATTATTGTTTGGCACTGATTGGCATCCATTACTATAGTATAACACCGATGCCGCCTATGAGTGCCCACCTGTGCCGCCTATGAGTGCCCACCTGTGCCGCCTGAGTGCCCACCTGTGCCGCCTATGAGTGCCCACCTGTGCCGCCTATCCATGCCCACCTGTGCCGCCTATCCATGCCCATCCGTGCCCATCCGTGCCGCCCATCCGTGCCGCCCATCCGTGCCAGCTATCAGTGCCAATTTGTGCCACCTATCAGTGTCCGTCCATGTCGCCCATCCGTGTCGCCCATCAGTGCCGCCTATCAGTGCCACTTCATTGGTGCCACATTGGTGCCCATCAGTGCCGCCTTATCAGTGTCCATCAGTGTAGCCCCATCAGTGCCCATCAGTGAAGGAGAAAACATACTTATTTACAAAGTTTTGAAACTGAAACAAAAAAAAACATTTTTTCTTTCAAAATTTTCGGTATTTTTTTATTTGTAGCGCAAAAAATAAAAACCGTAGAGGTGATCAAATACCACCAAAAGAAAGCTCTATTTGTGGGAAAAAAATGATAAACATTTCATTTGGGTACAGTGTAGCATGACCGCGCAATTGTCATTCAAAGTGCGACAGCGCTGAAAGCTCAAAATTGGTCTGGGCAGAAAGGTGTTTAAGTGCCCTGTATTGAAGTGGTTAATGACGATTAAAGTGAAAAAAAAGTGAAATATTCCTTTAAATATGGTGCCTGGGGGGTGTCTGTAGGATGCCTGTGAAGTGCCACGTGTTTCACGTGTTTAAAACAGTCCCTGCACAAAATGACATTAAACGGAAATAACACCATTTAAAACTGCTTGCGGTTTTAATGTTATATCTGGTTCCTGCAATATGGTTGAAAATCATTGAGAAAAATGGCATGGGTAGCCCTCCCTGCCCATTACCAGCCTATTTGGGTCTTGTACGCATATTAAGGGAAACCCTGTACCCATATTTAAAAAAGGAAATGCGTGTGGCCCCCAGGCCCTATATACTCAGAACAGCAGTATACAGGCGGTGCAAACAAGACAGGGACTGTGTAGGTTTGTTGTGTTAAGTTGAATCTGTTTGTAATATTCAACTGGTAAATTTTTAAAGTGTAGCTCCAGTCATAAAAACTATTTTTAAGCTTTTTGGAAAACATAGGGAAGGGTTATCACCCCTGTATAATTTGTTTTGTCGTCCATCTTTTTTCATCTCACTTGCTGTTGTCTCCTTCCGTTTGCAAGTAGGAGATGTTTGTAAGTTGGATGTTTGAAAGTAGGGGCCTGCCCTATATGCTCTGCAGAAATGGCGGAACAAGGTGTTGGTTTTGCCACAACATTGTAAGCCCTCAAAGTGACTCTTGGTGGGCGCTTGGTGGGCCCTTGGTGGGCACTCCTGCTGTGAACGATTATATCAAGAATTGTAATTACATGCCGTTGTTGAACAGTGGTAGAAAAATTGACCTTTGGTGGTTGTGGTGCTGGTGCCACAACACTATAAGTCCTCACCGTTACTCTGGGTGGGCACAGGAAGGGGCCCTCCTGTAAAATATTATATCAAGAATTGTTATTACATGTCCCTGTTAAACAGGGGCAGAAAAATTTGGCCTTAGGCACTGGTGCTGGTGCCACCACACTGCAACCTCTGCCATATACTCTAGTTTTATTGCAGGAATTAGCCCTGCTGCAAAGCATTGCATCAAAAATTGTACTTAAACGCCCCTGTTAAACAGGGGCAGAAAAATTGGGCCTTAGGCACTGGTGCTGGTGCCACCACACTGCAACCTCTTCCATATACTCTAGTTTTATTGTAGGAATTAGCCCTGCTGCAAAGCATTGCATCAAAAATTGTAATTAAACGCCCCTGTTAAACAGGGGCAGAAAAGTTGGGCCTTAGGCACTGGTGCTGGTGCCACCACACTGCAACCTCTGCCATATACTCTTGTTTTATTGCAGGAATTAGCCCTGCTGCAAAGCATTGCATCAAAAATTGTACTTAAACGCCCCTGTTAAACAGGGGCAGAAAAATTGGGCCTTAGGCACTGGTACTGGTGCCACGACACTGCAACCTCTCCCATATACTCTTGTTTGATTGCAGGAATTAGCCCTGCTGCAAAGCATTGCATTAAAAATTGTACTTAAACGCCCCTGTTAAACAGGGGCAGAAAAATTGGGCTGATGGCATCACCCAGAACCAGAAATGTTCTTCCAACATATCAGCGGAGGAGGAAGAGGATAGACAATCAACATAACAGGACAGTCACTCAGCATCAGCATAGGCAGTCTTGAAGGGATGTGATATTTCAAAACAAATTATTCTGTTACATCAGCTTCAGGTGCTTGGTAGCTGTGGGTGATCCAAGACTGATTCATCTTGATGAAGGTCAGTCGATCAACTGATTCGGTGGACAGGCGCACCCTGTGATCGGTAACAAAGCCACCAGCAGCACTGAAGGTGCGTTCCAAAAGAACGCTGGATGCAGGACAGGCCAGTAGCTCAATTGCATACTGTGCAAGCTCTGGCCAGTGATCCATCCTCAAGACCCAGTAAGCCAGAGGATTTTCAGTGGGAAAGGTGTCCAAGTCTGACCTTGCCCCTAGGTATTCCTGCACCATGTAAATCAGACGCTGGCGATGGGTGCTGGAACCGATCATACCTTGGGGCTGCGGACTAAAAAATTGTCTGAAAGCATCAGTCAGACGGCCACCTTCTCCACCGCTCCTTCTGACCGATGCCTCAGCAACACGTTGTCCAGGAGTAGGAGTTTGTAACCTCCCAGTCTCTGGGAACGCATTGCACAGACCTTTCTGCAAGGCCTCCCGGAGATGTCTCATCCTCTGCTCCCTCTGCGATGGCAAGATAAGGTCGGCAACCTTACCCTTGTACCGTGGATCAAGGAGAGTGGCCAGCCAGTAATGGTCCCTCTCCTTGATCCGAAGAATATGAGGATCCTTCCGCAGGCTTTGCAGAATCAGGGAGGCCATGCAGCGTAGGTTAGCTGAGGCATTCGGTCCGGAGTCCTCTGGGTCACTAAGGACAACATGATCCGCAGCTACCTCCTCCCAGCCACATACAAGTCCACGTGTTTCTTGGGACTGTAAATCATCCCTACAAGACTGCTGCTGCTGCTGATGCTGAGTGCCAGCCTCCACCTCCATGCTGACACAATCATCCTCCTCCTCCTCTTCCTCCTCCTCATCCTCTTCCTGTGTGATGGGTGGCACAGCAGGAACACTGTCTGGATAAAGGGGGCCTTGAGAGGCAAGGAAGTCCTCCTCTTCCTGCCTCTGTTCTGCCTCAAGTGCCCTGTCCATTATTCCACGCAGCGTATGCTCCAAGAGGTGGACAAGAGGTACAGTGTCATTGATGCATGCACTGTCACTGCTCACCATCCTTGTGGCCTCCTCAAACGGTAACAGGACAGTGCATGCATCCCTGATCATGCCCCACTGGCGTGGTGAGAAACAACCGAGCTCCCCTGACCCTGTCCTGGTGCCGTAGTCGCACAGGTACTCATTGATGGCCCTCTGCTGCGTGTGCAGCCGCTGCAGCATGGCCAATGTTGAGTTCCATCTGGTGGGCATGTCACATATAAGGCGGTTCTTGGGCAGGTTCAACTCCTTTTGGAGCTCAGCCAGCCGAGCACAGGCATTAAATGATCGGCGGAAATGCACACAGACTTTCCTGGCCTGCTTCAGGACATCCTGTAAGCCGGGGTACCTGCCCAAGAACCGCTGCACCACCAGGTTAAGGACGTGAGCTACACAGGGCACATGGGTCAGTTGTCCCTGTCGGAGGGCGGAAGGAGGTTGGTGCCATTGTCACAAACCACCATTCCTGGCTTAAGCGGGCGTGGCGTCAACCATCTCTCGGCCTGCCCCTGCAGAGCTGACAAAACATCCGCCCCAGTGTGGCTCCTGTCCCCCAAACAAACCAGCGCAAGCACGGCATGGCATCGTTTTGCCTGCGTACTTGCGTAGCCCCTGGAACGCCTACGAAGCACTGCTGGTTCTGAGGACAGAGCACTGGAAGAGGCCATGGAGGAAGAAGAAGAGGAGGGGGTGGAGGAGAGAGGTGTGTCACAACCAATAGTAGCATTTTGGAGGCGTGGTGGCGGAAAACCTCCAACACTACTGCACCTTGTCCTGCATCCTTCTCAGCTGCCAGAAGAGTGACCCAATGGGCCGTGAAAGACAGGTAACGTCCCTGTCCATGCCTGCTGGACCATGAGTCAGCGGTAATATGCACCTTACCGCTGACCGCCCTGTCCAGCGAGGCAAGGACATTGCCTTCCACATGCCGGTAGAGCGCCGGAATCGCCTTCCGTGAGAAAAAGTGGCGTTTGGGGACCTGCCACTGAGGAACCGCAGATTGTACAAACTCACGGAAGGGGGCCGAGTCTACCAACTGAAAAGGCAGCATTTGAAGTGCTAGCAATTTAGCCAAGCTAGCATTCAACCGCTGGGCATGTGGATGGCTGGGAGTGAACTTCTTTCGCCGGTCCAGCAGCTGGGGCAGGGACATTTGCCTGCTATAATCGGACGTGGGTGTACCGCTAGCAGAGTTCCCGGAAGCACTTGGCTGTGACACACCTAATTCTACACCTTCATTCCTCTCAGAGCAGGTTTCAGAGAGGGCTGAAGGTCTAGTGGGGTTGGAGATGCCAGCTGATGAGGAGCAAGGAGAGGTCCGCTTTGTTCTTTGGTGTGGGTCTTTGAGGTACGCTTTCCAACGAGCTGCATGGCAGGTCAACATATGTCTGTTCAAGCATGTGGTGCCCAAGCGGCTGATGTTTTGGCCACGCGAGATACGCTTGAGACATATGTTGCAAATAGCAGCGGTGCGATCTGATGCACTCGTCTCAAAAAAGGCCCACACCAAAGAACTTTTAGAATAACGGGCAGAGGCAGCGCCCTGCACAGGCAGAGCTCTGCGGTGTGATTCAGTCGGTGTGCTGCCCCTAAGCTGGCCCCCGGAGGGCATCCTGCCTCGTTGGACATGTGCCTCCTCCTCCTCCTCCTCCTCCTCTCTCCTTCCAGGCACCCACGTGGAGTCAGTGCCCTCATCATCCCCTCCCTCTTCATCGCTGTAGCAAACCTGGCAGTATGCTGCAGCTTGTGGAACATGACTGCCAGATTGCTGTCCTTCTTGAGCATCCCCTCTCTCTGCGCTCACCCTACTGCCTTCCTCTAGCTGAGTGTTATCATCAGAGCCCACAAAACACTGGGCATCCTCCTGGAGCATGTACCCAACACTGTGCTCAAAGAGTTCAGGAGACTCCTCAGGAGGACATGGTGGGTCTAGGGAAGGAGTCACTGATGATGACATTGAGAGGAGGGAAGACGATGCGTTGGCAGCTGCTTTGCTAGTACCCTGAGACTGGGTGAGAGAGGATGAGGAGGATGAAGAGGACTTGGTCATCCACTCTACCAAGTCGTTGGCATGTTGCGGCTCAACATGTCCAGCTGCCGAAAAGAAGGACAAGCGTGTCCCATGGCCACGTGCTGATGACAATGCACCGCGTCCACGACCAGCACTGTTGTCTCTAGACACAGAGCCTGCTTGCCCTCTTTTATCGGCTCGCGCCTGTCTGCCTCTCCTTGCTGGCCTTCCAGACATGGTAATGGCCTGAAGGGAGTTGGGTAAAAAAACAGTTGGGTAGTGTATATTGTGCTAAAAGGCACACAACACCCACTAACTCCTGCAGATGCCTTTATTATAGAACACCAGAGATAAAGGGGTATATACAGATGTATACTGTGCTGTGCTGGAGGCACACACAACTTCCAATAACTCCTGCAGATGGCAAGTGGGCTCAAATAGAGAACAGCTATGTAGGTGGATATAGTGGTATGTACTGGGTACAGAGCACGCAGACAGCACGCACAAGCTCCTAACACTACTGACTGCAAGCTCTATTATAAAAGATAGATCACTAGCTATATAGGTGAGGTGAATATAGCGGTGTATACTGCGGTCAGGGCATGCAGACAACAACCACTACACAACAGCAAGATCGAAAATCGTCCGAAAACGATTGGTGTGTACTGTGTTGAAGGTACACAGAACACCCACTGCTTCAGACGCCAACACACTACACAAGGCTGCCGCGCTGGCGGCCTTATATAGTGTGGGGCGTGCACTACACAGCCTGAGCTATGATTGGCCACAGGCATCCTGCCTGTGGCCAATCATGGCTCTCCTCGCTGCTGGCGCTGCGATTGGCCAAGCATGCGGGGTCACAGTGCATGCTTGGCCAATCATGAGCCAGCAATGCACTGCGCCATCGCAGTGCATTGTGGACCGCGAGCGCCACACGAATTTGGCGCGAACGGACCAAAATTTTCGGACTTCGCCGAACGGACGAACAGCCGATGTTCGAGTCGAACGTATGTTCGACTCGAACACGAAGCTCATCCCTACCCACCAGCCTGTGACCTGACCTGTCTGCCTAGCTCCTGCTCCAGCATCACCTGTCTGTGCATTAACCAGCCTGCCTGCTTCCACTGGAATCCACAAACCCCTGAACTGTGTACAGGACTGTTTGATCCAACTTCTGTGTGTGGATATTGGGTGCTCCAGCTTCCAGCCTGTCTGCTGTTCGGATCTTCCTTCTGGTTGGTGGTCACCTCTACAGCATCTGGGACCCTGGAGCCACCCTTCCAGCAACTAACCTGCCAGGCTCTCATACCACTTTGCACTCCTGTGCCTGCTGTCTTTTTCTACCAGGGGCTGCGAGTCAGATACATGAGGGAGGCCTTCCTCTGCACTATCAGGCTCATCAGTCAGGTACGTGAGAATCTGATAGTCACAGTGCAAGGGAGCAATGAGTGAACAGCTAGTACTGCTACAAATTGGGGAAAACGGCGACTGAGATGCACAGGATGGAGGTGTACAGGTGTACAGGATGGAAGCTGTGAGCAGAAAATGTTTTACAACTGGTTCAAACACTTATGACAGGAAAGAAATGACTGAGGATGAACCACTTTTGGGTTGTCCATCGATAAACAGAACCCCAGACATGATTGAACGAGTGCAACAAATGCTGGCACAAGATTGGTGACTGACTTTATGATTAATGGTGGAGGAAGTGGGCATTTGCAAGGACACAGTGTGCACCATCGTCCGGCGAAAATTTGGGTAAGTGGAAGATCTGTTCCCGGTTTGTGCCACACAAGCTGACAGATGAACAGAAAGCAAATTGGATGAAAACCTCTGAAGATTCCATTACTATGTGTGACCAGGATCCATCCTGCACCTGCGCACTTTGCAATCTGTGTGCTCCAATTCTTGGTTCAACGTGATGTACCTGTAATTGATCATCCACCATACTCCCTTGATTTGGTGCCTGTGGACTTCTTTCTGTCTCCCCTCCTGAAAAGCGTCATGAAAGGTGAAGATTTTGCTGACGTGACGGCAATCCAAGAATGCGTGACAGTAGTTCTGCGATCGATTCCTAAAGAGGTCTTTGTTTGTTTCTAGAAGCTTGATGAATTTTGCCAAAAGTGTGTTGTGAGGGATGCCGATTATTTTGAAGGCCAATAAATCATTTGCTTGTTCCTTCTGTTTTGTTTGTTTTCTGATACCATTCACCAAACTTTTTAGACACGCTTGTAAATTTGGCCTTACCGGGAAGGGAAACACCTCCAACCCCCACTTGAAAGACTAGGTTTGAACTGGCTGGAAGAGACGAAAGCCCTCTCAGCCAACCGTCTGCTTTTACTATTAGAATTTACAATTTAAAATTGTCATTGGTAGTGATGGACGAACTTCCGACGGGACGTTTCGCGAACGCGAAACGCGAACGGGCACAAACGTTCGCGAAAACGACCGTTCGCCGCGGGCTCCATTGACTTCAATGGGAGGCGAATTTCGCAAACCTTTAGGTCGAATTTGCGGCCACGGGGTAATTATTAGGGGGTAGCACGTAGTCCCACCACCTGGACAATAGCATAATACATGTATGAGGTGAATTTGGGATCGATAACTACAAGCATTTTTTTTTTATTTGGGAAATTGTTCTGACAATTCAGGACTATGGAGCTAATGAAGGCAATGGAGGAGAGGGAAGGTCAGGGACCAGGGTAGGCAAACAAGAGGGTGCAGGAGATACAGAGCACTGACAGCAGCACCGTAATACAGAGCACTGACATCAGCACCGTGACATACAGCGCTGACAGCAGCTCCGTGACATACAGCGCTGACAGCAGCTCCGTGACATACAGCGCTGACAGCAGCTCCGTGACATACAGCGCTGACAGCAGCTCCGTGACATACAGCGCTGACAGCAGCTCCGTGACATACAGCGCTGACAGCAGCACCGTGACATACAGCGCTGACAGCAGCTCCGTGACATACAGCGCTGACAGCAGCTCCGTGACATACAGCGCTGACAGCAGCTCCGTGACATACAGCACTGACAGCAGCTCCGTGACATACAGCGCTGACAGCAGCTCCGTGACATACAGCGCTGACAGCAGCACCGTGACATACAGCGCTGACAGCAGCTCCGTGACATACAGCGCTGACAGCAGCTCCGTGACATACAGCGCTGACAGCAGCTCCGTGACATACAGCACTGACAGCAGCTCCGTGACATACAGCGCTGACAGCAGCTCCGTGACATACAGCGCTGACAGCAGCACCGTGACATACAGCGCTGACAGCAGCTCCGTGACATACAGCGCTGACAGCAGCTCCGTGACATACAGCGCTGACAGCAGCTCCGTGACATACAGCGCTGACAGCAGCTCCGTGACATACAGCGCTGACAGCAGCTCCGTGACATACAGCGCTGACAGCAGCTCCGTGACATACAGCGCTGACAGCAGCACCGTAAGCAGCCCCAGGAGGAAGTCAGCACAGCACAGGGATGGTGTGATCCCCTCATAATAAGAACCCCCAGGAGGAAGTCAGCACAGCACAGGGATGGTGGGAGCCCCTCATAATAAGAACACCCAGGAGGAAGTCAGCACAGCACAGGGATGGTGGGAACCCCTCATAATAAGCAGCCCCAGTAGAAATATGACACCGCTCAACCTCTTCAAAGAGGAGGGTAGGGGCATATAGTACGGTGTGCTTTTTTGGGTCAGGGAAGTGAGCCAAATGAATTAAGAAGGTCTGTGTGCTTGATTCCAAAAATTGTTTATAGACATATACATGGTCTACTGATCACATGTGTTGAATTCCTCCGAGATCCATGCCTCATTCATTTTTAGAAATGTGAGGTAGTTAACACTGTGGTGAGCTAGGCGAGTACGCTTATCGGTCACAATCCCCCCTGCTGCGCTGAACGTCCTTTCGGACAGGACACTGGATGAGGGGCAAGCCAACAGTTCGATTGCAAATTGGGCAAGCTCTGGCCAGAGGTCAAGCCTGCCCACCCAGTAGTCTAGGGGTTCATCACTCCTCAGAGCGTCCACATCGGCCGTTAACCCAATGTAGTCGGACACCTGACGGTCTAGGCGTTCCCTGATGCTGGATCCGGATGACACCTGTCGATGGGTCGGCTGAAAGAATGACCTCATATCCGAAGTCACCAACACATCTTCAAACCGGCCTCTTCTTGCAGGCGCTGTTGGATTGGTACCCGCAAATCCTTCTCTGGGAGTGGGAATTGCTCCTCTGCCAGCGCACGCAAAAGCAGAATGCAGCATTTCTCGAAGCAAGGCCTGGAAGTGCTGCATTCTGACAGCCCTCTGCGACGGCGGTAACATTTCCGCCATTTTGTGTTTGTACCGGGGGTCTAAGTACGTTGCCACCCAGTACTGGTCCTTGACCCTCATGCTTTTTATACGGGGGTCCCTATTAAAACACTGGAGCATGAAGGCCCCCATTTGCACTAAAGTGGAAGCGGTGTGGTGGCCTGGCTCCTGCTCATCATCCAGGATAATGTCGTCCTCTTCATTCTCCTCTCCCCATCCTCGCACAACAGGGATCCCAGAAAGGTTTAAAGCATGCTCTTCTTGCTCCTGCTCATCCGCCCCGGCACCATCCTCCTCTGACTCCTCATCAGACTCCTGTTGTTGACTTGTCTCAGATAGAGTAGCCCCCCCTGGGAATTCATCCAGCATTGCGACTTCCTCATCTTCCCGCTCCTGCTCCTCCACAGCCTGATCAATGACACGACGCAATGCACGCTCCAGAAAGAAGGCATAAGGTACCATGTCACTGATGGCGCCATGGCTGCGACTGACCAGTTTGGTGATCTCCTCAAATGGCCGCAGAAGTCTGCATGTGTCGCGCATGAGCAGCCACTGGCGCGGTGAAAAAAAACCCAGCTCCCCAGAACCGTTTCTTTCGCAGAGTTCATACAGGTAGACGTTAACTGCACGTTTCTGCTGGAGCAGCCTATCAAGCATATAGAAGGTTGAGTTCCATCGCGTCGGGCAATCGCAAATAAGACGTCTGACCGGCAGATGGTGTCGCCGCTGAATGTCAGCAAGGCGAGCCATGGCCGTGTAAGATCTTCTGAAATGGGCCGAGATTTTCCTTGCCTGCCGCAAGATGTCCTGGACCCCAGGGTATTTGACAAGGAATCGCTGCACGACCAAGTTTAAGACGTGTGCCATGCACGGCACGTGCGTGATTTTGCCCTGTTTCAATGCGCTAAGCAGATTGGCACCGTTGTCACACACCACTTTACCAACTGTCAAATTGAGCGGTGTTAGCCACTCATCTGCCTGTGAACGCAAAGCTGAAAGGAGTGCCGGGCCAGTGTGGCTCTTTGCTTCCAGGCACAACAGACGCAGCACGGCATGGCAACGTCTCACCTGGCATGTGGAATAGGTTCTGGGGAGCTTGGGCGGTGCAGTGGAAGAGACGCTAGCAGCGGAAAAGGAGGAGGCAGCTGAGGAGGAGAGGGAGGAGGATGGAGTAGGAGGAGGAGAAGAAGAGTCAGGCCTGCATGCAATCCGTGGCGGTAAAACCAAATCTACACGGGTGCCACGGGTTACATGCTTGACGGCCGTCAGAAGGTTCACCCAGTGGGCAGTAAAACTGATATACCTTCCCTGCCCGTGTTTGCTAGACCACGTGTCTGTGGTCAGATGTATCTTGGCACCGACACTGTGTGCCAGAGATACATTCACTTGCCGCTGAACATGGCCATATAGCTCTGGGATGCCCTTCTCTGAGAAATACTTCCTTCCTGGGACCTTCCATTGTGGTGTTCCAATGGCCACAAATTTGCGAAAGGCCTCCGAGTCCACCAGTTTATATGGCAGTAGTTGGCGGGCTATGAGTTCTGACAAGCCAGCCGCCAACCGTTGGGCAAGAGGGTTATCCGGCGTCATCATTTTTTTACGCTCAAACATTAGGCCCACGGAAGCCTGCCTTTTTGCAGAAAAATGTGAGCTTGGCGTGATGGAAGGTGGAGTGGAGGACAATTGTGAGGAGAGAGGAGAAGGAGAAGTAGAAGACGAGGCTGGACGGTGAGAGCCTGCAGTGTGGCTTTGTGTGTTCCGTTGCTCCCACTGGGCTCGGTGATGGCTGCTCATGTGCCTTCTTAAGGCGGTCGTCCCTAGGTGAGTATTGGGCTTACCGCGACTAACGCGTTGACTGCAAAGATTGCAGATGGCAACGCTATTGTCAGCAGCGGACACGTTAAAAAAAGCCCACACTGCGGAGCCATGTGCCGGTGTCCTGGGAGCGCCAGATGTGACCGTACATGGTCGATGACTCGCTCCTGATACATTTGCAGTCTGCTTTGTCCCTGCTGTGCAATGTAAGTCATTGCTGCTTCTCCTCCCTATCTGCTGGTCCATATCTCCCTCTGAACTCCCCTCCTCTTCCTCTCTTGTGGGCACCCACGTGACATCACTAGACACGTCATCATCAACGTCACCTTCCCCACCGCTATAAGTAGAGATCTCGGAGTAGGCAGCAACACCGGGGACCAACCTCCTCCTTGGGCTGATCTGGGTACTGGCGTCAGACTGCTGAGTAGCGCTTGTTGCTACCTCCTCTTCCTGATCCAATACCAAGAGTGGCTGCGCATCAGAAATGTCCTCTTGATATGGATCGGAAAATAATTCCAGTGACTCAAGCGGAAGGTATGTGGTGGTGGTGGTGGTGGTCGTGTTGTTGGTGGTAGTGTCTTTGGGGGTGCACATAGCAGAGAGTGAAGAAGAGGGTGCAGATCGAGAGGATGAGGAGGGTGCAGAAGAGTAAGGCTGAGCGAGCCACTCAACCAAGTCTGGTGCATCCTTTAAAGTAATTGAACGCACCTTCTGCAACTTCCCACTTTGGCTCAAGCCTGTTGCTCCTGCCCTACCCCTACCACCCCTGCGGAAGGGCCTGCCTCTTCCTCTGCATGTCATTTTTTAAATGACCCTGTGACAAAACTCTTAGTCCCTATACCGCTGAAGGACTGCTGCAGTATAGGTGAGCGGTCAGCAGTGGTGCACGTCAACCCTATCTATTGTGGACCTATAGCGGTCCTTACAGAACAGCAGACTGTACCGCACTCAAGCCTATGTACCGTAGCACCCTATACCAAGTTACCAGTCCTTATAAGAACTTTTGTGGACCAAGCAGGTTGTGTATTAGTGTTTAGCAGACTGTACGTCAGTCCCTATACCGCTGAAGGACTGCTGCAGTATAGGGCAGCGGTCAGCAGTGGTGCACGTCAACCCTATCTATTGTGGACCGATAGCGGTCCTTACAGAACAGCAGACTGTACCGCACTCAAGCCTATGTACCGTAGCACCCTATACCAAGTTACCAGTCCTTATAAGAACTTTTGTGGAACAAGCAGGTTGTGTGTTAGTGATTAGCAGACTGTACGTCAGTCCCTATACCAATGAAGGACTGCTGCAGTATAGGGCAGCGGTCAGCAGTAGTGCACGGCAACCCTATGTATTGTGGACCGATAGCGGTCCTTACAGAACAGCAGACTGTAACGCACTCAGGCCTATGTACCGTAGCACCCTATACCAAGTTACCAGTCCTTATAAGAACTTTTGTGGACCAAGCAGGTTGTGTGTTAGTGATTAGCAGACTGTACGTCAGTCCCTATACCAATGAAGGACTGCTGCAGTATAGGGCAGCGGTCAGCAGTAGTGCACGGCAACCCTATGTATTGTGGACCGATAGCGGTCCTTACAGAACAGCAGACTGTAACGCACTCAGGCCTATGTACCGTAGCACCCTATACCAAGTTACCAGTCCTTATAAGAACTTTTGTGGACCAAGCAGGTTGTGTGTTAGTGATTAGCAGACTGTACGTCAGTCCCTATACCAATGAAGGACTGCTGCAGTATAGGGCAGCGGTCAGCAGTAGTGCACGGCAACCCTATGTATTGTGGACCGATAGCGGTCCTTACAGAACAGCAGACTGTAACGCACTCAGGCCTATGTACCGTAGCACCCTATACCAAGTTACCAGTCCTTATAAGAACTTTTGTGGACCAAGCAGGTTGTGTGTTAGTGATTAGCAGACTGTACGTCAGTCCCTATACCAATGAAGGACTGCTGCAGTATAGGGCAGCGGTCAGCAGTAGTGCACGGCAACCCTATGTATTGTGGACCGATAGCGGTCCTTACAGAACAGCAGACTGTACTGCACTCAGGCCTATGTACCGTAGCACCCTATACCAAGTTACCAGTCCTTATAAAAACTTTTGTGGACCAAGCAGGTTGTGTGTTAGTGTTTAGCAGACTGTGCGTCAGTCCCTATACCGCTGAAGGACTGCTGCAGTATAGGGCAGCGGTCAGCAGTAGTGCACGGCAACCCTATGTATTGTGGACCGATAGCGGTCCTTACAGAACAGCAGACTGTAACGCACTCAGGCCTATGTACCGTAGCACCCTATACCAAGTTACCAGTCCTTATAAGAACTTTTGTGGACCAAGCAGGTTGTGTGTTAGTGATTAGCAGACTGTGCGTCAGTCCCTATACCGCTGAAGGACTGCTGCAGTATAGGGCAGCGGTCAGCAGTAGTGCACGTCAACCCTATGTATTGTGGACCGATAGCGGTCCTTACAGAACAGCAGACTGTACTGCACTCAGGCCTATGTACCGTAGCACCCTATACCAAGTTACCAGTCCTTATAAAAACTTTTGTGGACCAAGCAGGTTGTGTGTTAGTGATTAGCAGACTGTACGTCAGTCCCTATACCAATGAAGGACTGCTGCAGTATAGGGCAGCGGTCAGCAGTAGTGCACGGCAACCCTATGTATTGTGGACCGATAGCGGTCCTTACAGAACAGCAGACTGTACTGCACTCAGGCCTATGTACCGTAGCACCCTATACCAAGTTACCAGTCCTTATAAGAACTTTTGTGGACCAAGCAGGTTGTGTGTTAGTGATTAGCAGACTGTACGTCAGTCCCTATACCAATGAAGGACTGCTGCAGTATAGGGCAGCGGTCAGCAGTAGTGCACGTCAACCCTATGTATTGTGGACCGATAGCGGTCCTTACAGAACAGCAGACTGTACTGCACTCAGGCCTATGTACCGTAGCACCCTATACCAAGTTACCAGTCCTTATAAGAACTTTTGTGGACCAAGCAGGTTGTGTGTTAGTGATTAGCAGACTGTACGTCAGTCCCTATACCAATGAAGGACTGCTGCAGTATAGGGCAGCGGTCAGCAGTAGTGCACGTCAACCCTATGTATTGTGGACCGATAGCGGTCCTTACAGAACAGCAGACTGTACTGCACTCAGGCCTATGTACCGTAGCACCCTATACCAAGTTACCAGTCCTTATAAGAACTTTTGTGGACCAAGCAGGTTGTGTGTTAGTGTTTAGCAGACTGTGCGTCAGTCCCTATACCGCTGAAGGACTGCTGCAGTATAGGGCAGCGGTCAGCAGTAGTGCACGGCAACCCTATGTATTGTGGACCGATAGCGGTCCTTACAGAACAGCAGACTGTAACGCACTCAGGCCTATGTACCGTAGCACCCTATACCAAGTTACCAGTCCTTATAAGAACTTTTGTGGACCAAGCAGGTTGTGTATTAGTGTTTAGCAGACTGTGCGTCAGTCCCTATACCGCTGAAGGACTGCTGCAGTATAGGGCAGCGGTCAGCAGTAGTGCACGGCAACCCTATCTATTGTGGACCGATAGCGGTCCTTACAGAACAGCAGACTGTACCGCACCCAAGCCTATGTACCGTAGCACCCTAGACAGACCAAGTTACCAGTCCTTATAAGAACTTTTGTGGAACAAGTGAGTTGTGAATGATTAGCAGACTGCAGCAGAAGGGCAGCAGTCAAGTATAATATTCTTTCTATATTTGGAAGAAAGAATATTATACGTGTACAAGCCTATTACCGTACCACTGATACCAGTCCTGAAAAGAACCTTTGTGGAACTAATAGTAACAGCAAGTCTTTAAAATTATCCTCACTGCCTGACACACTGCTTCCTGCCTGTCCCTATACAAATTGGCAAAAAAGAGTAGGCTGGAACGATTAGCTGGAACAGCTCTTTTGTGGACCTGATAGTAACAGCTAATGATGATGATGATGATGATGATGAAGAAAGACTAATCTGGCTGAGCTGTCCCTAAAATAGCAGCATACAGCGCTCTGTCCCTTTATCTAAACTGACAAAAGAAACTCAGGCTGCTGACCTAACACCTATACCAGTCCTGAAAAGAACTTTTGTGTACCAAATAGCTAGCGTTTTCTCTGTCCCTACTCCACACAGGATCCTTTCCCTACAGTGACAGAAGAAAGAATGTAAAATGGCCACCGGATCGGGTGTATTTATAGGTTAGGGGGAATGTCCAAGTGTCCATGAGCTGTCATGTCTCAATTGGTTGTCCTGTAACACATGATAAACGTGTCACGAAAGGTTAAAGTTCTTGTATACATTAAACACGTAAGTCCGCCGGGGCGAACGACGGAAAAAGGCGTTCGAACCCGCGGACGGCGAAAGTCGGAAATTCGCCGCGAAACGACCGCCGGGCGAACCGTTCGGCCATCACTAGTCATTGGTTCTCAGTGACCAAGGAACAGGAAAAAACTAAATAGCCCCGGGACTTTAACTACGAGGTGGGAGAGATTTGGCACACGTTCACAGAAAATTGTAATAAAATCAATTTTTCTTGATCATACATCACGGGACACAGGAGCTCATTACATAGTGGGTTATATAGGCACCTCTGGTGATTGGACACTGGTTAACCCCAATTAAGGAGAATTCCTCCCCTATATAACCCCTCCCAT
Organism: Lithobates pipiens; assembly: GCF_037356315.1. Taxonomy (NCBI): domain Eukaryota; kingdom Metazoa; phylum Chordata; class Amphibia; order Anura; family Ranidae; genus Lithobates; species Lithobates pipiens. Next base: position 262,850,314 of record NW_027507790.1, on the reverse strand, counting down.
ATGGGAGGCACCTCAGTTTTTTAGCAAAGCAATAGGAAACCTGTGCTATGAAGAAAGCTCTGTGCAGGTCCCTGTGGGGGCCTAAGGGCTACAACAAACCGGATCCATATCTCGGGCCGATAGTTTGACTCCCAAGATGGTATGGTACCCGGGCCTCATCATCCGAAGAAACAAGGTTTTGCCTGTAAGTCCTCTCCTATTGGAAGACTGGGCTCTGGGAAAACCAGACTTGGTGTACTATTTACATAGTGGCGCAAAAGTTTCTGGCAGAGTCTTTTACAAGGTCCAGGTAGGAGGTTCTTCTGAGAAAGAACCCCAAAAAAACCTGAAGGTTGGCACAACTCTGCCCGCCATGATGGGTGAAGGCTGGAATCTGTCTGTTTTCAGCAATTCCTGCGGCGAGGACAGGTAAGGGAAGTTAACCCTATATATAATTATATTATGGATTTCTTCATTTGAGTAGTAGTATGTCTTACCTGGTTTCCGCCACTAGAGGGAGGAAGAGCAGCCTGATGCATACTTACATGCCTTTTCAGTACACATGCTCAGTGAAGCCTGGTTCTCCAGAGGTCTCACGTCTCCACTGCAATCCCTGGCACAATAAAGGTAATACAGGGGTCCCACATAGTCTAGGGGTCCCACGCAGCTCTGATGGAGATTCCCTTTCCCCCCTGGATTCCGGCGGTTCTCGTGCACGCCGAGCGCGATCCCGGGCTAATGGAGGAGGGGGGAGTGTGGTTGTGAGCCGTGCATGTTGGTGCGCACAGGGGCTGTACTGAGCAGGCGCCAGGCGGCAGTTTTAAAAAGCCCAGAGCGTCAGGGGGCTGTAAGTGTAAGACATAGGAGCTGTGGGCAGTAAGCATCCCAAGGGATTGGATCCAGGCAAACCTTAGACACCTACTCAGCATCAGGTTGTGCAGTTTAAGCGTATATATTTATTGTGAGACTTTAAGCACAACAGTGATTGCACTTTGTACTAGTACTTCTGCTTTGTAGCTTAGGACTATGTCTCCTCGTAAGAGGGTCTCAGGGGGAGGTAACAAGGGCACTGGTAAATTACCGCCTAGGTCCAGGGGTTCTAAAAATGCCTGTAAGTTACCATCCCCCCCTGCAAGACTGGAGACAGCCTCACAGGATGAGTCAGTGCCCCTGTCAGGTTTTTCAGCCTCTCCTAATATCTCAGCCCCGGTATACATCACTGAGGACGCCCTTAGGGCTACATTGGAGGGTTTTGAAGGGAGAATCATGAATTTTATTTCTGCTTCCCTGAAAGATAGCAGAAAAAGGGGTAGATCCCCTCCCTCTGCTGAGATTCTTCTTTCAGATGATTCTTCTGACAATGAGGAGAGATCCCTATCTTGGGACAGGGATCTTGAGCAGTCGGAGGAATCAGAGGAAGAGGAGAGAGTCCCCTCCTCCCAGGCGCTCAGAAAACAGGTGCAGTATTATACTGAATTTGTGTGTACCACATTCAGAATGCCTGCTGCTGAAGTCGCTACGTCCTCTGTTTCTTCCCTGGGAGTCAGGAAAGTCCCACAGACTGCTTTTTCCTTTCCAATTCATCCCTTAATGGATAAATTGTTGTATGAGGATTGGGGACATCCCTATAAACTGTTTGCTCCTCCTAAAAGGTTTTCTATGCATTATCCTCTGGAGGAAAGTTTCACCAAAAAATGGGGGGTCCCATCTGTCGATGTGGCTGTTTCTTGCGTGAATAAAAACCGGACCTGTCCGTTGGATAATGCTCAGGTATTTAAAGATCCAACTGATCATTATTAAAAGCCTCCTTTTCCATGACTGGCGCTGTAGTGCAACCTACAGTCGCAGCCGTGGGGTTGTGTCAGTTCCTCAAGGAACAGGTTAAGCAGATGCTTCCCAGTGAGGAAGTGGAGAATTATGCAGAAATACCTCAAATTCTGTGTTTCATGATTGATGCGATTTTGGATTCTGTCCAACAAGCATCACGTTTGTCTCTCATGTTGGTACACATGCGAAGGGCCCTATGGCTAAAGAATTGGGCAGCTGAGCTATCATGCAAGAAGCATTTGATTGGGTTCCCGTTTAAAGAGTAACGTTTGTTTGGTGAAGAATTAGACAAATTCATCCAAAAAATTTCAGGGGGTAAATCTACTCTCCTTCCAGTCAAAAGGAGCAAATGTCCATCATTTAGGCGTTCTCTCTCTCCTGGAGCATCAAGCTCTAAGCAGTGGCGACGGCCTTCTCAGCCCTCCTCTACAGGAAAGGCTTAGGGCCGGGCTCAGGGGCAGAAAAAGACTTTTGGGGGAAAGCCTGCCAAGCAGAGCCCAAAAGCTTCCTTGTGAAGGGGCGCCCCCGCTCAGCCGAGTAGGGGGAAGGCTCCTGCAGTTTGCGGAAGCCTGGCAGGAAGAGATCCGGGACAAGTGGGTGATCTCTTCGGTATCTCTGGGCTACAAGCTAGAGTTTCAGGAGATTCCACCTTCTCGCTTTCTAAGGTCAAGGATCCCCAGGGACCCAGTAAAGCAAAAAACGCTATTTCTGGCCTTAGATCACTTACTATCCCAGGGGGTGATAGTAGAAGTGGACCCAAAAGAACAGGGTTCAGGGTTTTACTCGATTCTCTTCACCGTTCCGAAGCCAAATGGAAGTGTCAGACCTATCCTGGATCTGAAGGATCTGAACCGTTTTTTACGCATTCGGTCTTTTCGAATGCAGTCAATTCGCACTATGGTCTCCTCCCCGCAAGGGAGAAAGTTTATGGCATCAATAGACATCAAGGATGCATATCTTCATGTGCCAAGATATCTAAGGTTCGTGGTAGAGCGGCGCCATTTTCAATTTGTGGCCTTACCGTTCCGGCTCGCTACGGCCCCTCGAGTCTTCACATAGATTCTGGACCCTCTCTTGGCAAACCTAAGAGCTCAAGGTATAGCCGTCATGGCTTATCTAGACGACTTGCTTCTCATAGAGAAAACAGTAGCGTACCAGAACGCTAGAACACCTGGAACGCCTAGGTTGGATTATAAACCTAGAAAAGTCGTCCCTACAGCCTGCTACCAGGTTGGAATACCTGGGTATGTTTATCGACACCGCTCAGGGCAAGGTTTTTCTTCCAAAGCCAAAAGCTTTGGCCATTGGGGATCTGATGCCCCTAATTCTGGGCAGGAGATCTTCCCCCATTTGGTTGTGCATGAGACTGTTAGGGAAAATGGTCGCCTCCCTCGAGGCCATTCCATTTGCCCAGTTCCACTCAAGGCCTCTGCAAAGATGCATCCTTGCGGCTTGGAACAGGAAGCCCCAATCCAAGAGTCTCGTCTGGTGGTTACAAACCGAGAATTTGCTGAAAGGCAAGACTTTTCTTCCCCTTCCATGGAAGATTGTTACCACAGATGCCAGCCTGACAGGCTGGGGAGCAGTGTTAGAGGAGACGTGCTCGCAGGGGAAATGGTCTGCGATCGAGAAGCTATTGCCCATAAATGTCTTGGAGATCCGGGCAGTTTATATGGCTCTCATAAACTGGTCTTCCAGACTATGGGGTCTCCCTGTTCGGGTTCAGTCCGACAATGCCACAGCAGTGGCCTATATCAATCACCAGGGCGGTACCAGGAGTCTGGTTGGGCGAAAAGAGGTGAATCGCATACTTGTCTGGGCAGAAAACCATGTTCCATGCCTTTCTGCAGTCTTCATTCCAGGAGTGGAAAATTGGCAGGCGGATTTTCTAAGCCACCAGCAGTTGTGCCCAGGAGAATGGGCTCCTCACCCCGACGTGTTTTGGGACATATGTCGCAGGTGGGGTACTCCAGACGTAGCTCTGTTTGCGTCCAGGTTCAACAGAAAACTGAACAAGTTTGTGTCATGAACAAGAGATACACTTGCTCAGGGGTCAGATACTCTGACAGTTCCCTGGAATCAGTAAAATCTGATTTATGCCTTCCCCCCATCGCCGCTTCTGTCACGGTTCCTGGGAAGAGTCAAGAGGGAGACAAAATCAGTACTTTTGGTAGCCCCGGCTTGGCCCAGGCGAACGTGGTACACAGAGATCATGAAGTTGGCAGTAGGCAGGCCGTGGATCCTCCCTCTCTGGCCAGATCTGCTCTTACAGGGTCCAATTTACCATCCTGCTTTACACAGTCTGAATTTGACGGTTTGGCTGCTGAGACCCACATTCTGAGAGACCGTGGGCTTTCGGGGCCAGTCCTTTCTACTCTGGTTAATGCCAGAAAGCCGGCCTCCAGGCTTATTTACTACATAATCTGGAGGGCATATGTTTCCTGGTGTGAACTCAGGGAATGGCATCCTAGAAAGTATGTCATTAGCAGGATCTTGGCCTTCCTCCAGTCAGGCCTAGAAATGAATTTGGCCGTAAGCACTATCAAGGTGCAGATTTCGGCCATGTCAGTGTTTTTTCAGAAGCCACTTGCATCGCATTCCCTGGTGCGGGCTTTCATCCAAGGGGCTATGCGGATAAGGCCGCCAGTCAAACCTCCGGTATGCCCATGGGATCTGAAATCTGAATTTGGTTCTCTCGGCTTTGCAGAGGCAACCTTTTGAACCTTTGCATCAGGCTTCATTAGTTCTTTTGACCAAAAAATTGGTTTTCTTGGTAGCCATTTCCACGGCTAGAAGAGTGTCAGAACTAGCAGCTCTCTCCAGCAAAGAGCCGTATCTAATTATTCATAAGGACCGGGTGGTAATGCGTCCCAACAGGTCCTTTCTACCTAAGGTGGTTTCGGGATTCCATTTGAATCAAGATGTAATCCTACCATCCTTTTTTCCGGACCCCCAGTCCGCAGAAGAAGAATCTTTGCACACTTTGGATGTGGTTAGGGCAATCAGTATCTATCTTCAAGCAACTGCTCAGATAAGGAAAACTGATTGCTTATTTATTTTGCCGGAAGGCGCTAGGAAGGGCCAGGCGGCATCAAAATCCACTCTCTCAAGGTGGATTAGACAGATTATTTCTCAGGCCTATAGTGTTAAAGGGAAAATCCCTCCTTTTCAAGTGAAGGCGCACTCTACTAGGGCTGTAAGTGCTTCTTGGGCAGTGCATCACCAGGCCTCCCTGGCTCAGATCTGTAAGGCTGCAACTTGGTCATCAGTCCACACATTCACCAGATTCTATCAGGTGGATGTCAGAGGGCAAGAGGATATCGCCTTTGGGCGCAGTGTACTGCAGGCTGCAGTTTAGGTCCTCCGGCCCATGGCGGTCTATAATTATGATCTGTGTCTCCCTCCCCTCAATCTGAGCATTGCTTTGGGACATCCCACTATGTAATGAGCTCCTGTGTCCCGTGATGTATGATCAAGAAAATAGGATTTTTATATACAGCTTACCTGTAAAATCCTTTTCTTGAGAGTACATCATGGGACACAGGGCTCCCGCCCCTCTTGGGTTTTACGTGGTTTCCTATTGCTTTGCTACAAAACTGAGGTGCCTCCCATATGGGAGGGGCTATATAGGGGAGGAATTCTCCTTAATTGGGGTTAACCAGTGTCCAATCACCAGAGGTGCCTATATAACCCACTATGTAATCAGCTCCTGTGTCCTGTGATGTACTCTCAAGAAAAAGATTTTCCATGTAAGCTGTATATAAAAATCCTATTATTAATAACAAAATGCTGTATAACCAAGTGGGAAGAGCAAATAATTGTGCGTTGTCCGGCATAGTGACCAAGTCAACAGCACAGGTAAAAACAAATGTCAATTCATTACAGTTGATATTCATCCATTAAACAATAACAATGTTCGTTGTAAATTACTAAACCAGTGAATATATATACATCATACAGAGTGGAGAAATTAGACATACATGAGTAGAAGCAATGCATAAACAATGATACACCCAACAGAAATACCCAGCAATATGAGCATATAAAGAGCCTCAATGGTGCCCTACGCGTTTCACTAATCCGTTTTCGCTTTTCAGGGGCATAGTTTATATATCCAAACCATGGGGCTGGGTCACCGACCGCTGGTGTCAGAATGTCGGCAATAAGCATATCCTGCTCGGGGGCTGAGGGGACGCAGCAAGGAACAAATTGGGGTGAACAGCACGGACTGCATGAGGCATTTGGTGAACGGTCTCAGATGTACCCATAGATATATCTAAAAAATAACCAAATAAAAAAAATTCCAAAGGAATATATATATGTGGGTAGATAGTGACAACACAATTGATCGATAATCTCTATCGTGTATAGTGGAATAATACCAACTACACCCTGAGTATGAAAAAAGTAATGATATATTACCTACATATGTTACGTTAGCCCAAGCCTGAATGTTGCACTCCCAAACCAATAACCACTGTGTCAGACCGTAAAAGCACAAATGCAAACTGCAGCCGTACCGGGCAACCGGATATATCCACAGCGGGTCCGGATGCTCCACCCCCAGCGTCATGTACAGATAGTGACCTAATGGTGCGAAAAAAAAATTATTTTCCAGTGACCAAGGAAAGCTACTAATATTTGAAAACTATAGGGTCTATATACTAAAGGCAAATAGGCTTTTTATTTCAAAAAGGATTTTTCCCTTAGCTTAGTGAAAATGGTGAAAATTCACTTTTCAAAGAACACCCAATCACCTGCAAGGAAAAAAAGTTGTATTTCTGATGCACATGTTTGGATGATGGAAGTCATCAGAAATTCACCTCATTTACTAAGAAAAAATCCTTTTGCAAAGTGAACCTCCTATTTGCCGTTAGTAAACAAGCCCCAACACTTGGAATTTTTTTTTATATTTTCAGGTATCCTGTTTGAACCTTTTCCATCTTCCCAACAAGCTGTTTCCATTGGGTAATAAACTGTTAAAAACGTACTACTGCTGCCCAAATGCTCAGTCTAGTATATGCCAAGTTCTCACCCTTAGGTTGGATGCAACTTAGGAGCTTCAAAGATGGCAAATCTCTCTCTTGACAAGTAAAGAACTGACCCAGAGAAGATGATTTATTTCTCAGAAAAAAATATAGTAGGCTTGTGCAATTCGTTTCGTAATGAATCGAAAATTCGGCCAAATTTTGCATCTTTCGGACATTCAGATGCATCCGAGGCGTAATGTAGATGATACCCAATGTGTTGCAGGAGTGCCAGCAAGGGATGGAGCTCATCCCAGCTCCTGTAGCCACTGAAGGGAAAAGAGAAAAAAAAATCCCTGGCCCGGCACATCCATGGAGTCCTATGGTAATGTAGTAATGATGGGAGAGACCACAGCCCGGGTTCCCCCCAGACCACACCCCAACGTGTTTTGCTTTGTAACCTGGAGCTTAAACATGGGGGCCACTGGATGTACAGATACATGTTAACAGCAGTGGCTCTTTTCAGCCCATCACTCAGGTGAACAGGCTGCGCAGCTGACAAAAATTGTAACATCTGGGATCCTGGCTGTAAGTATTCATGGTATATTTGCTATTCCATGGCCATCTAGAACATGAGATCTAAAGCCTGGTTAACAAGGTGAGTTTTATTTTTTCAACCCAGCGGGCTGAACGAAAAAAAAAATAGGGAGCTCTCTGTACTAATGAGTACACTAACGCACCACAACTGCATGCATTGTGTTCTATTCAGTTGAATGGGGATCATTTTTGCTGTGCTGCATTGCAAAGCCTCGTGGCCCTACTCAGCTGTCACATGTTTTTACCGTACCTCCCCTAACATAAAAGTGTAAATGATGCCTTGAATTTGATAGACCTGAACGCCACCATGAATTTTTTTTTATCTACGGCCCTCTTAATATACATGTACATTTGCTGTCCCCTCTCAGCACACAACCATTAATGTCTAAACCGCTGGCAAAAAAAGTGAGTACATCCCTAAAGGAAAATGTCCAAATTGGACCCAAAGTGTCAATATTTTGTGTGGCCACCATTATTTTCCAGCACTGCCTTAACCCTCATGGGCATGAAGTTCACCGGAGCTTCACAGGTTGCCACTGGAGTCCTCTTCCACTCCTCCATGATGATATCACAGAGCTGGTGGATGTTGGAGACCTTGTGCTCCTTCACATTCCGTTTGAGGATGTCTCACAGATGTTCAATAGGGTTTAGGTCTGGGGACATGCTTGGTCAGTCCATCACATTTACCCTCAGGTTCTTTAGCAAGACAGCGTCATCTTGGTGGTTTGTTTGGGGTCTCGATGTTGGAATACTGCTCTGTGGCCCAGTCTCCAAAGGGAGGGGATCATGCTCTATTTCTGTAGGTCACAGTACATGTTGGCATTCATGGTTCCCTCAATGAACTGTGCCCCCCAGTGATGGCAGCACTCATGCATCATGTGGGACCATGACACCCCCACCACCATGCTTGACTGTAGGCAAGACACACTCGTCTTTATGCTCCTCACCTGCTTTCCGCCACACACGCTTGACACCATCTGAACCAAATAAGTTTATCTTGGTCTCATCAGACCACAGGACTTTATTCCAGTAATTCATATTGTTAGTCTGCTTGTCTTCAGCAAACTGTTTGCGTGTTTTCTTGTGCATCATCTTTAAAAGGTGCTTCCTTCTGGGATGCAGTGTGCAGCGTATGGTCTGAACACTGACAGGCTAACCCCCCCACCCCTTCAACCTCTGCAGCAATGCTGGCAGCACTCATACGTCTATTTCCCCAAGACAATCTCTGAATATGACACTGTGCATGTGCACTCAACTTCTTTTGTCGTGCCATGGCGAGGCCTGTTCTGAGCGGAACCTGTCCTGATAAACCGCTGTATGGTCTTGGCCACCATGCTGCAGCTCAGTTTCAGGGTCTTGACAATCTTCCTATAGCCTAGGCCATCTTTATGTAGAGCAACAATAATTTTTTTCAGATCCTTAGAGAGTTGAATGAATGAATGAAACACTTGTATAGCGCACAATGCGAACTGAATCGCCTCTAGGGTACCATGGGTTACCATGTTGAACTTCCAGTGACCAGTATGAAAGAGTGAGAGTGATAACACCAAATTTAACACACCTGCTCCCCATTCACACCTGAGACCTTGTAACACTAACGAGTCACATGATGCCGAGAAGGGAATAGGGATAATTGGGACCAATTTGGACATTTTCACTTAGGGGTGTACTCACTTTTGTTTCCACCGGTTTATACATTAATGGCTGTGTGTTGAGTTATTTTGAGGGGACAGCAAATTTACACTGTTATACAAGCTGTACACTCACTACTTTACATTGTAGCAAAGTGTAATTTGTTCAGTGTGACCACATAAAAAGATATCATAAAATATTTAGAAAAATGTGAGGGGTGTACTCACTTTTGTGAGATACTGTATGTGCTCTCCTAAAAACTATTATCAATCAGTGTCGTGCTTCACAGTTAAAAGAGAAGTATGGAAATTCATTTTTTTTTTCAAGTTCATACTTACCTAGTTGGATGCAGCGTCTCCCGCAGGCTCTAAGACTGAGAACTAGCGATCAAACACCCCGTTCACTCAGTGACTGTCAGTCATCACTGTTTGCTCCCCCCCCCCATGCTCACTGGAGTGCTGGGCTGTGGAGGGAGCAGCCAGCTCAGGCTCTTAGTGGCTCGCTGAGAGGCTGAGCCGGGTGCTGGCCTGGGTTTGCACTCCTGTAATCCATAGGAGAAGTACGGCCAAATGAGCTTTGGCTGCACTTCTCCTTTAATGAAATTGATAACTATACATAAAAAATAAATAATAAACATAAAAAAAAATATTTATGGATATAACCAGCTGTGCCACACTTTACAATAAAATACCTTTTGTGGTACACTATATGCTACAAAATAGTCCCAGTTTCACATATTGTGTGATTAAATCTTGTCATACAAAACGCCATAAACCTGTTAGTGTGTTAAGATATTCCTCTTCAAACACTTCTAGTATTATTCCACCAATTTGTGCCAATCATGCATTAAGTGACTTGAATACCCTCCACCAGATGTGCTCTCACCTGGGATATATGACCGTACAATTAGGTATGGTCTCTGAATGCTTGCATCCCCCATAGTGGACTAAATACACATTCTCTGATCAATGAATTTCACAGATGCTTCTTAATACCTCCTTATGTGAGTTTTCTCAATGCCTCCACTCAGCCGTACATAGGAAAAGAGAAACCACCAAACATAGTTCTTAATTATTTAAAAAAAAAAAAAAACACTTTATTGCTTCTAAAAACCTACAGATGTACAACACCAGGAAATGTGCAAACTGAGCAAAGCAAACGGGTACTTGCGGTTCAGCTCTAAAACAATAAAACACTATAAATGTTCATATGATCAGGTAAGTTCCCAATGGGTGTTCACTCGTGATGCAAATTTTCATGCAGGTGACAACATGCAGAACCTCCGCCACTGATGACCCTAGCTGCTCACCTCATATCATGGACCCGTGAATAAACAGTCAGGTCAAAATTGCTTTCCCATAAAGGGTCAATGAATGAATTTCCATTAACTCAAGATCACAGGCAACACTGATATGCTTCAGCGGTCCTGATTTCCTTATAGAGATTACCAGAACTCCACACAGGTACGTTCCATAGCCGTGGTCCTTGGACAGCTAATCTCCGTTCCCTCTTTGATTTGTACCGGGATTTGAGAACGAGGAGGAGGTTTTGGTTGGATGATCGAAGACTGCAGTTGGGTGTGTAGTGTTTTATTTTTTCGAGTAGGTATTGAGGAGCGTCTCCATGCATGCATTTGTGGGTGAGGCAGATTCTTTACGGTTAGCCAGTGTAGGCTCCTCAGGGCAGGGGAGATTGATTCCCAGGTTTTTTTTCCTGTTATCAGCCTTGCTGCCGTGTTTTGGATAAGTTGTAAGCGTGCAAATTGATATTGTGGTAATCCTATGTAAAGGGAGTTTGCGTAGTCAAGTCGTGAATTAATGACTGTTCATACTACCACTGCTTTGTCCTTCTTTGGGATGAACGGGTTGAGTCGAGATGGTGAGAACCACTGACTACTGCTCCTATTTGAGCCTCCATTGACATTTGCGAGTCAAAAGTGACCCCGAGACACTTGGCCTTGGTCTTTGGGGAGATGGTCTGCCCAAAGATGGTGGGTGGTGTCCAGGGGTTCTTGGTTCGGGAATTATGGTTTGCGTGTAGGATAAGAAGCTCTGTTTTGATGGGTGGTCCTTTATGCGCTGACGAAGTCCCGACCACAGGACATAACACGTATGGAATGTAAGGTATCATGTGACGTCACCCACGGCCGGCGTTATGTTTAGTACACAGAACGCTCATATACCAGGCACTAGGGGATAGTGCCTTGCTTTTAAGTAGGGATGAGCCCGATGTTCAACTCGAACATCGTTTGTTTGCTTATTCGCCGAACATTATGCGGTGTTCGTGGCAAATTCGGAAGCTGTGGAACACCATTAAAGTCTATGTGACACTAACATGAACAACCAAAAGTACTAATTTTAAAGGCTTATATGCAAGTTATTGCCATAAAAAGTGTTTTTTATGGCAATAAAAAGGACATGCCCAAAGGGACATGTATCAATGAAGAAAAAAAGTTTTAAAAACTGTCGTTTTTTCAGGAGCAGTGATTTTAAAAATGCTTAAAGTGGAACAATAAAAATGAAATATTCCTTTAAATATCATGCCTGGGGGGTGTCCTTAGTATGCCTATAAAGTAGCGCATTTTGTGTTTAGAACAATACCACAGCAAAATGACATTTCTAAAGGAAAAAAAAGTAATTTAAAACTTCTCACGGCTGTAATAAATTGTCGGATCCCGGCAATATAGATGAACATCATTGAAAAAAAACGGTATGGGTCACCCCCCCCCCCCCAGTCCATTACCGGGCTCTGGTATGAATATTAAGGGAAACCCCACACAAAAATAATTAAACAAAATGCGTTTGTGTACCCTCAAAATCCATACCAGGCTTTTTAGGTCTGGTATGGATATTAAAGGGGAACCCTGCACCAATCATTAAAAATGTCCTATGAGGGGAAATATATAATATGCCACATTAAATCTCTGAAGAGGAACTCAACATGTCCACCCACTGCCTGGGTGGACATGTGTCCAAGTGTTGAGTTCCTCTTCAGAGATTTAATACCGTGTGTTATATATTTCCCCTCATAGGACGTTTTTAATGATGTTTTTTTTTTTTGTCTTAAATAAATTTATACTTTTTTTCAAATACTTACTGTATGTGAGTCTTTGTTGTACCATGAAGAGTCCATAGTTGCCTCAAACCTTTTGCCTCAATTTTCTGGTGCTGGACTTTAAGTATGTCCTGCTGACTGTGTGGCCTTATACCAGAATGCAGAAAGGTAGAAGAAGACATAACTTTGGCATTCTGACAAGAAAAAAAAAAGGAAGATTCCTATTTCACTTTGTGCGTCAACATTTCAAAATAACCTTTTTTTTTTTTTTTTTAGGGTATAATTCTCAATGCGTACATAGTGTGCAGTACAATTATGCAAAGCAGTTAATTGTCACATCTAGGTTACATTATTTACTGTAGACACTTTCAAGGGCAACGTTGTTACGTGGATACGCTTGTCAGCCTCTTTCCTATTTTAAATTTTCATGACACGTGTTCAGTTGTCTTCCTTTTTAACACTGTAGAAAATTGTATTTAGCAGTAACGCGTGCTGCTTTTTGTCAATTGGGCACCGTAAAGTGTAATTTTAATGGCAGTTACTTATTTGCAAATTTAGAGATTTTTAAAAGCTTAACAATGTATCTTCCTAGAGAGAAGAAAATGTAGGAGTTCTTAGGCTTCATTTAGACTTGCCGTTTTTTCCACCTGCCAATCACCGACCCTTAAACTGCAATAGGAAGCGGACAGGGATGCTGACATGCTGCAGTCACGATGCTTTGGTTTTCACCAGTTGCAAGGTTCACCCAACATGTAGTGATCGTCGGACGGCCAGCCTGTCAAGCGTTACACATTCAAGTAAATAGGGAAGTGTTGCGAACTCCCCACAACCACATTGCATGCAGTTGTGGCACATTTGTTGGCAAATATGGGGTTTAAAACAGGTCATGAGGAGGCGTTGCATCACTTCCTTGCTGCCTCTCAGTAACGTCTAGAGCGTGATCTGTGGGCCTTAGAGGCAAGGAAGATTTAGACCCATGTCTAAATCTACCCTTAGAGAAATGAAATCCCACACACATGGGTTGAACTGGATAGACCAATGTCATTTGTCAACCCTATAAACTATATAACTATGTATTTTAGGGAAACTAAGCAGTGAATCTGACCAATGGCAGAACTATCAGGGTCGCAAAGGTCGCACTTGTGACCAGACCCTGGTGTTCTGTTACTATAGGGGGGGCTCAAGAGCCCGGTGTCAGGGCTGGGCTCAGCCCTTCCTTCTCAAAGCTGGCTGCTCAGCTGTCGGCTAATTGCCAGCTCCTATCTCTCCACAGTGACTCACCTGTTGATGATATCCTGCTCATCAGTCCTGCCTACTTAAGCTGTCCAGTCCAGATGATATCTGCCTTCGTCTTGGTCACATCTCCAGAGATGCTCGCCTGTGTTCCTGTTAAAGATTTGCTAGGCTGACATTCCTTCTGGCTCCAGATCCTGCTTGCTGTTCTACCTCGCTCATCTCTGGCTTCCTGACGTTTTAGCTTGCCTGGCTATCCGTTACAGTTCCTGAACTCTGGGTATGTTTTGAATAGGTTTACTCTGTTTACTTTGTTTTATTACTATTAAACCTCTGTGATTTAGCTGCACTTCTGTCTCAGTCTGAAACATGGCTTCTAACACCCGGACTGTGGTTCCCCAGTGGAGTTGTTGCCTGCAGTGATCTCAGCTCACACATGCCAGAGAGAGAGAGCTGTATCTGCTCCTCCTACTTCCAGCTCTCTCCTCTGGTGTCTGCACCCTCACTCCAATCCCAAGTAGTGTTGTGCCTCAGAAAAAGGGATGTGTGGGTGGGAAGTTGAAAGATCTAGCAGCTGGATGATGCATGGTGGAGATGAAAGGTGCTGACAGCTGATGCCTGAGCCTTCATCCTCAGGTCAATGAAGTCACCATCCACTTTGACTGAAGTGCCCCCTTCCCTTCCCTCCCTTCTCTCTCCTGCCTCTGAATGAGTACACTAATATATGGTGGGGGGGTGCAGATGTAAGGGGTGCTCTGCATACTCTGATATAAGTGGCTTTGGTGAGCAGAGCCCCCCTTAAGAGCAGAGTTCCCCTCTGCATTAGAGTCCAGGAGATTCCCCTTACAGTGTATGTGGAAAATCTGCAGACTCTGATGTAAGGGGGGTTCTGTGAACCCTGATTAACCACTTAAGGACTAGAAGGATTTGCCCCCTTAACCATCAGGCTAGAGCAACAATTCTTTTTTCCAGATCCTAAGAGAGTTCTTTGCCATGTGGTGCCATGTTGAACTTCCAGTGACCAGTATGAGAGAGTGAGAGAGCGGGAACACCAAATTTAGCCACTTCAGCCCCGGATTTGGCTGCTCAATGACCAGGTCATTTTTTGTGATTCTGCTCTGCGTTGCTTTAACTGACAATTGCGCAGTCATGCGACATTGTACTCAAATAAAATTGATGTCCTTTTTTCCCCACAAATAGAGCTTTCTTTTGGTGGTATTTGATCACCCCTGAGGTTATTTTTTTGCGCTATAAACAAAAAAAGACTGACAATTTTGAAAAAAAAAAAACAATATGTAGCGCCCACCCCATTTAGGTGGGTGCTTAATAGGTTTCTTGTAAATAGTGAGAGGTAAATTTAGCCAGGGCCTTGGACTTTTCTAGGCCTGGTTGTTTATTTGGGAGAGGGGAGTGTTAGAATAGAGGGGGGTGTGGCCACCTACACTCTTACTCAAGGAAGTCCACTCAGCCTTTCAGTGAAATGTTCTGGAAGGGAGGCAGGATTTGGGACTGGAGTGGCAGGCAGCTTATGCGGAGAGCTCTGGACCAATCATTAATTTGTGTTGGCAGGGGCAGGACTCGTATATAAGCTGGGGGTCACATGCTTCCGGGAGAGGAGAAGGTGAGAACCCAAGATGCAGAGTGCAGCAGGAGTAGGCTTGAAGGCCTGTGGGTTCAGAGACCCCAGTGCTGGATAGCAGGAGCGGGTTTGAAGGCTTGGGGGTTCAGAGACCCCAGTGCTGGATTATTCAAACAGTCATCGCTATGTAGTCCAAAGGAGAAACCAGGTGTCCCAGCCGGGGATGCACCAGACCATGCGGAGGAGGAAGTAAGTGTAAAGTGGATAGAGGATACTGGGATCGACCTTCTGTGGGAAACATAGACTGTCGATGAGAGTGAGCAAAGGGAGTGCAACCCAGTGGTGCTTATCCGTAAACTTGCTATGTGTCCAAGGACCTAGTGAGAGACACTTTCCAGAGCTGACATTGGGCGGATTTGCAAGAGTCAAAGAATTAGGTGGTGAGGCCTTGGGACTTTGGAATCTACAACCCACAGTATTATTCAGAGTAATGCTGGTCAGTTCACAAAAGGGAAGCACGCAGGATCAGAGTCAGGAACCAGGATCAATAGAGGCAACTCATATCTACTCAATTGTAACGTCCACCCAAGTTCAAGAATAAAGCCTTATAAAAGAAAAGACTATCTTCTGTTTGTGGAACTTTGCTTGGGAAGGAAGAACGGAACCTGCTAACAGAAAGGTAATGAACAACTTTGCAGCTCCCAAGGAAGTAGTGCGCTACAAATATTTTTTACTTTTTGCTATAATAAATATCCCCAAAAAAAGGAAAAAAAAAAAAAAACGAATTTCTTTATCAGTTTAGACCAATATGTATTCTACTACATATTTTTGGTAATAAAAAAATTGTAATAAGCGTATACTAAAAAATGTTTGTCTACAAAATAGGCGATATTTTTATGGCATTTTTATTATTATTTTTCTCTTACTAGTAACGCGATGGTCAGCGATTTTTAGCGGGACTGTGACATTGCGACGGACAGATTAGACACCTTTGACACTTTTTTGGGACCATTGACATTTATACAGCAATCAGTGCTATAAAAATGAACTGATTACTGTGTAATTGTCACTGGCAGGGAAGGTGTTAACACTAGAGGGCGATCAAGGGGTTAAGTGTGTTCCCTGGGAGTTGTTTCTAACTGTGGGGGGACTGACTGGAGGAGGAGAGAGATTGCTGTTCCTGATCACTAGGAACAGCAGATCTTTCTCTAACTCCCTGACAGATCCCCGTTCTGGCTCTCTGTGGAGCGATTGTGGGTGGCCAGCAGACATCGAGGCCACCGGCCACGCACATTGGTTCTAGCGTTCTGCCACGGGTGCCTAAAATAGTTCCTAAAGCAGCCGACATACAATGATGGCGGTTCGCGCAGCTGTGCCAACCTTTCACAGTACAATTGCGGTGGCTGGTCTGCAATTTGTTAAAGGGGAATGCTGGGAACTCTGACATAAGTGAGGGCTCTAGTTACCTGAGACCCCCTTATATCAGAGTTACCCTTTACCCCAAAGTCTGCAGCATTCTCCTTACAGAAGAGTTCACACTGTACATAAGAGTTCTCAGTGTTCCCCCTCAAATCAGAGTCCCCCAAGTTCTCCCTTTCACCAGAGTCTGCAGAATCCCCCTTACAGTGTAAGAGAACTCTGCGGGTTCAGATGTAAGGGGGAACTCTGCCTTAGGAGGGGGGTCTCTCTTCAGGAGAGCCCCAAAACTAGTACTTATTGGTCGGCTTTGCTTAATCATGAGGAGAAGGGTCTGTCAGGCTTTTTGGCCAGGTAGACCTGAATGTGTCTTACTCCCATCGGTCCTTCCTTAATGAGAGGGTACTATATGAGACCACCTAAGTGCACTTTTTTGTCTCAGTCTCAGCCAAAAGGCCTAGCACTGTGCAGAAAAAAAAGTGGTATTGTGTCCTAGTGTCCCTTCTGATAGTGGGGTCCCAAACCCATAGTGATACTTGGAGCACCTCGGGGTGCCACTTCCAGGGAGAGCTTAACACCACAACAGGCTCTTTGCCTCACTGACTCCTGGTCAGACAAGGCAGAACTGCTCGAATCAGGAGGTGATGGACCCCTCGGAAACCCTCCACACTAGTGAAATACTCCCAACCCCCACCTTACCCAGCGGGTGCTAAATGTGGTTTCTTTTCCACGAGAAGGGCCCTCAGGACCCTCATTATACCATCAGGGACACTATACAGCCAGCCATTCCAGACAAAAGGCTAGATTTATGTTGAAGCATCTCTACTGGACACTGATAAGAACAGATACTACACTTGATCTTAGCCAGATTAAAAGGACTAGACATAATGAACAATACAAAGGTTTAAGTCACCAAAACAGAAACAGACAAAAGATCTTTAAACATGGCAATGACTAAAAGGGGGTCTCCTCTCATTTTAGGGAGATTTCCTGTCATCCTGTCATGTTGCTTTGATGGGGCTTTGATGGGCACCCTGATTTAGGAGGGAATGTAATATTCCCCCCACACATTTGTGGAATTTGCTGTAATAATGATGGGTGCTGTAATGACCACCGGCTGGAAACCACAGACTATCTAAATGGAGAAATGTCATCAGCACAGCAAGGATTCCTCAGAAGGGTCTAAAGCTTTATTCACATGGTCACACGGTACACATACAGCAACATTTCAGAGCCATACAGGGCCCCTTTCGCCAGGAAAGTGATGAAGGGGCCCTGCATGGTTCCGGAACATTGCCGTATGTGTACCGTGGGACCATGTGTATAAAGCTTTGGACCCTTCTGAGGAATTGGTGCGCTGATGACATTTCTCCATTCTGATTTAAGGGGGGACTCATAAGATGGATTCTGATGTAAAAGGGGCTCTGATGTGGACCCTGGTTAAAGAGGGCTCTGATGATGTAAAGCATATTCATTTATTAATAGAGTACAATTAGTGAAGCGCAACACTCTAATCCCCACCCGTAGCACAATATCTATATATATCTATATATAATATAAGAGTCCATTTCAGGCCGCGTACACACGGGCGGACTGTTCGCCCAACTTTGTTTCAGCGGACAGTTTGACGAACAAGGTTTTTCGGAATTTCCGAAAAACTGTCCGCTGAAACCTTGTTTCAGCGAACAGTCCGCTCGTGTGTAGGCTTGTTCGTCAAACTAAGTTCCGCGCATGCTCAGAAAGGATTTACACGCCGAAAGTTATAATGCAGTGTATAGGACGTCGTATTTTTCGTCCCGTCGTACGTGCCGTTCACGTCATCGCGCACGGTTTCAGCAAACTGTTCGTTCGTCGTGTGTGGCCATGTCCGTCCATGCTAATTTTGAGCGGACTGTTTGCCGAAACTGTTTGACGGACAAAGTTGGGCGAACAGTCCCCGCGTGTGTACGCGGCCTAACTCACAAAGTCCATTATATTATCCAGTATCCACAAAGTATTCAAAAAACGCCATAGTGCTTTCCGTATTACTTCACACTGCTGTGCTCATCCACCACCTGATGAAGAACCTGGTCACCTCAAGGGTTTAGGAGACGTGAATTTATCATCTAATCCCCAATGCTGGAATCCTCAGGCATTGGCTTCCTATTCCTTCACAGTCTGCTGGCAGGTGGCGACCCCTTCCACTTTCTCAGATCTAATTATGCTCCCACAATTGGGTTATAAAAGATAAAACAATATAGTGTAGTCTGCTTTAACAATGTTTTTACCCCACACAGTAGCACACCTATATCAAATACAAGATCACAGCACAAAATAGTACAAGTCAAATGCCGACTGGCCACCTCGGTAGGCAGGCAGTGTGATTTCACAGGCTGGGCTCCTCCCTCCTAGAGAAAAGAGAAATCTCTAAACATGGCACCGACTATTTTGGGGATATTTTCTGTTATGCCCTGTTGTTTTGATGCTTTCATGGGGCTTTGACGGGGACCCTGATTTAACCTCTTCCCATCTGCACTATAGCCCAAAGACAGCTACAGTGCCGACCTACTCTTCCGGGAGGGGGTCTATGGATGTCCTCCCATGCTCAAGCGGCCTGCGTGCCCCTTGAAGGGTGTGCGGTGTGCTCTGATGAGCGAGTCTATGAGATTTGGCTGATCACAGACCGGGGTAAGGGGTTGATCCGGACCCCTTACCATATGATCAACTGTCAGCCAATGACAGCTGATCATTTGATGTAAACAGAGCCGGTAATTGGCTATTTTTTCTCCTCACGCAAGAAATCACCGGCGGCTGTGAGAGGGACATCATTCCCGATCGTGGAGAGCCTCTGCAGAGGCTTCTGTACCGACCTGTGCCACCTACCAATGCACAACAGTGCCGCCTACCAGTGCCCACCAGCGCCACCTACCAGTGCCCAGAGTACCACCCATCAGTGCCCACAGTGTCACCTATCAGTGCCCACAGTGTAACCTATCATTCAGTTTCCACAGTGCAACCTATAAATGTCACCAATCAGTGCTTCATTACCAGTGCTGCCTATCAATACCACCTACCAGTGGACATCAGTACCACCTATCAGTGCCCATCAGTGCCACTCATCAGGGCCCATCAGTGCCACCCATCAGGGCCCATCAGTACCACCTATCAGTGCCCATCAGTGCCAACCATCAGTGCCCATCAGTGCCGTCTTATCAGTGCCTATCAGTATCACCTTATCTGTGCCTATCAGTGTCACCTTATCTGTGCCCATCAGTGCAGCCCATCAGTGCCCGCCAGTGCAGCCTCATCACCGAATATCAATGAAGGAGAAAAATTACCCGTTTGCAAAATTTTATAACAAAACTATGAAACGTGTTTTGTTTTGTTTTTTCCAAAAATTTCTGTCTTTTTTTTATTTGTTAAGAAAAAGATAAAAACCCAAGTGATGATTAAATACCACCAAAAGAAATCTCCATTTGTGTGAAAAAAATGCAAAAAATTTAATTTGGTGTAGCATGTCCGCAATTGTCATTCAAAGTGTGACAGCGCTGAAAGCTAAAAATTGGTCTGGGCAGGAGGGGGGTTTAAGTCCCCAGTAAGTAAGTGGTTAAGGGGGGACACATGAGGTGGATTCTGATGTAAAAGGGGCTCTGGTGGGGACCCTGGTGTAAGGAGGGCTCTGATGGGGACTCTCATAAAGGGATAGGGGTAAAACATATTAATTTATTATTCATAGATTTATAAAAGTATATATTTTTTTGCCCATGAATATTTGTAAAATAAATGATTTGGACCTCATAGTAAAATGTTTGGAGACCCGTGATCTACACCACTAGTTGGGGTTTTCACCCTACCAGAGCTCCATCAGAAGTGTGGATTAAGCTGTTGAGGGCAACCAGCACACGGGGTCTCACCTTGGAAGATCTTCTCTTTTCTGAATGAATTTAAACATGTATTATGTCATTCCATTCTGCCGTGATTCTACTGTGATGACTTTGATTGCATAGTTCATCTACGCAGCCACTAGTTTATGACAATCGGCTATAAGACTTTGAAACCCTGTAAGTCACTTTGTGTGTCATCATAAATCAGGGGATGCCCTTAGAATTAAGCAGAGTCTAAACAAAAATGTCAAGCTTAATGATTTGAGTAATGTGATGTTTTCCTGCTTTGTTCACAGATGTAAAGCATTTATTATGTATTAGCAAAGTCATTGAAAGACTGTGGGGGCCTTTGATTTGTTTGACTAAAAATAGGTATCTTGTTAGCTGTAAAATGTTGTTATGTACATGTTGTACAATGCCTTATTTCATCACAGATTTAACAAATCAGGGGATTATTCCACAATTCAGGATAGTGGGTGGAGTTGAACCAATCACCACTGGCTAACTGTACATGCAGAACTAGGGCTGCACAAACTGGGCCGCCATCAGGGGGGGTACAGCCGTTACAACTGTAAGGGGCCCCAGGGGCCCTAGGGGGCCTGCCTGGGCCAGAAGAAGGCAGGACTGTGAAGGGGAGCCATGCTGTGCATTACAGAAATGATCCTCTGATTCTGCTCTCATTGGCATTGAGCTCAGAAATTTAGCTTTTTACTGCCACCTCTGGCTACTTCGATGCATTTGCACCCCTCGTGTACTGTGCTTCTCTGTGCCAGCAACATGTCAGCTTTGTGAAATGAGCTGCGACCAGGTAGAAAGATGTTCTTTACAAGTAGGGACTGTGAAGGAAAGGCAGGGGGCTGTTTATGTACACAGTGTGTTTACAGATTTGTGTATATGTGGGGCTGCCGTATGTATACAGGTATGTGGTCAGGGGGGAGGGACTTTCATATATACATTTGTGTGTGTGGGAGGGCTGACATATATTCAGGTGTGTGTGTGTGGGGGGGGGGGGGCTGACATATATACAGATGTAAAGAGGGCTGACAAATATACAGGTGTGAGGGGCTAACAAATATGTGTGGGGGGGGCGCTGACAAAAATACAGGTATGAGGGGCTAACATATATACAGGTGTGAGGGGGGCTGACATATATACAGGTATGTGGGGGGCTGACATATATACAGGTGTGGGGGGGCTGACATAAATACAGGTGTGAGGGGGGCTGACATATATACAAGTGTGAGGGGGCTGACATATATAAATTTTGGCCACAATTTATACTGTTACATATCTTTGGTAAAAAATAACCCAAATTAGTGGATATTATTTGGTCTTAGTGAAAGTTAGAGAGTCTACAAGCTGTGGTGCAAATCATAAAACAATTGATCACACTTGAAGTACTAGTGGCGTATCTCATTTCTTGGAACCCAAACAAGCCAGGAATGTACAAATATCCCCCAAATGACCGCTTTTTGAAACTAGACATTCCAAGGTATTTAGTAAGATGTATGGTGAGGTTTTTGATGTAATTTTTCCCACAATTATTTGCAAAATTAAGAATTTTTTTTCACACAAAATTGTCATTGTAATAGATTATTTCTCTCACATGGCATGTGTATACCACAAATGATGCCCCAAAATACATTCTGCTACTAGTCTTGAGTATTACGATACCACATGTGTGGGGCTTTTACACAGCCTGACCACATAGAGAGGCCCAACATGCAGGGAGCACCATCATGTTGTCTAGGAGCATAAATTACACATCTAACTTGTTGACTACCTATTACACTTTTGAAGGCCCTGGAGCACCAGGACAATGACACGTGACACTGACGTGGCACTGATACGTGGCACTGATGGCAGATGACACTGATACGTGGCACTGATGGCACGTGACACTGATGTGGCACTGTTGACAGATGGCACTAATATGTAGCACTGATGACACGTGACACTGATGACAGATGGCACTAATATGTGGCACTGAAGACACGTAACACTGAGGTGGCACTGATGACAGATGGCACTAATACATGGCACTGATAACAGGTGACACTGAAAACAGATGGCATGTGACACTGACAGGTGGCACTGATGACAGATGGCACTGATATGTGGCATTGATGACACGTGACACTGATAACAGATGGCACGTGACACTGACAGGTGTCACTGTGGACAGGTGTCACTGGGGACAGGTGGCACTGAAGACAGGTGGAACTAGGGACACTTGGCATTGATAGGTGGCACTGGGGACAGATGGCACCGATAGGTACTGTGGGCACTGTGTTGTGTTAGTGTGGCACTGTAATTTATGATTTTTTTCACTCATGCTGCAGCACAGAAGCTCTCCCTCCTCACACGCAGAATCGCACCACACTCCTGTTCAAACCGCTTGCGATACTTTGTAGTGCAATTTGCACCCCATTCATTTGGTATTGATGCAAATTGCACCACAAAGTATTGATTTGAGTACTTATAAAAATGCTTGGTATTGGCACCGATACCGGTATTGCGCATCTCTATCCAGAAACAGTGGTGTGTGGAAAAGATACAGCAAAATATTATAGCGTAATTTACACCAAATTGCATACAGCTGTTTCAGGCTTGTTGGCCATCTTTGGAAATAACGGCATCTACGGAGTGGAGCTGGAGGACCAATGAGAAAGTATAACCCAGGAGGTTATGCTGAGCAGGGACTGCGACATTATTGCGGACACATCGGACACTTTTGACACCATTTTGGGACCATTGTCATTTATACAGCGATCAGTGCTATAAAAATGCACTTATTGCTTGTGTAAATGACACTGGCAGTGAAGGGGTTAAGCACTAGTGGGTGATCAAGGGGTTTATGCCCTGTACATGCGGTTGAAATTCCAGTGGAAAAGGTCCGATCGGATTATGTTGTTGGAAAATCCGATCGTGTGTGGGCTCTATCGGACTTTTTCCATTGGAGATTCCGGTGGAAAAAATTTAAGAGAAGGATCTAAAATTTTCTGACAAAAAAATCAGATCTGACTTTTTCCGATCGTTTGTAGGGAATTCCTACAAAATGACAGGGATCACTGCTCCTGATGACAGGGAGCGGTGATCGCTATCATGTCACTAGGCAGAATGGGGGAAATGCCTTGTTTACATAGGCATCTCCCCATTCTTCTGCTCTGTGACAAGATCGTGGGCCCCCTGGCAGACATCGAAGCCACGGGACCCGTGGGCATATTCCTGGAGCACGTGGCGGGCATGCATCCATAATGCCGCAATTTAAAGGGGACGTACCTGTATGCCCATTTGCCCAGCTGAGCCGTTGTGCCGACGTACATCATCGTGCGCTGGTCTGCTAGTGGTTAAAGCGGTAGTAATCTATCTACTTTTATTTTTACATACAGGTAAGATTTATTATAAGGTTAAATGAATATCTCCTAAACGTGCATACTCTAGTGAGCAGTAGCCGATGATGTCTCGGGTGTATGCGCTCTGAAGGAACAACATACCTACGCTGTTCCGTCAGAGCACTGTACCATGGTGGTGATGCCATGCACGGGAGTGACGTCATCACGGCTTGGCCATTCAAGCGTCTGGAGCCCACAAACCTGGAAGGAACACATGGTGAAGTTGGAAGCCTCTGCGGGGATGACAGTGTGCCGCTGAAGGGGTTAGTTTCAAGGTAAGTTTTTCATAATGTGCTAGTATGCAATGCTAGCACACTATGCCTTTACCTTACCTTTTTTTTTTTTCAAACTTTACTACCTCTTTAACTATGAGGGATGTACCGAAAGAAATGCAAAAGTGGGCAGAACTTGTTCTATTAACGTGCATAGGTCTGTCACTTTCAAATAAAGTTTTAACAAATCACAAATTATAACCCATATAATGTGTGGGTAAGTACAATGCACCGATAAATGATCAAATAGTAACCATCAAGTATCAGGAAGGAAGAACAAATGGAGTAGAAAACAATAGATATTCTAGTTTACAAGCAACCATTACAATAATAGTAAGCATTGTACCTAGGAACGCGGACTAAGCACTAGCGTGGAGATGAAAGGTAGACATGTGCAATTCGTGTAGTTACGAACTAATTTTTTAACAAATTTTGACAAATTCGTTAATTCCGAAATTTCTGAATTTTCTAATTTCCGAATTTCAAATTTCCGAAATACGAATTAATGCATTTTCTAATTTTGAATTTCCAAATTTTCAATTTCAGAAGTTTGAATTTCCAAATTTTCAATTTCAGAAGTTTGAATTTCCAAATTTTCAATTTCAGAAGTTTGAATTTCCAAATTTTCAAATTTAGAATTTCCGAACTTGAAACCTTATTATTATCATATTATTATTATCATATTCATTACGTTCACTAATAGCCACATTTGAAAGGAAATTCCAATACTTATAATTTAATAGTTAGTAATAATTAGGTTATTATTAGTTATTATTTCAGATTTGCAAATTTCGATTTTCACATTTCAGAAATTTTCAAATTTCAGAATTTTTGAATTCCAAATTTCGGAATTTTTGAATTTTTGGAATTCGAAAATTCAAAAATGTGGAAATCCAAAAATTTGAAAATCTGAAAAACAAAAAGAAAATCAGTGAAATTCAAAATAATAACTAAATATACAATTTTAGGTATTGGAATTTCCTTTCAAATTTGGCTGTTTGTGAACGTAACAAGTAAAAATGTATCTGAAGTTACGAATTATCTGAAATAACGAATGCCGTATCTAAACCAATGGAACATACTAATCTAATAACAATAAATAACAATAATAATAATAATAATATTTATTTAACTTTTTTTTCATTATTATTTTTTTTTGTATCACTCTTTTTCGTATTACAAGGAATTCAGTCATCCCGTGTAATGGAAGTATAACAGGTCCTCTTTTTTCTTATTTATTTTACTTTACTTTTTTTTCTTTTTACACTATACCTTTATTTTTTATTTTTTATTTTTTATATTGCTCTTATTCCTATTACAAGGCATACAGTCATCCCTTGTAATGAAAGGATGACAGGTCCTCTTTATGGAGAGATCTGGGGCTCAAAAGACCACAAACCTCTCCTTTATTTTTATTTATTTTCTTATTTATTTAACTGTTTTTCTTTTTACACTATACCTTTATTTTTTATTTTTTGTATTGCTCTTATTCCTATTACAAGGCATTCAGTCATCCCTTGTAATGGAAGGATGACAGGCCCTCTTTATGGAGAGATCTGGGGCCCAAAAGACCACACATCTCTCCTTTATATATTTTTTTCTTATTTATTTTACATTTTTTTTTCTTTTTACACTATCCCTTTATTTTTCCTTTTTTATTTTTTTGTATCACTCTTATTCCTATTACAAGGCATTCAGTCATCCCTTGTAATTGAAGTATAACAGGTCCTCTTTATGGAGAGATCTGGGGCCCAAAAGACCACAAATCTCTCCTTTATTAATTTTTTTCTTATTTATTTAACTTTTTTTTTCTTTTTACACTATCCTTTTATTTTTTATTTTTTTGTATCACTCTTATTCCTATTACAAGGCATTACGTCATCTCTTTTAATGGAAGGATGACAGGTCCTCTTTATGGAGAGATATGGGGGTCAAAAAGACCACAAATCTCTCCTTTATTTATTTAGTTTTCTTATTTATTTTACTTTTTTTTCATTATTTTTATTTTTTTATTTTATTTGTATCACTCTTATTCCTATTACAAGGTATTTAGTCATCCCTTGTAATGGAAGGATGACAGGTCCTCTTTATGGAGATATATGGGGCCCAAAAGACCACAAATCTCTCCTTTATTTATTTTTTTCTTATTTATTTTACTTTTTTTTTCCTTTTTACACTATCCCTTTATTTTTTATTTTTTTTGTATCACTCTTATTCCTATTACAATGCATT